>NC_132940.1:56488090-56793659 GCF_034638445.1 Ciconia boyciana | reverse complement strand
GCCTCCTGCCTCCTCCAAGCCCCCTGTCATCCAGCCGCTGCCTGCCAGGCCACCGATCCCACCCTTGCCAGGCCTTGGGGACCACCAGGTGGTCCCATCCACTCCAAGCCTTGCAGCCCGGTGGTCTCTGCAGAGCCTGGGCAGGACATGCCCCCACCACAAGCTGCTTGCACACGCACAGGGTGTTTCTCCACTGTAAAACCACTGGAAGCACAAGTGACTGCAGGGAAACCCCTCACCTCCATCAAAGCACCCGGAGCCTGCACCCGAATACCCACCAAGGGTGCGGGGCTCAGGGGCAGCATCCAGCTGTGGGGCTGGGTCACAGCAGGAGCCGGTGGGCACCCGGAGCATCGCCCGAGGCCGGGCAATGCAGTGCAATCTCCATCCCCAGCCCCACTGCAGCTGGGAGCCCGGCTGTGTCCCCCCTGCCCAGCCCCATATCCACCCCACGGGGGTCACGGCCAGCCCCTAGCCCTTGCATCACCTGCAAGGTGTCCCAGCTTGGGGGCTGCGGCCCAGGTTTAAGGAGCCAGGGCAGGAAGAGCCGCCTGCTTCCCGCTCCCACAGCCTCTTCTTCCTGCTGAAGACAGCTTTGTGTCGGACAAAAGGCTGCAAAGGAAGCGAGAAAGGAGATTACGTGGCTGCTAAAAGGCGGATAACGAAGGTCGGATGAGAGCCAGGGGAAGGAGGGAGCACGGTCCCAGCTCACGATGTAGGGATACAACCCGCACTGGCAAGGGATGAGGGTGGTCCCTCCTGCACCCCCCTGCCCACCCACTCACTTTCAGGCCCCTGGTACCTCCTTTTTCCCCCCGTGGCCAGCAGCATCCTTGGGGAGCCAGAGACTAGAGATGTCCCAAGGAGATGCAGCACCCAGAGCCACAGTGCTGCCCTGTCCCACCTACAGCCCAGCTGTGCCGGCACGAATCCGGCCCTCCTCCTGGCCGGGGCTGGGTGGAGGGTCCCTCCCACACCCCCAAACCACAGCCAGCCCCACAGAGCTCCCCCCCACCCCATAGCCAAGCCAAGCAGCTCCCTTGGGTGCAAGGCACTATACAGATACAGGTACAGGTGTGGAATAAGCGGGGCCATTCCCAGGGTGACCTCTCTCAAGCCTCTTCCCAGGAGCCCGCCAGGCTGGAAGCCCTCCTGGAGCGCAGCACCAGCCCCGCTCACATCCCACACAGCCCATCTGCTCCTCTTCTCGCTCACCCCCAGCCCCGCGCGTGCCACGGCCTGCCTGTCCCTGCCCACGGGCAGCGGCACGTGGGCTCGGCGATGGGAAAAGCAGGCCACATCTCAGCGTGGGCCTCTCGCCTATTTTCCCAGGCACTTTTTGCAGGAGCAGAAGCCGTCACATGAAAAAGTTCAAGCTGGTTCCTCAGCAAAGGCAGGAATAACGGCACTGCCTTGCCAACAGAGAACAGGCACCGCTGCCCCGTCCCTCCCCGTCTCTGCTCTGGGAGGGGACAGCAGGGACTGGTGGTCTGCAGAGCTCGGCACATGGCTGAGCCTTCCCAAAATAGAAGTACCTGCCCTCTCGCATGGACCAGCCGGGCTGATGCTCTTCTGCAGCACCTTTCAACAGGATCTCAGGCCATGGAGATGCTAGCATGGAGAGATGGACCACAGGGCTGTCTGTAAAACCCCACTCTTGCTCCCTCAAGACAGCCAGAGGGAGATTCTCATGGGGCTGGCACGGGGCTGGCAAGTGCTGCTGCAACCCAGCACATCCACATGAGCAGTAGGACCTGGATGCGAGGGAGCAGCAGGAACAAGGCTGCCCCATGACAGGGTGGCCCTCTCCAACCAGCTTGTATTTGTATCATCATCATCATCTCCAGGGGCCAGGGCTATACCCACAGCTCAGGCAAGGAGCAGCAGCCCCAGCCTGAGCTTAAATAGCCCCCCAGCCCCAGGTGACCGGAATGGGGGGTCCCAGGTGAGGCCGTTCAGGGCCACCAATGCCAATTAGTGCAATCACTGCCCTGGCAGCAGAAAATGCAGAGGAAAGGGCCAGGATGGGTCTGGGGTAGGGGTGTGCAGAGGGGACACAAACGGGGCTCTGGGGGGACACTGGGGCCACTCTCGTAGGTCTGTCCTCGCTGACCCATGGCAGGTCCCCATGGGGGATGGCTCCCCTTCCCCTTGTCCGCAGAGAGCCCCCAGGGAAGGGCCAAGCCATGAGGCAAGGGGCATCCTGGGCACGGCCCCGATGGGGCCACACTCACGGGCACCTGCAGAATCACACCCACGTGCCCCCCGCAGCCCTGCAAATACATGCAAATGAGCACACATGTACATACACATGCACACGTGTGTGCAGGGACCCACACGTGGGGGGCCAAGGGGACTGGCAGGGGCTGGGGCGGGACCTATGTGGCTCCAAGGGGGGACCCCAGCACTGGGTGGGCTGTGGGAGCGGGTGCCTGGATGGGTGTTGGGCAAGTGGAACAAGTGGGGGGCTAGGGCAACCTGTCTGGGGAGACCTGGGGTGGGAGCTAGCCCGGGGGGGCTGGGGGGCTTGAGCCTGCCGGGCTGCAGGAGGCTGGGAGCTGGGCTGGGGGTGCTCAGGGTGGTCTGGGGGACCAGAGCGGGGTGTTGGGGGGCCCGTCTGGCATCACCTCGGTGCGCAGGGGAGGGCCCGGCTGTGCCTGGTGGTCCTCGGCTGCCTGACACGGGGGTACCCGGCTGTGCCAAGGGGCTCCCCGCTCCACAGGGGCACCCCGTGTTTGGGGGCACCCCCGAGTTAGGGCGACCATCCCGGCAAGGCTGTGCCGGGGGAACCAGCCTGCGCCGGGGACGGGGCAGGGGCTGGGGCGGGGGTCCCCCCGTCCCCACCGGGCGGGCACCGGGCACCGGCGGCGGGGGTCCCTGTACCCGTCCCTGTCCCGGCCGTGCCGGGCCGGGCCGCGGCGCTCCGGAGCCGCCCCCCGCCGGGGGGGTCCCCGCTCCCCCCGGATGCATGACTTCATCCTTCCGCCCGGGTTTCCTCCCCGCCGCCGCCGCCGCCGCCGCAGACCGGCTCCCGGCTCGGCGCGGCGCGGCTCGGCCCGCTCGGCCCCGCCATGTCGCAGGTGCTGCCCTACGGCGAGGACAAGGTGGGCCGCTACGGCGCCGAGCCCGAGGCGGGGGAGCTGCCCTTCAGCTGCCGCCTGCAGGACACCAACGCCTTCTTCGGGGGCAACCAGGGCAAGCGGCCCCCCAAGCTGGGACAGATCGGCCGCGCCAAGAGAGGTACCGCCCGACCCCCCGCCTCTGCCCCACGGCATCCCCGGGACCCCCGCATCTGCCCTGCGGCGTCCCCGGCACTGGCTCTTGCATCCCCAGCGCTGCCCCACGGCGTCCCCGGGACCCCCGGATCTGTCCTTGCATCCCCGGTTCTGCCCCACGGCATCCCCGGGACCCCCACCCCGATCTGCCCTTCCAATCCCTAGCTCTGCCCCGGGACCCCCGGATCTGCCCTGCAGCATCCCCGGCGCTGCCCCCCGGCATCCCCGGCACTGGCCCTCGCGCCCCCGGCGCCGTCCCACAGCATCCTCGGGACCCTCGGTCCTGCCCTTGCATCCCCGGCATCCCCAGCACTGGCCAGTGCACCCCTGGCGCTGCCCCCCGGCGCCATCGGCATCGCCCCGCAGCATCCCTGGGACTCCCGGGACCCCTTGCATCCCCAGCACTGTCCCCTGGCATCCCCGTCTCTGCCCCACAGCATCTCCATCTCTGCCTCACAGCATCCCCGGCTCTGCCCCCCAGTATCACCAGCACTGCCCCCGACATCCCCAGAATCTCCAGCTCTGCCCCACATCATCCCCGGCACTGCCCCCCAGCATCCCTGGGACCCCCAGCTCTGCGACTGGCACCCGGCACTGCCCTAGAACCACAGGCCCCCATCCCCAGCTCCAGACACCCAGTGCTGTCCCCCCAGCGCTGCCCCACACCCCCCGCAGCCTGGGGCTGCCCCTGGGACTACCCTGCAGCAATCCCTGGGGCTGCCCCGGGGCTATCCTCAAACATCCCTGGGGCTGCCCCCGGCACATCCGTGAATGTCCCCGGGACCCCTCGGAACTGCTCCTCAGCACCCCTGGGATTGCCCCCACGTCCCCTTGTTCTGCTCCCCCATCCCTATAAACAAGCCCCCCAGCATCACCAGGAACAGCCCCCAGCCCCATAAACCTCTCTCCCTCCACATTTCTGCCTGCCGCAGAGACCCCCGTCAGCAGCTGCCGGTGATGCTGGTCAACATCCCCCCGGTTTACTATCCCCCCAGGACTCTATCAACCTGCGTGCCCCCCCCCGCTTTACTGCCTGCCGCAGAGACCCCCATCAGCAGCTCCCTGCTTCCATCAGGACCCAAATAAATGCCCCCCCCCCCCGCACCCTGATCTGTCACCATCGATCTTCCCCGATGCCTTGGGGACCCCCAAGAATGGCCCCTGCCTTCCCTGCAGCCCCCACCCCACCTGCTTGGGGGACCCCCATAGGCAAACACCCCTCCTTGAGCTGTAGGGGCAAAAGGGGGGGGGAACAGAGCTCACCCCCAGCATAAATACACCCCAGCCCCGAGGAGGGGTGAGCTGCTGCCTGCTCCACCTGCCCCCCCTTTGCAGTGGTGGTGGCTGGGTCTAGCAGACCCCCCCGAGGGTGATGGGGGGGGCAGTTCCCCCTTGGTGGTGATGGGGGGGGTCTGTCTGCTCCCCCAGTGATGCTGGTGATGGGGGTGGGGGGTGTCTGGCCAATCTGCCCCCAGGGTGGTGATGGGGGGGTTGCTGAGCACCCCAGTAGTGACGTTGGGTCTGTCCACCACCCCTGAGGGTGATGGTGATGGGAGGGGATCTGCCCAGCCGGGGATGTTGATGTGTGTGTGGGGGTGACTGTGTTGATGGGGGGGATGCTGATGGGGGTCTGTCCAGCCTCCCAGCGGTGATGCTGACGGGGGGCTGCCCAGCGGGTGATGCTGATGGGGGCTGTCTGGAGGGTGATGCTGACGGGGGCTGTCCAGCCCCCCATGGTGATGCTGATGGTGGGGGTCCGTGCAGCCCGCTATGCTGACGGGGGGCTGTCCGGCTCCCCCGACGGTGATGCCATGGCGGGGGGGGGGGGTGTCCTGCGCAGCGGGCGATGCCGACGGGGGTCTGGCTGCCACCCCCGCCGAGCTGCCGGTGCCCCCCCCCGCTGGGTCATTACCCATTCCAGTCCTGTTGCTCTCATCAGCGCCTGCCGCAGAGAGGAGGGGGGGTCCTTCCTGGTCTTTCCTGCCCCCCCCTTCCCAAACCACCCATCCGGAGGCGGCCGGCTGGCTGCGCGGGGGGGTGCTGCCCCTACCCAAGCCGGGCGCGGGACACACACACACACACACAACCCCCCCCATCCCCATTGCACCCGCCTGCGCCCCTTCGCCCTGCTCCCCAGCATCTGGGGGGCACATCTGGAGCCCTCCTGGGGCGGTGAGTGGGGTGAGAGCCGGGGGGCGGAGGCTGGGCGTGCGTCCCCTCGCCCACGCGCCCCCCGCCTGTCCCCGCAGTGGTGATCGAGGATGACCGGATAGACGAGGTGCTCAAGGGCATGACGGAGAAGTCGCCGCCGGGGGTGTAAGCCGGGACCCGCCGCCAGGACCCGCAGGCCGTGCCCTGCTCCCAGCCCGCCCGGCCCTGCATGCTGGCTGGACCGCCGACGAGGAGGGGGAGGCCCTGCCCGTGCCCCCCCGCCCCGCCCCGGGGGGGGGCTCGGCGGCCACCACCCCCCCCCCGAGCCATGCACTTTACCCCTCCGCCTCCCCCGGGGGGGGGGAGGGCACCCGCCGAGCCCCCCCCCCGGGGCGGAGACCCCCCCCCCCCCCGGGGGGGGGGGGGGGGGGGGATCCAGCCCCCTGCTCCGCGGCGTGTTCCCCCCATCCTCCTTGGCGGGGGGGGGGTCCCCGAATCCCGGGGCGGATCCGGCCCCACGAGCGGGGGGAGCGCTGCTGTCCAGAGACATTTTTTGCTCCATCGTTTTTTGCATGAGCTTGGTGGCCCGGGCGCCCGGTCCTGGGGCCGAGGGTCAGCCCCACCACTCCGGCACGCTTCTTTTTAAACAGAAACTCCTCATATTTGTATTTTTATATCCGAATCTTTGTTAAAAACGATCTGCTGATGTCGAGATGTTGAAGTAACCGCATCGGGGAAACAAACAAACAAACAAAAAAAAAATGGTTCATATTTTTTTCCATAAGAAAAAAAAAGACAAAAAAAGAAGAAAAAACCGAGGGGGAAAAATAAAGGGGGGCGAGAAAGATGGCGGGAGAGCGAGGAAAGCCGAAGATGCGGGGAGGGGAGCGGGGACCCCCGGCCCGACCCCCACCGCCGGCAGCACCACCGGCCGCCGCAGTCCCTTCCCAGCAGTGCCGGGGCCGGAGCCCTTCGGGCCGGCTGCGGATGCCGGGGGGTCCCGGTGCTGCCCCTCGCTCAAGGGTAGCGGGGCCGGGGGGGGAGCGGGGAGGGCAGGGACCGGCCTGAGTCGTTGTTTTTAATTTTGTACTTTAATTTAATTTTATTTTTTAAGAAGCTTCTCGGGGGGGTCTGATGTGCATGAGAAACTTGTCATCTTTTTCAATAACCTACGAGTGGCATTTATGGAGACGACGACGCAAAAAAAAAAACCACAACAACAAAAAAAAAACCAAACAAAAAACAAAACCGAGAAAAAAAAACACAAAAAAAAAGAAAAAAAAAGATACTTGTGTCATTATGTTCTACGAATGATCCATTGTAAATTTAAATGCCATTTTTCACTGTACTGGTGAACAAAATGCGATGAATAAAATACATTCATGTATCGAGGCGAGGCCGGCAGCCGCCTGCTCCTTTCTGTCCCTCCCAGGCGCCGGCTGTTTTTTGGGGTGCCTGTGGGATGGGGTGGCATGGCGGGGGGGGCAGGGGCTGACCCCGGAGTCCTTCGCTGGCTCCCGGCGCGGGGGGAGCCACCGGCTGACCCATTTATGCCTTTCGCCAGAAATAGCAGCCTGGCAGCTCGCGCCTCTTCGGTATGTTACCGCCGTCCCTCTGAGGAGGGGTCCTCTCCGCACCCGCCGGCGTCGCCTGCCCCAGGGGGATCTGGTGCCCAAACAGCCCCTGGGGACGCCCCCGGTAGCACCTGCACACCCGCTGCAGCCACCACATCAGCACCCACGCACCGGCACCCACAGGCAGCCAGCCCTGCAAGCATACGGTGGCACGCCTGTCACCAGCCCCCGCACACGCATGTCACCGCGCTGCCAGCCCCGGGCACGAGCGGACACGGGCCAGGCATGTGTGGTACACCAGGGCTGTCACCGCAGCCAGAAGTGGGGATGGAGGGGGATGGAGGGGGACGGGGGCAGACGTGCCACCCTGCCTGCACACGCGCCCCGCGGTGCCCCCAGCCCCGCGCTGGCACGTCCCAGCCTGGATCCCCCACTGCCCAGCCAGGGGGTGGCAAGGACGTGGTACCCTTGTGCACCCCCACGGCTGCGGAGGCTGGTCTGGGGGTCCCATGGCAGGACAGGGGGCAGGGGACCCCCCCCATCCATCCTACCCCCTGCACCCAGTGCCAGCACCCCCCATCCTGCCCCCAGCCCAGCTGCCTGTACCAGGGGGGAGGCAGGCAGGGAGCTGCTCCCCGCAAGATGGATGGGTGGAATTAAACCCGATTTGGTTTCATTACCGGCCGCAAAGCCCGGAGCCCTGGCTGCTCTCCAGCTGGGCGAGGGAAGGGCCGGGGAGAGGCACAGCATCTCCCGCTCCCTGGAGCATCCCGCTGCCCCCCGGGAGGAGGCCAAGCTCCCCCCCCCTTTTATCCCATTACTCACATCACTGGGCAGCTTGGGGGGGGGGACACGCACTGGTTCCCCATCCCCCAGCTGTGAGGGTGGAGCAGCTTAAGGCTTTATTAGGTGGGGGGGAGGCCGGGGAAGCCCCCCCAGGTCACAGCTGGATGGCAAGGAGATAGTCCTCGTCGTTGTCCGGGGGGGCGGGGGGCGGCGGTGGGGCGGGGGGAGGGGGGGGCTGATGCAGCCGGCGCCCCAGGGCCAGGTCGGGGGCGTCCAGGGGCTGCCCCTTGCGCATGACGTAGAGGAAGTAGTGGAAGGCACCGGCATCCCCGTCCCCGCAGGCGGTGTGGCGCAGGGACCAGCCGAAGGCCTCCTGGGCGTAGTGGGGCTTGCGGAAGTGGGGCTGGGCGAAGGTGATGGAGATGAAGCAGCCCCCCGGGCGCAGCACCCGGCTCACCTGCGGCAGGAGAATCCCCGCATGGGGGGGACACAGTGAGGTTCACCCCTCCAGCAGGGACGGCCCCATCCCCAGGGACCCCCATCACCATCTGCCAAAGATCCCCCCCCAGCCTCTCCCATTGCACCCCCAAATCTCCCATCCTAACCTTGCCCCCTCCCTGGTTCTGACATGTCCCCAGACCACCTGCAGCCCAGTGGCAATGGCGAACGGGGGTCCCCACACACAACCTCTCCCTGCACCCCAAAACTCTTCACCCCCATCCACAGCAGACGGCACGGAGACCCAACCCTGGCGCAGGGTAAAGCTTCACCCTCCTGGGCACAGGGCCCCCCAAGAGCAGCACGGGACCCCCTCCCACCCACCCCTCCCCAGGGCACCCAGTGCCAACCCCCCCCAGCACCCAGTCTCCGAGGTGGTGGTGGTGGGGGTTGGATGGGAAAGGACTCGACCCTTTTAATCACCATTTTCTCCCCGCTGGAGCTAAGCCCCCGCTAACAGGATGGAAAAGAACATCAATTTTCTTGCCTGGCTTTATCCAATGTCAAAAGGCTTTTACGGCCAGCGCTCGCGTGCTCGGCATGCAAAGGCAGCGCCCGGGGCGGGCGGGCGGCCAGCCACCCGGCCAGCCACCCAGCCGGCCCCCCCCGCCGGCACCCTGCCCCAGGCGGGGACACCCCCAGATCCCCCTCTCCCCCCGGCAAGGGCAGAGGGCTGGGGGCCAAGGCGGGGGTTTCCCGAGCTCTGGTTTAATCCTGCCAGGAAGCTCCACGGCTCAGTGCTGGCTGGGGCCAGGGATGGAGAGGGCAGCAGGCAGCCTGTGTGTGTGTCCCCCGCTGTGGTGGGGGCTTCTGAACCAAACCTTAGTGTTTTTGGCCAGGAAAAGGGGAAGGCAGGTCCCTGCATCCTGCCTGCCCCCCCCCCCCCGCGAGGAACCAAGCTCAGCATCCCTCCTGCAAAGCACCAGATGCATCTGTCCTGGAAAGACCCCCACGGCTTCCCAACTGATGGGCACGGGGGGGTCCCCGGGGCTGGGGGCAGGCAGGGATCTCCGGCTGGAGCCGAGTGAGAGGCATCCTGCATCCCCGCATCCCATCCCTCATTAATAGAGCACTAACGACGGCTGTTGCTTAGAGACGGGCACAGGAAACCTTCCCATCCGCCGGCCGGCGCGGGGGGGGCCAGGGCGGCTGCTCCGCGCTCTGGCACTGACCTGTCACCCCCTCCTCATCACCCACGGATCACCGGGACAGGGCTGTCCCTGCGGCATCCCCACAGGCAGGGCGGATTTTTGGGTCCTTACGCGCCCCCCCAGGGAGAGCAGGACAGAGGATGTGAAAACCATGAGAAGGGGGGTGCCAGCCGTGGCCGGACCCACGCAGAGGGACTGGCAAAGCAGCGAGTGGGTGGGAACGCCCCATGAATCCCCCCGGGATGAGGACAGCGGGGACTGGCCGCGGGTGGAGGCCAGCGCCCAGCGATGCTGGGGGAGGGCAGGGATTGAGCAGGGGATTAAAAAGGGGAAAAAAAAAAAAAAAAGGGAAAAAAAAAAGAGCTAAATCCTCGCCGTTTGGCCAAATGACAAGGACAGGCAGCAGTGCTGGCAGGGCAGGGCCCGGATGGCGAGGACAGCCCCGCTGCCCACAGCGCCTGGGGTCCTGCTCCCTCCCGGGCTCAGGGGGGGCAAGAAAGGACAGAGGGGGGGTCAGTAGCGACAAGCACCCTCCCAGCATCCCATGCCCACGCC
Source organism: Ciconia boyciana (assembly GCF_034638445.1). NCBI lineage: Eukaryota > Metazoa > Chordata > Aves > Ciconiiformes > Ciconiidae > Ciconia > Ciconia boyciana. The sequence continues at coordinate 56,783,669 of NC_132940.1, read as the reverse complement.
CAAGGGTGCCGGGCAGGTGCAGCCATTAATCGTCCTCGCAGTTATTCCCCCGGGGCGGGGGAGGCTGCCAGGACCTGCACCCCCGCACCCGGGCAGGTTCAATCCGGCTCTGCCGCCAATTAGTCAGGGCCCGGAGGCATCACCCGTCCCCGTGGCAACGGCAGGGCCCTGCCGATGCTGACGGGGGTTGCCATGGCAACCCCGGACCGGCCGATGGGGACCCCGGCTAATGAGATCGAAGCTGGAGTGGGGGGGGACGAGCCCTGTGGTTGTCACCTTGCCCTGGGCGGGCAGGGCAACCTCGGTGTGCGTCCCCCCCAGGTCCCCTCCGGGCACCTTTGGGTGCCCCTACAGCCACCCACCCCAGGATGGGGCCCATTTTTACTGCCACCCCTTTGTATTTAGGGTGCAAATAAAGAGGGGAGTCACCCAGCCCCCCAGCAGGACCCAGGGTCCCCAGGGACACACCCTGCTCCATCCACCGCCCTGGGGAGAAGGCGATGGGGTGGGAGAAGGCGATGGGGTGGGAGAAGGGGGGGTCTCCCACCCCCAAGGGTGCCAGGAGCCCCCCGGGTGTCCCTTTGCAGGGTAGCAGAGGGGGCAGAGGCACCGGCTGGGGGGAGCAGAGGCACCGGCTGGGACATCCCCAGGGAAGCAGGGTGGCGAGGGGACATTCTGCACCTTCACCCACCCCAAAAGGGTTTGGGGTCCACTCTCTGCCCCCGCACCCAGCTCCCCCCACCCCGTACCTCCGCCAGCACCCGGTGCATCGCGGCGGCCGCCTGGGGCGAGACATCCCACGGGTCGGTCTCCTCCACCATCAGCACGTCGAGGGTGCCCTTCTCCAGCACCACGTCGAAGGAGGCGTCAGGGAAGGCAAGGGCGCGGATGTCCATGACGGCCCAGCGCAGGCCGGGGCAGCGGGCGTAGCGGGCGCGCATGGCCGCGATGCAGGCGGGGGAGAAGTCGATGCTGGTGACGTCGGTGTAGCCCAGCTCGTGCAGGTCGTGGCTCAGGGCGCTGTTGCCACAGCCTGCGTGGGGCACGGCTCAGCCGGGGCTCGGGGTGCCCGTGGGGGGGGAGACGGGACTGCCCGCACCCCAACCCTGTTCCCTCGGACGCAAGGAAGGGTGCGGATGGGCTGGGGCAGCTAGAGAGGGAGCAGGTCATCGCCTCGCTGCTAATTAGCGAGTGCTGGGCTGGTTAATTACCCCCTCCCTGCAAGGTGGGTGCTTTGGGCTCCGGGCCCTGCAGGACTGCGGGGCGAGAGCAGCCCCTGCCCCGGGGCAGCCCCCGCACACCGATCCCCCCGCCCCGGGGCGGGATGCTGGAGGCAGGGAAGGGGCGGGGGGGCAGGAGGGGGTCCCCAATTTACCACTGAGCCTGGGGCCGGGGCCAGCGGCAAATGAGGGCAGCGTGCAGCATCTGGGGGGACTTAACCGGATGGATGGACAGAGGGACGGACGGAGGAACGGCTGTCACAGGGCACCAGCACCCCGCCCGGCCAGCCCCGGGCCGGCCCCAGCAGGACACGGGCCCCCCGGTGCGGCGGGCGGGGGGAGAGGCTCCCTCCCTTCCCTCCCCTCCCCTCCCCGGGGGATCGGCGGCGGATTTGGGGGCTATTAAGCGCAGCTGGCAGCGGCTGATCCGCTAACAGGATCGGTGATTACACCCGCCTAATCCCGCCTGCCCGGCGGGGAGGGGGGCGGGCGAACCTGCCGGGCCGGCGGCGGATCAGCCCGCAGGTGCGATTACGGGGCGGTTACACCGGTCCCCGCCGCCCGCCCGCGCCCCCGGGAGCGGGGCCGCCCCGCCGGGCCGGGCGCTGCCCCCGGTGCCGGCCCGGTGCCGCACCGCCCCCTCGCGGCCGGTGCCAGCGCATCCACCGGCGGGACCCCGAGCCCCGCCCGCCCTCCACCGGGCACCGCGCACGTACCGAGGACGAGGATGCGGTCACCGGGGCGCAGCTCGGCCTGCAGCTGCGGGAGGAACCGGGACAGCCCCCCCAGCCACTCCCGGGGCTCGGCGCCCTCCTGCCGGTACAGCGCGTCCCAGAAGCGGCGCTGCCGGTAGCGCCGGTTGGCGGCGGGCGCGCGCCGCCGCTCCATGCCGGGCGGGGGCGGGGCGGGGGAGCACCGGGCGCCACGTGCCGCCCGCCCCCCCACGTGCGGCTTCCGGTCTCGGCGGTTGCATCGCCCTAAGCGCTCCGGCCGGAAACACGGAGCGGAACGGAGCGGCACGGCGGGGCGGCCATGGCGGCGGGGCTGGGGGCGGCGGCGCTGCGGCGGGCCTGGCGGGAGCGGCGGGCGGCGCTGCTGGAGCCCAGCTACACCCCGCTGGTGGCCGCCTGCCTCTGCCTGGCCGAGGGCGGCGTCAACCTCTGGGTCATCCGCAGGGTCCCCTGTGAGTGCCGGGGCCCGGCCTGGCCCGGCGAGGAGGGGGGGGGGACACGACCCTGCTCGGGGATGGCGGGGGGGGGCCCTGGCCGGGGGGCAGCTGTGGGAAGGGAGGGGGGTGGGGTCCCTCCGGGCAGTGCCGGCTCGTCCCCGGGCTGGGCAGCCCTGGGGTGCTCCCCCTGGAGCAGCGGGGAGCGGGGCGTGATGCCGCTGGCAGGGTGACGGGGCTGTCCCCGGCCCGTGTGGGTGACAGCATCCCCCGGGCGGGGCGGCGGGGGTGGGCTGGGGGGCCTGCGTGGGGCCGGGGACTCGGCTGTCAGCGAGGCAGGGGGACCCAGGGCAGGGCCGCGGGGTCTGGAGGTGGGGGAGCCCTCCCCGCAGTGCCCCCCTGACCCCCGGCTGTCCCCGCAGACACCGAGATCGACTGGAAGGCCTACATGCAGGAGGTGGAGGGCTTTGCCAACGGGACCCTCGACTACACCCGCCTGAAGGGCGACACCGGGCCGCTGGTGTGAGTGACGGGGACGGCCGAGCTCCCCGCGACCGGGCCCTCTCCGGGGGTCCCAGAGGGGCAGCGGGGCCCGGCCCCTCACTCCCGTCTCTCCACAGCTACCCCGCCGGCTTCGTCTACATCTTCCTGGGCCTGTACTACGCCACGGGCCGCGGCACTGACATCCGCCTGGCGCAGTACCTCTTTGCCGGCCTCTACCTCCTCAACCTCCTCCTCGTCTTCCGCATCTACTGCCGAACCAACAAGGTAGGCTGGAGGCCAGAGCCTCCAGGGGCGAAAGGGGCTGGGCAGGAGGTCAGGGTTGGGGTCTGAGGTTTGGAGGGGCTCAGTGGCAGCGGGGGGTGCAGGACAGGCTGCTCATCGCCCTCCTGGCTCTCTGTCCCCTGCAAGGTCCCCCCGTATGTTTTCTTCTTCATGTGCTGTGCCTCCTACCGCATCCACTCCATCTTTGTCCTGCGGCTCTTTAACGACCCTGTCGCCATGGCCATCCTCTTCCTCGCCATCAACCTCTTCCTGGAGGAGCGCTGGTCCTGGGGCTGCCTCCTCTTCAGGTGAGGGTCTGGGGGCAGGGCGGGGGCTGCTCTCCATGCTGTGCTGCATGCGTGAGCGAGCTCGGCCCCAGGGAGGAGGCTGCGCTTAGCCCGGGGGCTGCCCGTGTGGGGGGCCGCAGCAGTAACGCAGCTTCCCGCTCAGCCTGGCTGTGTCCGTGAAGATGAACATCCTGCTCTTCGCACCTGGACTTCTATTCCTCCTCCTCCAACGGTTCGGTCTGCTGGGCTGTATCCCCAAGCTCTGCATCTGTGCCCTGCTCCAGGTGGGTCCCTGCTCACATTGACTACAGGGGCAGCCTGGCAGCCCCGTCGGCAGTAGGCTGCCTGCCTGCATTGCAGCATCCTGCCTGGCTGTCCTGCGGGCTGGAGACCTCTGGGTCTATATACAGTGGCACCAGCATCTGAGTTGGCCCCACGCAGCAAGCTGGAGGTTGATAAATAATTTAATTTACGGGGCTGCCATCTTTGGCTGACAGTTCCTGTCGCCCCACGTGGTGCTGGGGTTCTCGGGAGGTGGCAAGGGTGACGGAGACCTGGCTTATGGCTGCTGCGAGGGTGCTGGTGTGTCTCCGGCAGGTGATTCTGGGGCTGCCCTTCCTGCTGGTGAACCCCGTGGGGTACCTGACCCGCTCCTTCGACCTGGGCCGCCAGTTCCAGTTCAGATGGACGGTGAACTGGCGCTTCCTCCCAGAAGAGGTTTTCCAGAATCGAGCTTTCCACACCACGTTGCTCCTGGCTCACCTGGCTGGCCTGGGGCTCTTTGCACTGCACCGGTGGCACAGGTGAGACCCGGGATTCCCCATGGGTGCTGGTCCCTGTCAGCTGATCCCCATCAGCCCCTGTGGTGCAGGACACCGGTCCGCAACCCCCCTGCCCCCACAGTGCTGCAATTCTGGGGTTGCAGGCAAGAGTCGGGGGGAGCTACTGTTCTGTTTCGGGGAATGCGCTGCCCAGGCATCGTGGCTCACAGGGGAAGGTCAGGGTGGGAGAGACTGTCAGGAGATGAGATCGATGTTTGTGCTTCCCCCTCAGGTCCAAAGAGAGCATCCTGGCTCTGCTGAAGGATCCTGCTGAAAGGAAACACCCGTCCCCTCCCTTGACCGTCAACAATATCCTTTGGCAGGGTGGGCAGCAGGGACGGGGGGGAGAAGGCACGGCAGGGCAGACCTTGGGATCAGCATTTGCAGGCTCCCGGTCCTGCTGCACTGTCAGGACCAGCCTGTCCTGGGGGAAGGAGCTGTGCTGTACAGCTGGGGAGCTGCTGCGGGATCGCACCTCCAGCCTCCTGTGTTTGTCCCCTTAACGCCAGCGCACAGATCGTCTTCGTCCTCTTCTCCTCCAACTTCCTGGGCGTCTGCTGCAGCCGCTCCCTGCACTACCAATTCTACGTCTGGTATTTCCACACGCTGCCCTACTTGCTCTGGTGCACCCCTACTGCCAAGCTCGCCCACATGCCCAAGTATGTGCTGCCAGGGAGGGGGACCACCTGTCTGCTGGGGGGGTCTGGGAGCAAGGGGGGTTGGCATGTCCCCCTCATGCTGACCCCCAGCTTTCTCCCCTGCAGGGTACTGCTGCTGGGCATGATCGAGCTCTGCTGGAACACCTACCCCTCCACAGTCTGCAGCTCCCTCTCCCTCCACATCTGCCACGGACTCGTCCTGCTCCAGCTCTGGTACGGCACGGCCCCTCCGCTGACGCCACACACCCCCCCGACAAGCAGGAGACCCGCAGCCATCTCCAAGAAGGCCCAGTGAGAGCGTGGCCAGTCGGACGATGGGAACTGGCCTCTGGGACTAGCCCCTTCTGCCCACTCTTTCCCCACCCAGCTCCCAGGCTGCCCCCAGCCATCCCAAGAGGGCTGCGAGCCCTGGAACTGTGCAAAGGGGGCAGCGTGAGGGCCCCCAACACGCAGGGCTTCCCCAATAAAGGGGGCTTTGTGTGCCCTTCCCCGGCCACAGCGTCCTTGTGCCATGACAGCGTCAGGAGGCAGAGCAGCCACCGGGGCCATGAGAACTCCCTTCCCCGCCCTGGGAGAGTGCTGCCCGGGGCAGGGGAGCAGCCTCTGGGGTGAGGTTAAGACAGAAGGTCTGCAAAACTGTTTTGCCTCAAGGTTTGAATCGCCTCGCTGCAGCCCAGGGATCCCTCCAGCACGGCTTTTCCTAGTCCCCTGTCTCCTCCCTCCCACGGGAGATGGCTGGGAAGGGGGTGACCCCCCCACCCAGGGCTCTGGTGAGCCCCAGCGTGGCCTGAATGGGGCCAACGGCTCCCTGCCCGTAACAGAGACACGGAGCCAGGCGTCTTTATTGGCCCCTCCGGCGGCCGTCAGACATTGTTGGGGTTGTAGCACAGCATGTTCAGCTTGATGTTCTCATCCCAGTGACGCAGCAGCAGGAACAAGTGCCTGGCTGCCCCTTTGAGGCAGCCCACGTCCACCCCCTCGGGCAGCCGCTGTGCCTGCAGCCACGCGTCCGCCTTGGCCGCCACCAGCTCCCACTCCTCGAAGAAGCCGGCGCAGCGATGCTCCAGCCAGGCCAAGGCCACCGCCGTGGCCCAGCTGGCACTCTCCAGGTCCTCCGGCCCCATGTCCTGCCAGCTCACGCTGGCTTCGGAGGGGGCAGCCGAGTAGGGGCCGGTGTCGGACTCGGAGCCGTGCCCGCTGTCTGCCTGCGCCCACACAGCTGCACTGGGCACCTCAGAGCAAGTGCTCCGGGACGGGGGCGAGCCGGGCTGTGGGGCTGCAGCGGGCTCCTCGCCCTCCTCACCGCCGGGCCCTGCCTCGGGGCTGCTTCTGGCCCCTGGGGACACGGGGCTGAGGCTGGCTCGGTGGGAGGCGTAGGGGGAGGCTCGGCGCAGGCGGTCCAGGGGGATCTGCACCACTTCGGAGAAGCTCTCGGTGAGCTGGAACGGCCCCCGGGCTTGCTGCAGCTGCACCTGCAATGGGGGGGCAGGTGACTGGGGGGTCCGGGCAGGGGCACAGACCCACTGTGGTCCCCAGCACCCAGTGCTGGAGGCTGCAGGAGCATTCCTGGGGCACAGGGACTGCCCAATCCACCCACTCCCCCCCCCAAAGCCAGCAAAGGCCCCCAGGGCCATTCAGGGACACAGCAGGGCTGAGCAGGCACCCAACAGGGAAGGTGCCTGCTGGGCCCCGCCGGGTGGGATGGGGATGGGGTCGGGGTCCTTACCAGCGGCAGGTAGTCATGGCTGGCGTGGTTGCTGGAGTGCTCGCTTTCCGGGCTGAGGCACTGCGGGCGCAGCACCAGGCTGGGCCCCCTGCGCCTGCTCAGGCCAAACCTGTGGGGCAAACAGGCAAGTTCACAGGAGGGGGCAATTCCCAAAGGGCAGCTGGACCCCAGCCTGCTGCAGGGAAGGGGCTGGAGCACCAAACCCCCCCTTATGCCGCAGAAGCTGGCAGGGGACATTGGAGCTGCAGCACCCAAGAAGTGGCCCTGTCCCCTTCTCCCCACAACGTGCCATTTTTTGGGCCCTTGCATCCCCCCACCCTGCAGCCTCACCTGGAGCCAGCGATGCTCTCCGTGGATTTCTGGGAGCCCATGGAGGTGGTGGAGGGGCTGGTTGGAGGCCCTGCAAGCGGGGAGAGCTGAGCATGGGGGGCCGTGATGCACCCAGAGGTGCACCCTGCTCCCCAGCACCTGCGAGGGCGGTTCAGCCCACGTGCCCCGGGCTGGCGTGGGCACTGCAGCTGCTCCAGCTCTCAGCTGCCAGCAACAGGGTGCCAGGGGCACCCCCTCATCCCCCAGCATCCAGCCCTTGGCCCCCTCCACCCCGGACGCACCGTTTGAGCAGTTCTGCTTTTCCCAGCCATAGGTAGGGGAGGAGATGCTGGCCGGAGACCCGGGGGTCTCGTCTCGCTCTGCAAAAGAGCAAAGCCCTGAGGACCCCTGGGCTCCCAGGACCCCCATGGCCTGGAGCTGCTGCCAGGGGCTGCTACATCCCCCCCCACTGTGGGGCAGAGACCAATGCCTCTTCCCGGGCACCCACAGTGCTCCAGCTGGGACCAGCCCCATGCAGCTGCGAGCTGAGGATCCCCAGGGACCGCGGTGCTCAGGCAGGTTCCTGGGGAGCATAAGCCGAGGTAAGGGCTCGGATTGTTACCTGCAGCGACGGGGGCCTCATCCTGCTCCTCTGCATCCCGCTGCTGGCCCAGACCTGCTGAGGAGCTCCTGTGGTGCCAGCTCCCTGCCGCAGCAGCTCGTGGCCGGCTGGCCGAGCCGGCTGCAAGGGATGGTGTCACCTCAGCCCTCCATCCCCTTGTGCCCCCTCCCCAGCACACTAGCCCCCCCCAGCCATACCTGTGCCCCACACCTCGGGGGCTGTGGGCAGGGCTGCCTGCATGGCACTGTCCACGGGCACCAGGCGGGTGTAGAGAGAAGGCACGTTGCAGGCTTTGCTGGTTTGCACGGCTTTCAGGCGAAACCGGCGGGCAAAACCTGCCCGGAGCGAGGCGGTTAGAGGTGGAGGGATGCCGGGGCTGCGACGGGGTGGGGGGGACACGCACGGGCACCCACCCTGCTCCAGCTCGGCTTCGCGTTGTGCCGCGTTCTCGTTGTCCCGGATGACGGAGCGTGCTGCCAAGCGGTGCAGCGGCTTGTCCCAGGCCTTGCCTGCCCACCGCGGGGGGTCCTCCCTGCCCGGCCCCTCCCGGGGCTGCAGCAGCGACTCCAGCGAGGCCGTCACTTCCCAGGACACCGGCTTGCCGGCTCGCAGCGCGTGGATCACCACCTGGCAGCGCAGGGGCAGGCCGGCATCGCCCAGGCTGGGCTCCCCTGGCTCGGGCGCCGGTGAGGCGCTGAAGAGGTAGGAGGGCTCCACCAGCATGTCCCAGTCCAGGTGGGTGGGCGAGAGGAGGTTATCTGGGCAATGGCAAGACGTGGGCTCAGCAAGGCAGGGGCACCCGGCTCCGTCCCCGCCACCATCATACCCCAGAGCCAGCACACACTTGACTCCACCATGCTGGGCTGCAGCCGCCGTGCCCGGGGTCCCAGTTCGTCCAGCCGCCCCTCCAGGGACTGGTTCCTCTTCTGCGACACCTTCTCCAGGGCCCGGCAGAGCCGGTGGGCATCCAGCTCCCCATGCGGTGAGGAAAAGCTGCGGCCGGCCAGGGCGGCACGTGCCAGCGCCTTCTTCTGCCGTGCCAGCTCCTCTGTGCTCAGGGCCACCGTCACCTGCAGAGGGGGGAGGCTGACGGTGAGCCTGGCACAGGCACCGGCACAGAGCCGGACTGCGCCAAGCCGTGATGGGCACCTGCAGCCCCGGCCGGCTGTTGGCTGGAGCCGCTGGCTGACGCCCAGCCCCACCGCTCTGCAGGCTGGCACCCGGCAGCCTCCCAGGGCAGCGGGCAATGCTCGCCAGGCTCCTCACGCAGGTGGGAAGGACCGACGGCACGGAGACAGGCGTTTGCAAACATCCCTGGGGGCTGACTCAGGCTGACGACGAGGCAGGAGGAGTTGGCGGGGATTTTTGCGTGTGCGGGGCGGGGGGCCTAGCTCAGTTGCTCAGGCTGGATGATGCTACGGCGGGATGTAGCCCCCAGCACAGAGTGATGTTCCCGCACTGAGATGCTTCACCTAAAAGCTACGGCCATGCCACTCTCACCCTGGCAGCCGGGAGCCCGGGGAGGATCGTTTACACTGCAGGGAAATCACTTACGCTTGACATTTCGGCAGCAAAGGCCACCAGCTGTGCTATTGTGCAGCGGGAGCGGGTTACCTAACCCCTGCCACCAGGAAGGAGCATGTCCCAGAGGCGGGTGACAACCAGCCTCACCCGGCCTCGGGGCCATCGTCACCAGGCAAGCTGCCTCTCCCCATCCCAGGGACCTGGCTGGGTTTTAAACCCAGGTACGAAGCAGCAGGGACACGGCCCATCGCTAATGAAGTGTTGGGCGGTGTTGGCCGAGGGCTGAAGGAGCCGGGCAGGAGGTCAGCCAGCCCACCCCCTTCCCTCCAGCTTGTCAGGTTTGTTACCTGATGCCAGCCCAGCTAGTTTCACTTAATTTCTGGAGCATCAACAAGGATCTGAGCTGGCTAGGGGGTTTGTTAGCCACCCAGCTGACTACCAGCCCGGGGAGCTGGGGGACCAGCTTTTTGGTCCTCAGCTCTCCCATTCCAGTAGGACAAAACCACTCGAGCATCCTCCTCGGGGCACCCACAGCTGATCCTTCCTTAAAATCCAGGCTGCAACGCTGCGGTTTTCAGCCTGGCGGCCACGCGTCCAGGCACAATGGGGCAGCCAGACCGCAGCTAAGCCGGGAGCAACCCCCACATGCACGAGCCCTTGCACCCTGTTGGCATCCTCACCTTGGTGCCAGCCGGGGCAGAGGGCAGCGGGGCGGATTTGGTGGAGGACTCACAAAGGGACAGGCTCTTCTGGCCCTGCTGGGAGGTAGCATCGGCACCGGGGGCCGAGGAGCCGCCCTCAAGAGCCACATCACGGGAGCCGGTGGACTCGCTGCTGGTGGAACTGTGGGAGAGCAGTCCCTGGCTGCGGTCGGTGCTGACGGAGCAGTGCGTCAGGACGTACTGCTCCTGGATGTAGGAGGGCTGGTAAATCCGCTTCCAGATGTCTCCCCCCGAAATGGGATCCGCACCTGCCCGGCGAGCGCACACCCCATCAGCCCACAGCTCCCATGCCTGTCCCCAGCCCCAGCCCTGGCCCCACTCACTTCTCTCTGACACCTCTGTGCCCCCGGCAGAGAGCTCCAGGGAGGCATCCCCGGATCCTGGGGTGCTCCGGGGCAGCTGGCGGCTCTCCCTGGTACTGGGCACCTCCTCCTGGGAGGGGAAGGCTGAGCCCCGGGAGCCCTGGCGAGCCCCTTCCCGGCCCTGGCAGAGAGAAGGCACTGCCATCAGCCCCCCGGCACGGGGAGAAGCCAGCGGCACCAGGAACATGCTGTCCTCCCCATGCCTGGGCGGTGCTGGTCATACTGGTGGGTGCCTGTCACGGAAGCGGGCGATGCTGTAGAGGACGCAGTAGCTGACGAGGCGGTCGCCGGGGTAGAGGGTCGGGAGCTCTGTGGGCGAGAGCAGAGCCTCCATGCTGTCGGGGACGTACCAGTCGATGGTGATGTCGCTGACAGCCGGCTCGATCGCCTTCTTCAGGGACTTGATCAGCTGGGGCGGGGAGAGGAGGTAGTGTCAGACACCGCAGTGCCCCCCGCCACCCCCCATCCCTGCCCGGGCGTTACCTTGGGCTGCAGCCTCTCGGCCGGGCTCAGGAACTCAGCACGGCCCCGGCTCACCTTGGCCATGCCCTTCAGCAGCTGCCGGCACGCCCGCAGGCCCATGCCGAAGCTGAAGCACCTGCAGGAGACAGCCAGGCGATGAGAAGCCACGGCCAGGCCGGTGCCAGGGGCTGGGCAGCCCGGCGGCGAGCCCTGCAGCAGGGATGGGTAGGGGTGTGATTTGGGGCCGCAGAAGGAGAAATCAGTGGGAACAACCCAGGGGACATGGAGAGCACCGTGACTCTGCCGCGGTGCCGGTGCCGTACCTGACGGTGCTGGCTTGCCTGCGCACCAGCCGGAGGATCCTGCCCGCGTTGCCTGCCGCCGCGTCGGTGAAGAGGAAGAGCTGGCGGGGGTAGCCGTGGTGGAGGGGCTGCGCCAGCGCCCAGCCCAGGGCCGCCAGCAGGTTGGTGCCACCCGCGTCTGCTCGCAGCCCGCCGAGATGCTCACAGGCGTACCGCAGCGTCTCCTGCCCGCAGGGAGAGCCGGCCTCGCAGCGGTCCCCCGGCTCGCCAGCCCTGACCCCGCACCAGGGAGCTGGGAGGGGGGACGCAGAGGGGCTGGGGGGGGGGCTTTGCCCGGCAGCACTCACGTTGCTGCAGAGGCGGCTGGACGGGAAGAGCGGCTTGACATCGGCACCAAAGCCGGCGATGTTGAGCAGCGTCCCCGACGGGAGGCTCTTCAGGGCCACCAGCAAAGCCTCCTGGGGTGACAGCAGGGACCAGGGAGGGCTGCTAAGGACCGGCCACCTGCAGAGCATCCCCAGTCCCACGGCACCCACGGCCATGCCTCACCTTGACCTTGTCAAGGTTGGGGCTGCTCATGGTGCTGCTGCGGTCGACGAGGAAGAGGACCTCGCGGGTGACGCTCTGCAGGTCCCCAGGGATGCCCTCCGCCGCCGGGCAGAAGTTCAGCATCAGCACAGGGTTGGGGAAGATGTCTTTGTGGAAACGCTTCTGCACGAAAGCCACCTGCGAGCCAGGCGGGCCGGGGGCTTTCTCGCACCCCCCGGCCTGTGCCGAGGTCTTCTTCCTCGCCCCCCTCCCACTGCCTGCCCCCTTCACCCTCCTCCTCCCTGCCGGGCTGGCGGCGGCCATGCCCCGTCACCTGTCTCTCGCCGCTGCCATCCTTCCTGGCAATCCGCACGTAATCCCGGCGGCTCCGGACGTGGGCCTCGTACTCGGGGTACGTCATGGTGCCGTTCTCCATCACCAGGTGGGGGCAGTGGGGTTCTGGGGGGCACAGGGGGGTTCGGAGCCGCCCCGCGCCACAGGGGAGCGGGGGATGCTCTGGATGCTTTTGGGGTGATGCCCCATCTCCCCCAAACCCGCCAAGGGCACCGTCCCCCCTCACCGCAGGGGTAGAGGATGATCTCGAGGTCCCTGTCATAGCGGTGGGGCTCGGCCAGGGTGACGCAGGTGGTGGTGGCAGAGCTGGCCCAGGGGTCGGCATCGGCTCGCAGGGCATGGGACGGGCTCTCCAGCCCTGCAGGGAGGAGGAGACAGTGGGGCAGCCCCTCGTGCCCCCCGCCTCAGCCCCCCACCCGCTGGGCTCCGTGCCTGTGCTGAACCCGGCACTGCGGCAATGGCTGCTCTCTGCCAGCTCTAATGGGATTAACTGGGCCAGCGGCCAGGAGCGCATCCCCACTGCCCCGCTTCCCCTCCTTACCCGTCCTCTCCCCCGTCCATCACGTCTCCCCGGGGAAGGGAGCTGCTGACCCAGAGCTGCCCAAAGCCACACGTGGGGTGACTTTGGGGGGTCCCAGCCCCGAGCTCCGGGGGCGGGATGCGGAAAGGGCTTCTTTGTGGGTAGGGAGTGCAAGAGGCTGCCCGGGAAGGGGGCTTGTGTTCCCCTAGAAGCACAGAGGGACCAGGGGAATGCCATCCTGGGGGTTGTCACCCATATTTCGGGAGGTTTTACCCAATCAACCGACACAGCTCGAGCTGCCCCCCTACCTGCCAGCAAGCAGGGGCCTTTCACCAGCAGCTCAAAGGCAAACTCATAAGGAAAGGGGTTGCAGGGTCGTCCCCGAAAGACATCCACGCTCTCCGCAGGTGTCGTGGGGGACGGCTGGCTCCGGGCAGCCGGCCCCCCGAAACAGCTGGTGGGGCTGCGAGGGGAGAGGCAGTGATGGCTTCCGCCCCCCTCCCTGCTTGCCCAGCATCGGCATCCCCCCCCCCGGGATGGCGGAGACTGAGGAAGCCATGAAAATCACCATAGGGCCAACCTGTCGTCACACAAGCTTGCCGGCTCGCTCTCAGGGACGGCGGGGACCCGGGGCATGAGGACGGGGGGGAGGAGGAGGCGCAGGGCCCCGTCTGGCAGCGTGGCCAGCTCCTGCACCGTGCTCAGGGTGACGGCCAGACTCTCCGCCGGGCACAGCGCACCCGTGACGATGACGAAGGTGGAGCGCTCTGTGTCTTCATCCAGGACGAGGTGGCCTGGGCAGGGGAGGGACACAAGGGGGTCAACGAGGTTGGGGAAGGGGAAGTGTTAATTGCACTAATTACACTCAAAGGGGACAACAGAGGCCATGCAAAGGGTAAAGACCCAGGAGAGGCGGACGGAGGGGAAAGGGGCTGGGGCTGCCCTAGCACAGGGAGCAGCAGCCGTCCTCATGGAAAAGCAGCAGTGAGGATGAGGAGCCCTCCCTGGGGAGGGCCCAACAGGATCGCCCATGCCATGGCACTTACCGCCGGCACAGCGGCGTGGCCGGCCGGGGCTGGGGCCGCACTGGAGGCAGCAGTCCTGCGCCCGGTGCCGGTTCTGGACCTGGAAAGTCACCCGTCGGCTGCCCACAGCTGCCTCAAAGCCAGCCACCACCTCCGACTCCTCCAGTGGGTAGATGAAGATGCCTGCAGGCGGGAGAGAGCGCCGAGGCAGATCCCGGCACCGACCCCGCTGCGGTGCTGGCCAGCCCATGGCAGCACCGCTAAGAGCGGGGCGATGTAAATGCACGAGAGGCAGGAAGGACCCAGAGCCTCGCTAGCCCGGAGGAGGGCAGGGAGGATGAAATCCCCCTCTTCCTCAGCATTGGGAATGTTTTTGCCTGCCCTCACTCTCCTCTTGCCCACAGGGCGATGCTGGGTGTCGGCGGTGCCCCCACCACCGCTGACCTCCACCTTCGCTCCCCAAACTGAGCAAGGTTTGGGGTCCAGGACACAGGTGGGCTGGAGACAGGGTGCTCTCCAGCATGGGTGTTTTTAGGAGGCTGTGCAGGCAGCCCGGGTCCCTGCCAGCCCTGATAGCTCCCCCTTACCTTCCACGGGCTCCTCATGGGGGTTGGTGTACACGAGGTGAGCGGTGATGCTCAGGGAGTACCCGTTGGCACAAGCCTTCACCCTGGAGCTCTTCAGGGGCAGAGCCTCCCATGAGGAGAGGGCATACAGGCCCGGCATGGTCCCTCGGCAGGCAGCTGCGGGCAGAGGGGAGGCAGGCGCTGGGTGCTTGGGGACGGGGTCTGCGAGGAAGGGGTTTGTGCACACAAGCTGCTTCCATCTGCCCAGCCTGCAAGGGGGGAGCAGGTCCCCAGCCCTCCCCGTCCCAGGGATGGTGCTCTGCAGCATCCGCAAAACACGTGGACCCGGACCCAGGTCTCTGCTCAGACCCCAGCCCACCTGGAAACTGGGTCTGGAGCCACAGAAGCCCACAGAGAGCTGTTCCACCCCACGGGTAAATACACCTGGCTGCTGGGCAGCAAAACGGCTTCTGGTGGGCAGCAGCAGTTACATGCAAGCCCTGAGTCCTGGCAGACAAGCAGGGACTCCTAGACACGATGGACAACAGCCAGCCACACACAGCCTATCTCACGGCCACCCCACAGCAGCTCGGTGGCTCCAGAGCCTCCCCAGACCATCTCCCACGCTGGCTGGGAGAGGAGCATCTGCTGCTCCCGTCTCCATCCACACACAGAGGTTACCAGGGTAATTTGTTTAAAAAAAAATAAAAAGAAGGGCGAGAAGCCCACAGTGTAACTAGGGCAAAACAGCGAGCAGTGTTTGCTGGGGGTTTAATAATTAACAACAAGGTCAGCACTGCACTGAAGAGCGGCACAGAGGGGAAGGCACTGCAGGGGGGAGCCCAGCTCGGGGGGCGATGCTCTCTGCCTCTGGGTGAGTGACGCTCTGCCCAGAGATGGACGCGTGCGGCATCCCACCCTTGGGCAGCGGTCCTGGGAAGAGAGGTGGCTGGGGATGCCTTCCAGCCAAGGCACCAACCCACTACACACCTCTCTTCCCCTTGAGAAAACCACCTGGGAGCAGCATCCCAAACAATTGCCTGGAGCCAAGTAATCTCTCTAACATTGCCTTACCCCGTGCCATCGCATATTCACGTAAAATATTCGGGTCAGCCTTAGCCCTGCCTCTCCGTGGATAGCATGCATGGATCCCGCTCCAGGCATGGGTCTGCACCTCCACACCGTATCCCCTGCCTGCCCCAAGCGACTGCTACCCAACAGCAGCGAGGGCTCCACGTCACACCGTGTGCCGGCGCTTCAGCGTGCAACGTGCCCGGGGCGAGGACAAGGCCAGGTACAAGTGAACCATCTGGTCCCCCCAATCCGGTGGCCTTCGTCCCGGGAACGGCTTGTACGAGCATCAGTAACAGGAGGCTTGGGGTGCCTCTCTCAGAGCATCCTTGAAAGCGGAGCAGGGCTACATCCTCGGAGGCAGCACCAGGACCGAGCCCACAGCTGGCACAAGGCAGGGAGCCCCCGAGAAGCACAGAAGTGCATTAGCAACGTGGCTGCATCCCAGGAAAAATAAGTCCATTATGCCAGAGGGGAGCTGTTTATCTGCTCACTTGGCATCACAGGGTTATGCTGGCAGGTCCTGGCCACCCAACCACCCCCCGCCATCTCCAGTCCTTCACCCCATGTGCAGGATGCTGCACGCCCTGCTGAGCCCCCCAAATTGCTATCCCAGCACACAAGACAGTACAGGGCCAATGCACAGCCCAGTTTTCCTCCATGCTGGCTGTGCCACCACTGGGAACATCATCAGCTGGGTCCTGCCCTGACCACAGCACCCAGCCGGGCTCCGGGGACTGGGACTCCCCCAGCCCAACCGCATCAAGACATTAAAGACAGACTTCACCCCAAAGCCCTTCCATTTGTTCCCAAGGCACCTGGCTTAATGCTCAGCAACGTGCCTGCTATTTGCCGTGCCGCCCGCTGGCTGGGGCACCGCTGGCTTGTTTACCAGGGACTTACCGGAGAAGCCATCCTGACTGCTTTTTATCACTTCTCTTTACATTTACCCTCACAAAGTAAACAGGGCCCATCTGGCCCTGCCGCACTTCGTGCTGGCTGCTTTAAGCCTTGTGGTAATGAATAAAACCAGACTCGATGGTCCTTGCCCTGGCCTCTTCATCCTCTTCCCCTGGGGCGGCAAACTGTCCACAGGTACCAGCACAGCATCACCAACAGGTCCCCGGCCCCCTCCCCATCCCCAGCATGGTCACCAGTGCCTTCACAGCCCCCTCCTCTTCCTCCGTCCCCACAGGAGCTGGTTTAACCAGCAGCATCCCTGATACGGAGGGGGTCGCAGCAGGAGCGGGGCTGGGGGCAGCTGGCCGTGCCGGTGGCAGAAAGCCCTCGGCGAAGGCAAGAAACAGCTAACTCTTCTCTAGGTCAGAAAAACTTAACGTTTCTCTTCTCGCCTGTGGGCAGGTTGATTTTTTCCAGCAAGGCAGCTGCCGCAAGCCAGGCGCCTGAGCCCAGTGGACCCTCCTTAGCTGCCTGCAAAGTTGTCAGAGTTTCACCTGCTGCAGCGACAGCCACCCGCACCGGGGTGCAGCGTGGTCCCAAGGAAGGGTGAGGCCAGCCCCGGCACAGGCAAACCCAATGGAAATTTCCACTGGTGACAGAGGCACAGGCCAGTACAAGAGAAGGATGGAAGGAGAGGAGCCCAAGCCTCTGCAGCAGCACCTGGAGCAGGGCATTGCTGCCCCTCCTGCTCGCCAGCATTACCCCCCCGGCTTCCCTCGCCTCCCCTCCCTGCAGGACATCCCTGCGTTGCTCTGCTGGGATGGGGCACAAGAGCAGGAGAGCAGGATCCGTCCTGACTCCTGGAGCAGGGAGGAGGCCACGGAGGCAGGAGGTTATGGTGCTGCTGCCCAGTGCCCATGGGGCACACTGCTTTCTTGCCCTCTTTCTTGCCCAAAGAGGGGCAGAAGGGAAAAGGATTTCCCCAGCAGCTGCAGGTGAAGGGGTGAAGGGATGCGGGGCACCACGCTCAGCTGGGCTGTCCCCAGCCCAAGCCTCCAGCCTGTGGTGCTGTCCCCTGGCTGGCACTGCTGCTTGGTCTGCTGGGAAGTCGACAGAGAGCAGAGCCCGCTGCACACACACACAAACGCGTGCATGCATGCACACACACCCCGGCACACACACCGCATCCGGAACCACCACGTCCAGGACCTGTGCTGCTGCTCTCGCCTCCCCAGAGCTGCTAAAACCCCTGGAAAACCCCAGCCCTGTGCCAAGGAACAGGAGTTACTTGCCCTCAATGCACCCTAACACAGGCACACCCCAAAAAAATGTCCCAGCCCCCCTGGATCCCCCCTGACACAGGCACGTCCTGGCAGGACAGCCCTGCAAAAGGTTCCCACTGCGCCTCCGGCAACGGGACCTTTGTGGCATCAGCCAGGGACCAGTTGCTGATACCCTGGGGCATGTTCCCAGCAGTTATTAAAGCCAGCCCTGTCGGGTCCCTGCCAGACAGTGATTTCAGCACTTTTGTGGCCCTGCTCCCTCATCTTCCACCTCTCGCCCTTCCTGTGACCCGGGGCTGCCCCGAAAGGCAGCAACCCTGCAAAAAGCAAACAGCAAAAAGCAACCCTGGGGCACCCAGGAATCGCAGGATACTGGGCCACCGTGGTCCCAGACTCCCCCCCCCCCCGGCACTTACCTGGAGGAGGAGGATGACACAGGGGCTGCAGGCTCGGCTCA
Organism: Ciconia boyciana; assembly: GCF_034638445.1. Classification (NCBI taxonomy): domain Eukaryota; kingdom Metazoa; phylum Chordata; class Aves; order Ciconiiformes; family Ciconiidae; genus Ciconia; species Ciconia boyciana. The sequence continues at coordinate 56,766,019 of NC_132940.1, read as the reverse complement.
GCACCCACCAGTTCCCTGCCCTCCGCAGAGACCTCTGCCCTGGGGGTGGGTTTCCCTGCCCCTCCGGCTCAGGGGCCTGCAGTACCCAGGGGGGATGAGCGGTCCTTCCCCGCCTCTCCCTGCTGCAGGCTCCCTCTCTGGCACTGGCTCCTTCACCGCCCTCGATCCATCCCTCGCTCCCTGTGCCAGCAGCAGAGCTGCTCCAAGCCCAGCCTCATTAAAGAGACACGCTCCCTGGTACCGCCGCCCCGGGAAGGGCTGGAGGATGCTCTCACGAGTGGTGCTGGGGGTCTCAGGGGACGGCCAGCACCCCCAGAGGGTGACAGGCACCGGCCAAAAGCAGGGTCCACCACCGTGGGCTGCTCTGCACACACAGTGCGGAGATGTCCAGCCAAACTCGGGTGCTGGTGAGACCCCAGGGTGATGCTGCGGCACCCACAAACACAGGGTTTGGCTGCCTGGGACACGCAGCCGCCCCCTGTGCCCCCCCTGAACAAAAGCACAGGGCAAAACGCAATGCCCCATCAGCCAGCTGAACTCTCCACTACAAATACCGTGGGCCACAAGCGTCACAATCAGCTTCACTAGGAGAGGTCTCAGCTGCCCTGAGACTGCTGCAAGAGAACTGGGCGCAGGCAGATGCTGAGCATCCACCCCAAACCCAGACACCCTGAGGTCTCACCAGGACCATCCCTGTCAGCCTCCATGTGCTGCAGTGAAATCCCAGCCCCAAAGAGCAGGAAAGAGGGGGCATTTGAGGAGACCCCAGCCTTTGGGTGACGAGTGTGACAACAAGCCACCACAGGGAGGGTGCAGATGATCAGGAAACCCCAGCAAAGCCACGACACGTCTGCTGGCAGGGAGATCTTGCTGGTGAGCCCAGCCTGGGGTGCCCTGGGAATCCCTCAGCCGCCACTGCCAGTCCCGTATTCCCAAGTGGGACCAGAGAAAACCATCAGATTTGGGGCTAATCCCTGCCCTGCCTTGTGCAGGCAGCTCCCTCGCTGTGCTATAGATAGGGTTGTGCTGCCACGGCTCTTTTTATAGAGCACGCAGAGGGGAGCCCCCACCTTCACATGCACCGCAAAACCCACTGTCACAGCCGCGCCGAACCCGGAGCCAGCCCAGCCACATGGGCACAAACCGGGGCAGAAAGAGCAGGCAGCGCCGGTGGGGGAAGCGGTCCCCAGTCCTCGGGAGGTGATTTCGGAGTGGCACTGGAGCGAGGAGGCCTGGCAGAGCAGCATCTCCCCACTGGATCTCACCTCTAAGCTGACCCATGCACCGCTACGGCTTTGGCTCCTTGGCACGGGTTTCACAGGTAACGGCAGGAGCAAAGGAGGAAAACCTCGGCGGAAGACACCCTTGCCACTCAGGGCACGCTCCCTCCTCCCAACCCCTTACCCTGGGCTTCAGCCAACACAATTATCTGGCAGAGAGGCACTCTGCATGTCCCCTGGGTCATTGCAAGAGCATGCCGAGCCATTCCCTCTCCCCGTGTGAGATGCCCCACAGCACGCCGCTTCTCCTCCTTGTGCTGCAGCGGAGAGAGGAGAGCTAAAGCATGCAGCTGCTCTCCTTCCCTGTCACTTATGACCACAGGAGAAGGATGCTAACTCATATATTACCCCCCCCACATGACAGATGCCAGCTCTGCGAGCTGCTGGAGGCACAGCGCGCACCGCAGCACATCCACCCAGCCTGCAGCACACACGGGGCTCCCGCTCCCATCATCACGGCAAGTGCCACGGCTGCTCCAGCCCCAGAAAAAAAACCACAAGCTTTGATTTTTCTCTGAGATATTGTTTCTAGGCCAAGTTGAGGTGAAGAAAAGCATCCAAATGCAAGTGCTGGGTCGGTGCCACTAGCCAGGGTGACGGGGCTCAGCCAGCCCACGGCGTCAGACGCTGTCTGCGGCCCCGGCGTTACAGCAGGCGAATAACCACAGCATGCGCAGCACCAGGGACACAGCCGAGCCTCCCCGAGCCCACCGGCGATGTGCAGAAGCCCCAGTGAGATGCAGATGGGCTCCATCCCGCTCCATACAGCGCTCACACCAGCATCAGACAACAGGCATGCGTGTCCCTGCTCTGCACCATCACAGCTGCACTACAGCAGCTCGTCACAGCCACAAATAAACCCTCAGAGAGCTCGGCATTGCTTTTCAGCAGAGCACTGAGCTAAGGCGTGCATTAAACCCTGCAACTGCAGGCCCGGCTCAGCCCAACAGCTCCATTAAACGCCCTTGCACCCCAACAACCCCACGCAGCCCTTGCCAGAGGGACCAGTCACGATCTGGGTATTTCTCCCCAAATCACCTGTACCTTGTCCTGGGTTTATTGAGCTGAATTATCACCCAGAGGCAGGGCTGGCTAGAGGGAGCATGGACCACAAAGCTCTCACAGATGCTCTCAGCTCCTAAGTCACCGATAAGTGCTGTGAATTGAGTGCTATGGGAGGAAATGACCCAAAGCCCGAAGAGATACCAGCCGGTGTCAGGCTGGGAGTGACTGCGCTCGATGCAGCTGCGGATTCTCAGACCCAGATGAAGGCCGGACAGGCAAAGGCTCTGCCTGCAGGGAGAGGGGCAGGGGCATCCTGTTCAGCTGTCTGCTGCTCATTAATCAGCACAAACTAAAGAAGATCCTGAGGACGGGTAGCCATGGAGGAGGGGAACACCTGGTCAAAATTAGGTGCACCTCGGTTTAACCTGTGCAATATTAGCCTGCCCAGCTGCAGGGAGTTACAGAGGGGCTGGAGGGAGCAAGCAGCAGGAAATGGAGACATCAAGGACCCCTGGGGAAGGCAGCTGGGAAGGCTGCCAGCGCTTGTTCTGCCCAGACTTAACCGAAGTTTGAGGATGCTGGCAGGGGCGGACCCAGGACACACGCTGGCGGCGGCTGGGTTTCCTTTCCGCAGCTGAAAATAGCGGGGGGCTTGCAGCGATGGGGACCTTGCAGCAGCCGCCCCAGGGCAGGCGGCCTTACCCGGCGGCTGGCTGCTGGAAACGAAACTCCGTGGGTTTCAGGAATTAGAAACTCCCACGCCCCGGACGCCTGCCTTGCCACGCCACCGGTCTGTCGGTGGGCCGTGGCATTTCGGATTAGCTCGGGCCAGCGCGGTGCCGGCAGCGATCGGGGCTCCGCGGGACCCGTCAGGTGCCTGTCCCTTCGCTCGGGGGCCCGAGGGCACAGCTGGGGTGCCGGGTGCCGGGCAGGGCCGTGCTGGCCTGCTTCCCTGCTAGGCTCGGACCCCTGCCCGCAGGCAGGGATGGGGTACGCGGGGCTGGGACCCCCTCCCCGGAGCGGTGGCTGAGGGGTCAGGCAGGAGAGAGGGGGCCGGGAGAAGAGGACCTGGAAGAGAAACCATGGCGAAAGGCCCGGGGGGGCGGGCAGAGCTCGGAGAGAGCTGCAGGGGCTCGTCCCCAGCCCAGAGCAAAATGTTGGCGGCGGGGGGGCGGAGCGGAGGAAGAACGGGGAGGAAGACGGAGGGCGAGGGGAGAGAAGGGGACCGGGCAGGTCCGGGCGATCCCCGGCGGGCGGGCAAGGCCGAGCGGCTGCTTCCCTCTAGTGGGGAGCGGCGGGCAGGGCGGGGGGCTCGGCCGGGCCGGCTGCACCCAGCCCCGCACCCCGGCCACGGCCCCGCCGTCCCCCCCGCTTCCCGGGGCCGCCGCCGCCCACGCGGGCACGTGGTGCGGGCGGGGCGCGCTTCCGGAGCGGCGGCGGCGGAGCGGTGAGAGCGGCACCGGGGAGCGGCCGCTGGGGGCCGGGGGAGCTCCGGGCCCCGGCCTCGCAGCACGCGTGGGGTCCCACCGCCCTCCGCCCCCCCACGCGGTGTCCCACGCTGGCCGGGTGGTGGGCCCTCGGGGAGCCCGCCCGGTCCCCGCGCAAGCGCGGCGCCCACGGGCACCCCTCCCTGCGGAGGGAGGTGGCCCCGGGGAGACCCCGCTGTCCCCCCGCCCTGTCCTCTGGGCTGGCCGGGCCACTAGCGGGCAGGGGCGTGGGCAGAGCCGGCCCCACGCGGGGCTGGGTTAATGGCGGGGGGAGGCAGGTTGCGCACCCCAGCACCGTTAAACCAGGCGGCACGCCACCGTGGCGTGCCAGGTGGTGTCACCCGAGAAAAGGCGTGGGGACAGAGCTGCCCTGGCAGCCTGCGCAGGGAGGACCAAAGAAAGGGAAACTTGGGTTTTGGGGAAATGCACTCAATTGTATTCAATACCCACAGCGTAAAACCCTCTGACACGCAGCGATGGGGAGACCCAGGAAGGAGCCCACCGGCACGTCATCCCCTCGTCCGGCCACAGCTGCCTCCAAAACCACCCCTGCCGCGCTGCCGCCTTCCACCTCGGCCACCCGGGCCAAGGCTCCGGCTGCGGGCAGCCGATCCAGGAGCACTCCGGCTGCCGGCACCGCTGGCACCAGCCGGGGGCTGGGGGCAAAGCAAGACTCCTCTCAGCCAAGATCCACAGCATCCCGCGGAGCCCTAGGAGATGCCAGAGACCAGCACAGAGCATCAGCCAGGAGTTGCTCTACAACCCAGAAGAAGCCGCCTGGTGCCAAAGGACCCACTGGTCCGGCCAGACCTGACCCACGTCCGCAGAAGCAGCAGCCTGGGGCTGACCCGAGTGAGGCCTGGGGCTGGTTCCTGCCCCCCCTGGAGAGCCAGGACATCCAGTGGGTGGAGAAGGAGACCCGGGGCCAGCGGAGCAACCCCAAGTGGTACGAGTGGCGGGAGAACCGCATCACTGCCTCCGTGGCCCCCAAGATCGCCAACAGCAGGTTTGCCAACGGCAAGACGGCTGAGGTGCCCCAGTCCTACCTGAAAGCGGTGGTGAGCTCCAGCCCCAGGGTGCAGACGCCAGCCATGTCCTGGGGGGTCCGCAATGAGAAGGCGGCCGTGCGGGCCTACGAGGAGCTGAAGTCACAGGCGGTGGGCAAGCCGGTGCAGGTTGAGGACTGCGGCCTCTTCATTCACCAGGAGAAGAGGTGGATCGCCGCCAGCCCGGATGGCATCATCAAGGAGGCAGCCACAGGGAAGGCCCTGGGGCTGCTGGAGGTGAAGTGTCCCTACAAGCACAGGAACAGGACAGTGCGCGAGGCCTGCAAGGACAAGGACTTCTGCCTGGAGGTGGACGGGGACTCCTACGCGCTGAAGAAGGATCATGCCTACTTCACACAGGTCCAGTGCCAGCTGGCGGCCGCCGGCTTCCAGCAGGCTGACTTCGTGGTGCACACCACCAAGGAGACGGCTGTGGTCCCTGTGGAGTTCGATGCCGAGTTCTGGGGGCACACAGTGCCCAAGCTGGAAAAGTTTTACACCGAGGCGGTGATTCCCCACCTCGAAGGGAAGGCAGGTGGCTCTGTCTGGGCCAAGGAGGAGTAGACTCCCCCTGCCTCGCTTGCCAGGATGCTTGCTTGGCTGCACAAACCCAGCTTTGGCCCCTAGCATAGAAATTATGCCCAGTTTTGCTGCCGTTTTTGGACCATTTGCTGCCTCTGCCCCAATGCAACTGCCTTGGGACTGAAATGACACACCAACAGGACCCTGCTTTGGTAAGGGTCCCCTCAAACAGTGACTTCTTCCTGCCCCAGCCAGGCCAACGCTCAACCCTCAGTGCCTTCTTGTCCTGTGCCCCTCACTGCATCCCCCATTTGACCCGACAGCACTGCCCGATGGAAGCTGGCACACCCCCAGATCTGCAGGGAAAGGCAGTGATGCCCCTGTGCTGGAATAACGGACTTATTTTATGGAGAACACTGGATTCTTTGGCACCTCAACTGCTGTCAGGACTAAATCGTAATTCCACTCTGGAGGGGAGACAGAGCCACGGAAGGTTTATCGGTGCCCAAGAGCAAAATACAGCTTTTGAGCTAAATCGTGATGTACCTTAAGAGTCACAGCAAGGGTGGGTGGGCACCCTCCCCCAGCCATCGGACCTGCTGTTTCTTTGGAGTAACCCATGGTGCTCACAATGAATTGGCTGCAGCCTCAGGAAGCCGGTGCCTGTTGAAGTGGTTGTCCCCAAGTCCAGAGGACGTTCCTGTGGAGCACCCCCGTGCACTGCAGCACGGTGGGGAGCTGGGCATTGCTCTATTAAATACACAATGTACTGGCCTGCTTGTTCCCTGTTGTTTGTGCAGCTCGGCATTTACTGGGGGGGGCAGGGCTGGGTGGGACCCCACACAGGTCCCCCCCCCAGCCACGGCAGAAGGGGAGCACTCAGGTCCCAAAGGGATGTGAGACCCAAAGCCACCACCGTTATGGCAAAAGTACTTTATTATATACATAAGACTCCAGCCACACTCCACAGGGCAAGGACCAGAATTTGCTATTTTACATATCAATACAAAGTAACTATAAAAACATAAAGCACTTTTGGGGCCCAGGCTTTCCACAGGAGGAGAGAGGCACAGGGATGAGCCTGGGGGCTGCTGAGTGACAGGGGGCTGCCCCACACCCTCCCCCAGCTGTGGTCCCACAGTAACCAGATGTGCAAGTAGGAAAAAACCCAGTTAAGAAATATAGTTATGGGGACTGGCAAGTGGGGGCTGTCCCACTCCCCGCTGTGGGCAGCGGCACGCCAGGGGCCGAGCCGAGTGTCACCAGGACAGGAGCAGGGTCTGCATCCCCCAGGGAAAGTGCAGAAGGCACATGGGCCAGGCTCTTTGGAGGGGCTGTGAGGAGGAGGTGGGATCCAACAGTTAGTGCACGTGGGGCCCCAGGAGATCACACACACACTGCACACAGGGGACACAGAGGGGGGGAAAGCCTTCCACTGCCAAACTTAACCGGGGGCCTGGAGAGGGCATGTCCTGTGTCTCCAGAGCAGCAGTTGCATAGCAGAAGGGCCTCAGGGCCCACTCTTGACAAGTCATTAGGTTTCACTCTATATGTGCAGGAAAAAAACCCAAAAACTTCTGTGATGGAGGGAGTGCTGGGAAGGAAGGCCCTCCCAGCTGCAGGCTCCATCTGAGCTCAGGTCTCGGCATCCAGCTGGTGTTGAAGCAGATGCTCCACCAGACAGCCCTGCAGGCAGGAGATGGCCACAGGGCACAAGCTTCAGTTGTTTTAAACTGGAAGTGGAAAACATGGAAAGCTAACCAGAGCACTCTCCTGCTCCCCTTCCAAAGGGCTCCCAGCCCTGCCACGGCCAGCTCCAAGGATAAGCGCTCAGTCTCCTGCCAGGAATCCCACCCCCCTTTCACACAGGAGACAGCAGTGCAACTGGAGAAGGTGAACCAAGGAGGGCTGCTCAGCAAGAACAGCCTTTGTAATCGTCTACCAGAGGATGCCTTTGCTGCTCCTGACCCAACAGGACTATCCTGGGGCCACAGGCACAGCAAACGAAACCAGGAGCACCACGGGACAGGGGAAGGACCTCCCCTGTGCAGCCTACAAGGCTGATGAGCCAGAGATGGATGGCTCCACCAATACCCCCAAGATGCAGAGCCCCAGTCTGCTTCAGGCGTCAGCAGGACCGATGTCCCTTCCCCTCCTGCCCTGGAGGGCAGCACACTACGTGGAGGGAGCTCGCCGGGACTGCACCTACTTGCCGGAGGAGAACTTGGGTCACCGGGGCTTTGCCATCGCAGCCCACCCAAAGGTCCAAGGCAAGGAAAGGAAAACTGTGAGGAAAAAGGAGGAAGGGGAGTCACATCTTGGGATAAGTGTAAGCTTCCACCACACCACAGAAAAACTACTTGGACTAGGTTCTCCTCGGCTGCCCTAGGGGAAAGGCACTGAGCCAGCTTTGTGCGAGGACAGAGATGCTTCCGAGTGACCTAGTGCGTGGCTGGACCACCCTCCTCTCCCCCCCACACCTCTGGGGTAGCCAAGCTCCATGGTCAACGCGATCCCCAGGGAGGACACGCGTGGCAGCTTCCAGGAGTCAGAAGTGCAAGGGGGACAGTCCAGCCCCATGGCCCAGCCCCTCCCCTGCCATTACTGTGCATTGATTGTCTAGCCAAACCGGGCTACAGTCTTCGGTTTAAAAAGGGGACCCCCGGCCTCCCTGCTCTGGAGGAGCTTCAGTCACAGAAGCGCTTGCGGGGCACCGTCCGAGCTCGGTTCGAGCGGCGAATCTCCTGCTTGGCATCGCGGCATCGCTGGCAGATGAAAACCTCAGGCACGTTGGATTTGCGGATCTTGGCACAAGAGAGGTGGATCCAGGTAGCGCATTCATTACATTCGATCATGGGCCTCCCTGCGAAGGGCTTCAGGCAGAAGCAGGTGATCAGATCCCAGGCGTCGTCGTCTGGTCAGGGAGAGACACACTGGTCAGAAACCACCTTACCAGCTGCAGGTCCGGCTGTGGCCAGACTAGCCAGTTCCACTGGTGTTAAATGGGACAGCCCCCCACTCACCTTCTGCTTTGGTGTTGGGAGCTGCTGTGAATTCGACTGCTAAAGTTGCAAAAGGGGGGGGAAGAGGAAAAAAATAAAGACCAGATGAGCAAGGCACCCCTACACCCCACTTCAGGCACGTTTCGGGTCTGTCCCGCTCACTCTGCAGAACAGAGCTGCCAAAGGGCAGGCCAGCTCCCTTCCCAGGTCCTGAAGGTACTCCCCTTGCTGGGAGAGGCTTGGGTCATCGACAAGCCCTCCCTGCAGCCAGCATGGGTGGCTCCAGCTGAGGGAGGGACAATATTCGGCACTGACCGCAGCACAACAGGGCCCTCTGCGCTCCCTCGGACACTCACCACTAAGCTGGGAGCTCCCTCTGCTTGCATCTTCCCCTTCGCTTTGGTCCACGGTACTACAAGAACTGGGGCTTTTCCTCCCTGCAGAGCAGGGGTCGTGCTCCTTTAGCTGAGGATCGTCTCCTGCTGGCTTCTCGGTCTCCTGCACTCCGTGCATCCAGTCCTTCTCCTCCTTCATCAGCTCCTCCAGGAGGGAGTTGGGCTGGGGTTCCCCAGCCGGGCTGAGGGAAGGCTCCACGAGCTGCTCTTTCACAGGAGGCACCTGTCCCTCCAGCGCAGCCAGCTCCTTCACCCCATCCTGTTCTGCCCCAAAGCCTTTCCCAGCGCTCAGCGGCACCCTCTTCTCCACCTCCTGCTCCAAAATGAGCTTCTTTGCTGGTGGTTTCTTCCGTTTGGTTTGCTGGGGCCGGACATCGTAGAAGCTGGTGGGGAAGGCAGGGCAGCTCACGAGCAGGCTGTTGTCCACAGCCCCCCCGGCCACAGCGTTCCTGCTCCTCCCGTCATCCGTGAGGACGTGGCAGTCGGAGGAGTGGGATGAAGCCCAGCTATCACTGTCCTGAGTGCTCCCCGTGCTGTTCTGGGGACTCATGCTGCCTCCGTGGGTCCAGGGCTCATTCTGCAAGAGGGGAAGACGCAGGACTAGCATGGGAGACCGCAGCGCAGACATTCAGGGTAAGGAGAAAGGGGCTGGGGATGGAGAATGACTCTCCAGGAGAAGAATTAGGAGCTGGGTCTGCACATGGCAGGGAGCCCAGAGGAACAAGTCTTTTTGCAGAGGAACACCCCGCAATCCCACTTACCTCTTCAGGGTAGGGGATGTAGCCTGCATAGGCCAAAACGAAGGTGCAGAACTGGTTGAAGTCCTCCACGGTTCTCTGTCGTTTCTGCAATGGCTGCAACAAACGCCGCGTGTCGATTAAACTCCCCGGGTACCCCTACGTGAGCCGAGTATCACGACCGACCCCGGCAGGCAGCCCTGGACCACCGGGCAATTATACCAGCGCATAGCATTTAGGTCACCCGAACATCCATCCTTCCCGTAGCCCATCTGCATCATCGAGCCCCGACAGATACAGCCCTTCCCTTTAAAGCCCAGATCACGGGGAGGGGGGAGGAAGGGACACGCACAATGACGACACGATGGGACACCCAGAAGCGCAGCAGCCGCCCGGCAGCGTGAGTCAGAGGCTCGGGAGCCCCGGTGCCGGGGACGTCCGCCCCCCCGCCCACAGCCCGCTGACTCAAGGCCAGAGGGAGAAGGCGCCGGGGCTGGGAGAGTGCCCGGCGATTTGGGCTTTCCCCGGCTGCTCCCGGGTCAGCCGGAAGAGCCCGGCGCCGCTCGGGACAAGGTCCCGGGGACGGAGCGCCGGGGACCCACGGCCCGGCGGTGCGGGAGCGCCGGGGGCCGGCGGCAGACCCAGCCCCGCGCCGGCGCCCCCGAGCCAGGGGCGGAGGAGCAGACGCCCCCCCCGCCGGCTCCGGGGACCGAGGGGGGACCCTGGGGCCGGGCTGCACGGCTCTCCCCGCGGGAAGGCGGCCGCGGCCCGCCGGGAAAGGGAGGGGAGGGGGCGGCCCCCCCGCCGCCGCCGCCGCCGCCCGTCCCCGCGCCGGGCACCTGATGGCTCCCAAGATGGCGCCGCGCTCCCGGTCCTGCCCCGACCGGCCGCCGCGGGGGGACGAGGGGGACGGGGGGGCGGCGACCCTATCCACGGACACGGACACGGACCCCCCACGCGAGCAGCACCCGCCCCAGCACCGCCACGGGACCCCCCGCCGAATCAGCACACAACAGCCCCCCCGTTCACACACAACACACACACGCACCCCAGCACCCCGCAGCCCCCAGCCCCGGGCCCGCCCCGGCACGCACACGCCGCGGGCAGCACGGCGCGGCACAACCCGGCCACGCAGGTCCCCGGCCGCGCAGGTCCCCGGCCGCGCCGCCGCACCCCCACCCGCGCACACACACCCGCGCCCCGGGGCACCATCCCCCGCCCGCGCCCACAGCCGCCCCCCGAGAGCTCCTCGCACACACGCACACACACACAGAGCCCCCCGCACACACACACAGAGCCCCCCAGCCCCCCTCAGGCACAACCCCCGCACACAGAGCGCCCTCCCGCAAAGCCCTCCTCGACACACGACCCCCGCCCACACTCACGATCCCCCGTGCATACACACACTCACACACGACCCCCCGTGCATACACACACACACTCACACGACCCCCCCCCGCACACACACGATCCCCGCCCCACGCACACACACACTCACACACGACCCCGCCCCACGCACACACACTCACACGACCCCCGCCGTGCACACACGCACTCACACGACCCCCACCCCTCCCCGCAGACACCCCGCATCCCGGGGCGGCACCGCACCCCCGGGCACGGCGCGGCCCCCGGGTACCCGCACACCCCCCTCCCCGCCCCGTCTCGTCCCGTCCCGTCCCACCGCCCCGCTCACCTCCTCGGGCACAGGGGATCCGGGGCTGGGCACGGGGCTGCTCCCCGCCGAGCGCGGCCCGCCGCGGGGGAACGGTCCTCCGGGGGCGGCGGCGGCCCCGCGCCCCTCACCTGCCGCCTCCCCGCCGGCGCTCATGGCACCCGCCCTGCCCTGCCCTGCCCGGCCCGGCCCGGCCCTGCCCGGTGCGGTGGGTGCCCGCCGCCGGTCGGAGCGAGGCTCGAGCACCGCCCCGGCCGCAGGGGCGGGACCACCTGGTGGCGGGGAAGGCGGGGGCGGGGCCTCGCGCCGGCCGCCCCGGTGGGAGGGGTAGGGGGGTCCGCCTCTACCGGCGCGGCGGGGGGAGGGCCGCGGACAGGGCCGGCCTCCGCGCCGCTGGGCACCAGCACCCCACCCGGGCCCCCGCAGGGTCCGGGCCCCCGCAGGGTCCGTCCCCCCGCCCCGCTCTTCCCCGGCCTGCCCGGGCCCCCTCCCCTGCTCTGCCCCCTCCTCCCGCCCACCCTCAGCCCCGGTTTCTCGCAGCCCCAAACCACAACCGGATCCGGGCGCCCGCCGGCGCTGACACCCAACGCCGCCCCGCCCCCGCTCCGTGCCCCTGAGGCGGCCCGCGGCCCCCGGGAGCCCCGTGGGACACAGGCAGAGCCCCCACCCCCACCCCGGGTGCCGGCCTCCCCAGCACCGCAGGGGAGCCCTTTAACTCGGCGAGACCCATCTCCCCCGAGCAGCCTTGTGCCCCGCAGCCCCCCACGGAAAGGAGAGCGCTGCACCCGCTGCATCCTGCCTTTATTTACACTGCAGCCTGCGTGCAGGCGGGCAGGGAGGGGTGCCGAGCAGCCCACCCCAGGGCCGGTTTGAAGGGAAGGGCAGGCAGCGAGGCGAGCTGGTACCGGCAGCGCAGGGAGAGGAGCAGGGAGCGGGGCCCAGGCAGAGCCGGGCTCTGGCTCCCTCAGCACTACGAACGCGAGCCCCTGGGGAGGACAGACCCAGCGAGCCCCGGCTTCCAGGGGCTGGGGGAAGAGGCAGGGGTCACTTTTAGCAGCAAAGGCGTTTCCCTCCAGGGCGGCAGAGGGGACGGTGGCATGTGATGAAGCCTGACTAGTGTTCAGCCAGTTAAACACACACACACACACAAAAAAAAAAAAAAAAAGAAAAAGGCAGAGGGGGAAGCGAAGAAACATGGAGAACAGCTCCTCTCCTGCCCTCCAGAGCACGGAGTTAAACCGGGGGCAGGGGGGGTCGGGACACAACACCTCCTTCCCTCCTCTCAGCAGAGCAGCAGCTCCAGGCACAGCCGTTCCAGCGTGCCCAGCACCAGGCACAGCCCCGGCCGGCAGCAGAGCCCCTGGCCACACGCAGCACCGTGCTCCTGCTCCCTCGCTGTCCTTCTGCCCAGCCCCGGGAGGGGGAGAGCAGTTCAGGTGGCAGTTTGATGGCATGGCTGACGGTCCATGCGGGCAGCAGCGTCCTCGGCGCTCTGCCAGGCACAGTTGGGATGGATGCCGAGGCGGCTGAGCTTCGCGCTCCAGCCCCCGGTGCAGTCCGGCTCCCGCCTCCCTTATAGGAAACCCTCCTTCTGGAACTGCTCCTTCAGGATGTCTCTGTACTGGTCAAAGCCGCCCTCGATGCGGGTCACAGTGGTGTTCTCACACACCCACAGCTCCTGGCACACCAGGCGGATGAAGCGCTCGTCGTGGGACACCAGAATTACACCACCCTGCCAACACAGAAGCGGGGGGAGGAACTTAGTGGAGCACAGCCCAGGGCCCAGTGCTGGTGGCATGGAGATCCTGCGCCCCTGCACAGCCTGTGCCCAGGACTTCAGGTTTCCATCTGCTCCAGGGAAAACTCAACAGTGCTTCACTGGCAGGGACCGAATCCCAGCCTTCCCATCCTCCGAGGGGACGGACAGGTGACGTATGGAGGAGGCATGTGCAGCAGTAACGTATTTAGCCTCCCCTCGTGGAAGGCAAGTGCAGGGTTTGTTAGTGGCTCTCCAGGTCTCTGACAACTGCAAGGATGGAGATTCCAGGTGGAGTCACAGTCAAAAGGTGGCTGGACCAGGCCCCGAGCAACCTCAATTAACCTCTTCTTTCACAGGAGAACTGCCCCAACCTGAGCAACTATAAAACACTGAGAACCAGGTTGATCACAATGGTATCTGGAGGCTGTCTTTGGAGATCAGCCATAAACTGCGCCTAAGGAAGAGCCAAGAGGCCCCAAGGCAGGGCTGAGTGCCGCATGCAGCACACGAGAAATCAGAGAGTGCAGGTGACTGGCCAAGATGGGGGACAAGGTGCTCTCTGATCTGCTGTTGCCTCTCTCAGCCACCCCTAGCCAAAGCCAGCAAGTGAAACAAGCCACCAGGATGGACAGCTAAGGCAGAAATGTGACTGACCCTTCCCAACATCTGTCCTGGACTTGAAGCCATCACTGCTATCTGACTGTCCGCCTCTGGCTGAGATACCAAGTAACCCGAGCTGGAGGCTGCAGGGAGCATTAGAAAAACAGATCTCACTGAGGGAGCCTTACCCGGAACTTATTCAGTGCCTTTGCCAGCGCCTCAATGGTCTCCATGTCCAGATGATTTGTTGGCTCATCCAGGATGTAGAAGTTTGGACTGAAAGAGGAAGATGTCTCTGAGCATGCACTGGAACAGGTCCGGGCTGGGTCTGCACGCCTCCACGCTGCAGGGACCTCCACCAGGCTGTTGCGTTAGCCATGAAAAGCCGCAGCGACCGGCATTTGCACGGCCCAAAGATCAGCGTTGCTCAGCTCCAGGGATACCTCTTATCCCTGTGAGCCCAAAGCCACCTGCCTCCTTCCACACAGTCCCCCCCCCAGGGTGACAACCTCTCTCCCCACAAAAGTCCCAAGGACGAGGCTTCTGTGGGGCAGTGGAAAGTCCCTGGATGCCCACCTTCCTCCCGGTGAAGCAGGCTCCAGGGATGGAGCCATGCAAAAATTAACAGCATCTGGGAGAAAATTACCAGGACATAGTCATCTGGGCAAAGGCCACGCGACTCTTCTGACCTCCAGACAGGCTGGCCACGGGACGCACAGCCAGGTCCCCCGAGACGCCGTAGCTCCCCAGCTGATGCCGGTACTCCTCCTCCGTCTTCCCTGCAGGAGCGTGTCACAACACAGCTATGGCACACCCGGCGTGACACAGGGCCCTCAGCACCGTGAGCTCGGTGGGTGCTGCGCCTGGGCAGCCTGTGCCAGACCAGCACGGCGGGGGAGGAATTCAGCAGCCGCTTCCAGGCAATTCCCTCCCAAGCAGGGGGTTTGCGGGAAAACCTGATTGACACAATCAGGACAGGGGCTGCAGAGCTGGTGACTGACTCCAAGCGACGCTGCCCCTGATTCCCTGTCGCTGCGTTACGTAATGTTAAGTGGAGAAAGGAGCGGGAGGTTTTGGAAGCTGGGAAAGGGGGAACCGGTGCTCATTCTGTGCCCAGCAGGGAAACGGGTCATCTGCCCCCAAAACCCGGCCACGGCAGAGCACCAGCCTGGGGTCTGCAGGCTGCCGGCTACCCCTGCACGACCAGCTCAGATTCTCAAGGCTGGTGTCCTGAACTTGTGCTGGACATGGGGAGTTAACCCAGAGCAGGCAGTGTCCCTTAAGCACTGATGTGACAGAGTCTTCTGCCCAGGGCCACAGAACAAATCAATGCTGCTCCGTGTGTGGCAAAGGAGACCTCAATGGCCCAGATCTCCTGGAATCTCCAAAACTCACCTGGGAACTTTCTTGCCAGCAACTCTACAGCACTGATGTTCAAGTCCAGTTGATCCACATGGTGCTGGCTGAAATACCCGATCTTTAGGTTTCTGCAGAATGAGAAGAGAGACTGGGAGCTGGTATCGGGCCCTGCAACCACAGCGCTCGCAGCTGCAGCTACAGAAAGGGGGGCATATGCGTGGGTGTGCAGGACCCATCCCCGTCACTCAGGCAGCCATCACTCCAAAGCACAGCCCAGAAGCCCTCCAACTGCACCGTTCCTCCCAGTCCCCCAGCCCTTCCTACCAGAGGTACCTGTGAGCATGTCTGATCCCTCTGACTGGTGCCAGCTCCCCCATTAAGATCTTTAGCATGGTCGACTTGCCAGCTCCGTTTTCCCCAACCTAGAGAAGCAGCAGCAGCATTGGAGAACGTGAAACGCATGAAGGTACTTTGGAGAGAGGGGCAGCAATCAGGGAATTTCAGCTCTCTTGGATGATCGGGCAGCGGAGGGGGGCAGGAGGAGAGTCTAACCAGTGACTCCAGCTACCTGGAAGCTGCATTTCTATCACTGACGAGCAGCACAGGCAGCAGTGCTAGAAGACGTTCCCCCCCCAGCCCTCGAGCCTAAGCACTACCTGGTCCCAGCCTCATTTGCAAGCACATAGCGTCTCTCTGCTGCCCCATCCAATGTAGCAGGAGCTGCCACTACGTGCTGCTGCTGTCAGCTAACAGGGAGTTACAGAGAAGGTGGACCCAGTCTCTTCTCAGAGGTGCCTGGTGAAAAGGTGAAGGGCAACAGGCACAAGTCACAAATTCTAACTGGTATTAGGAAAAATGTTCCTCAAAATGAGGATGATCAAATGCTGCAATGGGACCTAGAGGAACGGGAGAAATAGTCCTCCCTGGAGATATCCAGAATTCAACTGGACAAGGACCTGAGCAACCTGACCTAACATCAAAGTTGGCCCTGCTTTGAGCAGGGTCCCCAAGGTCCCTCGTAGCCACCATTGTTCTGCAGTCCCACATACCACACAGATGCGGGACTCCAGGTCAGCAGAGATGGAGAGGGAACGAAAGATGTAGTGACTTGGGTTGTAATAGAAGTCTACTTCGTCTAGCTGCAGGACTGGGGGGGAGAACTTCTCAAAGCCATCGGGGAACCTAGGAAGGCAGGAAGAGGTGAGAGATGGCCAGGAACTTCAGAGACTCTGCTCCCAGCCCCCCGGGACAATCTCTGCAACCCCCCCGGTGGCAGGGGGGGCTCCCTGCCATGCAGGGCCTCTGGGAAGGATGGTCACAAGAAGGGGACACAGATCTGCAGCCTTGGTCCCAGGAGGGAACCCAGCCTGAACGCAGGGGGCTGTCCGGGCTCCCTGTCAGAGTAAGGCTGGCCCGCAGGAAAGGGTGGTTGTCCCAGTCGGGATGGGACCCAGGAGGAGCTCACGTCAGAAAGGGAGCCAGGCGCAGGGGACACTTACTTCATGATCACCTCAGACTCTTTGTCCACAGGTTTCAGCTCTGGCCTGCAAGAAGAGGAGACACATAACCAAGGTGTATTGCACTGGGGGTCTGTTCTCACACCAGAAGGCATCAGCTCTGCGATGCCTCATCCTAGCCAAAGCCTCTGGACCAGAGACAGAGCACCCAAACCCCAAACCACCCCCATATCTCCCAGGCACCCTGGGAACCTCTGTTTCTTCCTATCAGCACTGCCCCCTCCCCACCTCCAGAGAAGAGCAGGACAAGCACTCACAGCTTCTCCAACAGCTTGAGCTTGCTCTGCACTTGGGACGCTCGGTTGGCATTGTAGCGAAAACGGTCAATGAAAACCTACAAGAGAGAAAAGCATCAAAGAGCCCCAGGTCCCCTTCAGCTCCAGCCACTCCGCTCTGCTGCCAAACCTCCTGCAACAACAGAGCCACATCCATGGGTCTAGAAGCATGGAGAAAGGGACGAGGCCGGGAGAAGAGTGCCCCAGCACCGCTGTCTTCTCCCAGTACCTGGATGTGCTCACGGTACTGCTGCTGGGCTTCGTACTCTCGCTGCTGGTTCTTCAGCCGCTCCTCCTTGATCTTCATGAAGTTCTCAAAGTCCCCACGGTATGTGTCCAGCCGCTGCGAGTGCAGGTGGATGATGTCCGTGGCCACCGCGTTCAGGAAGTTCCTGTCGTGGGACACCACGAGGATGGTTGATTGCCAGGTCTGGAGGAGACAGCAAGAGGGAGGCCTGAGCACCATCAAGTCAGAGTGCAGGACTTGGTTCCACCACCCAGCAAGGCAAGACACCAGCCTGGAGGACATCTCCATCCCTTGCCCTCGCTCTGTCCCAGGGCCTCCTGCCACCCCCTACCTGCAGGTAGGTCTCGAGCCACAAAATGGCCCTCACGTCCAGCATGTTCGTTGGCTCTGAGGGAAGGGAAAGAGACACTGAGGTCAGGAGGGATGAGCGTGGCTGGATTATGCTTTTTTTACACAGGAAAAGCTAGTGATCGGCATTATGGAGGAAGAGACCCTGCGTGGGGACCTGCCTCCACAGCTCAGGGGACTCACAGGGGCCGAGGCTCAGCCAGGGACGCTCCCCCCACTCCATACCAGTACCCAGGCCCCGGTGCTCAGCAACAGCGCCTTGCCCAGACCCCCCACCCAAGGTGGGCACCTCCCCAGGGAACCAGCCCAGTGCCAGGGTCACCCACTGCAGTGAAGGGACTCCCCCCAGAACGTGCTGGCAGCCACAGCTGAGGGAAAGGGACTGCCTGGGGCATGATGACACGCAGACCACCCGGCTGGGACACGGGGCAGAGCTCTGCTGAGTTCAGTGAAAGCGGCTGCCCAAGCAGACTTCCCCGTGCCACCGCCAGCTCTGCCCGCCGTGCCAGGGGAGCACCGACAGCCCTGCCAGCACCCGCCCTGTCACGCAGGGCTATTTTGAGCAGGCAGCTAAAGGCCACAGCGTGTTCCCAACCCCAGCAAGGGCACAGGCAGGCCCAGCGGCAGTGTCGGAGGAGACTTGCAATATCGACTTACCATCCAGCAGAAGGAGATCTGGCCTAGGAAAAACAAGACATGGGTATCAGAAGCAAAAAGAGTACAGGGTCAGTGTAGAGCGCGTTGCACCACACACACAGAGCTGCGATGCCTCCAACGCTCCCCACCCCAAGAGCCTGAGTCGAGAGGACCCCCAGGCAGCACCCCTGCACCTCGCAGCAGGGACAGCAAGGAGGGTTAACCCCATGGCATGAAGGCCTGGACACCAACCTGGCAAACAGGGCTCTGGCTAAGGCCAGTCTCATTCTCCAGCCTCCGGAAAACTCTCTGAGGAGAGAAGAGGTTGCAGAGAGGGGTTACTGTTTAACACAGAACAACTCTATGTTTGCCTGCCTGCCAGGCTCCCTGCTCCCCTGCAGCCCTTTCAGCTCTGCTGGCACCCAGAGATGGCGCGTCCCTGCAGAGATCTTGGGCGCAGCACAAGATCCATGGTCCAGCAGGCAGGTGGCTTGGCACCCCCAGGGCAGGAGACCACATCGGATGGGCAGGAATAGACCCTAACTCTCCCACAGGGCTCCCCTCCCTTACAGCCACAGCAGCACCTGGGCACTCACTAGCAGCAGCGTCTCCCCAGACCCATTTCTGTCTTGATGCCCAGAACCTGGAGACTTACTTGGTTGTCTGTTGTTGCATGTTTGCATTAAAGCCCAGCCCAGCGAGAATGACGGATGCCCTGGGGAAAAGGGGAGAGAACTGGAACCCAGCTACCCAGCATCCAACGGCAGAGCACAGCCTGAGGTCTCAGACCCACAGTCACTGTGGGGACTCTGCTGCGTGGTTTAAGGCCATTCGGGCGCAGGAAAACTTCCCTGCATGCCCAAGAGCTCTGCTTGGCTGGGAAATGCAGCCCAGCAGGGCACAGCATCCACATGAAGTCCCAGGAGGTTCATAAGAAGCTTTCAGCTCTTTGGCCAGGAAGAGAGTCACTACCACCAACATCCCAGAAATGTTCCCCAGACACCAGGAACCTGGGGAGGCCCAAGAGGAGCAGCAGCAACAATGCAAGCCATTTGGGGAAAAAAAAAAAATCCCTCCAGCTTCAGGGGGAAGCTAGACTACTCCTAGCCCAGCAGAGCTGTGACAGAAGAAGAGACAAGAGCAGCAGTGGGGAGAGCCCCCTGCCACACATGGTGGATCCCAGGGCCACAGCATCACCCTTCCATACCCCATGCCCCAAACCACTGCCCATGCCAAGAGACAGTGGTGCCCACAGTGCTGTCTCACCTCGCTGGGGCCTTGTCTGCCTCAATCTCCTCCAGCTTCGCGTAGATCTCCGATAACCTGGCACCTTCCGTCCCTTCTCCCCTGGGGCAGGACAAAGAGGAGTGTGTGGGACTGACGGGGGTCACGGTTTGAGTTCTGGGGGAGTCTGATCTCCCCAAGCAGGACTAAGGTGGGCAAGACACAGCCCAGCCCTGCTGGAGCCCTCCATTTGAAGGGAGAGACCTCAGAATGAGACCTCGTGGCCAAGAAGCCATAGGAAGGCTGGAAACCCAGCAGCAACATCTCACCTGCCAGCATTAACCTTAGCCGTCAGATCCCTCTCCTCCCGCAGCAGACTCTCACGAGTGGTGTCACACTCCAGCACACTCTGCAGCGCCGGCGTCTCGTCCCCTGCCACCTCCTGCTCCACGTGGAGGATGCTGATGTGCAAGGGGATGCGCAGGCTCCGGCTGGCAATCATCTTCAACAGCGTGGTCTTCCCCAGCCCGTTCCTGCCCACCAGCCCGTAGCGCCGTCCAAACGCCAGGTTCAGGTCTGCTCCCGCCAGTAGGACGCTAAAGCAAGAGAACAGGCAGGTACCTGGTCAGACTGCCCCATGGAGAGGGAGATAACTGGCAGCCACCTGCCCCCAGCATATTTCAGGCTGTGCTGGGGCCAAGCAACCATCACAGACTTCTCCTGCCCAAAGCCAACAGGGTCAGGTGCCCACCTTGCTTTCTGATCCTTCCCACGCCCTCTGTCATTTCCCAACCACTCTCCAATCCAGTCTCAATGACTCATGGTCCAAAACCCCAGCCAGGATCTGTCCCACCACCCCACCTGCACTCACCGCTCACCGAAGGACACATCGAAGTTCTCGATGCGCACATCATATGACTTGTTCTTGCCTGATGACTCCATACGAGTCTCCTTCTTGCTGGCAGCTTGGCTGGCAGATGCCTCCTCAAGGACCCTGTGGGCAGGCAGAGGACAGAGAAGGAGGCTCAACAGGAAAGCTCTGGTACAGCCAGATCCCAGCCACGCTCAGCAGAGCGGGATGGGGATGTTCGAGGCGCCCTCCGTACTCACAGAGGACCAGATGACTTTAGGGAATCCCGCTCCATCCTCTTGTCCTGCTTGGCTTTCAGCCTGGCTTCCGCCTTCTCCAGTTTCTTTGCATTCACCATCTGGGGCACAAAGCAGAGAGTTTAAAGAAGAGAGAGCATCTTCAGCAAAAGCCCCAAAAGCCCAACTCCACAAGAAAAGAGATCAATCAACCCCTCACGCCTGGAAGGAGGGGAGGGAGGTAGGACAGGGGAACTGGGACAGATTCAAGCGTATTTTGAGGAAGCTAATCAGGCCAGGAAGTCATTTCGGGAATGAAGTCCTAAATCAACTGCTGTACACAACATTTTTGCCTCAGCAAGGCAAAGGGTTTGGCTGACCCTAATGTACAGCCAGTTTCTCTAGTTCCAGGGACCCGGGTCAGCCAAGTCACTTCAACAGCAGCAACCTGCCATCCCAGTGCCTCCTCCACTACACCCTACACCCACCCTCGTCCTAGACCATGAGGCATGTTAAACTTTAGTCACTTTGGAACAAACTCAGCTTACGTGGTGGATCAATCAAGAAAGAGACAAAAAGCATTTAATTAAACCTGAAGGCAAGAAGGAGCCAAGTGTTTTAACCTGGCCTCTGGTCTTGGCCAGGCTCTCAGCCCACGCCAGCTTATTCCTGCGTCAAGTCAAATATTTGTGGCTGACCAAGAACACTCCTAGCTATTTCTACACAACTCTGCAGCCACCGGAGCATGTTGCAGACCTGCATGCTAGACTGAAGAGCATCTTGTTGCTGGAGCTGTGACCCCGTACCTACAGACAGACTGAGTCACTCTATAAACTATACAGAGCTCCCTGAATCTCCCAGTAAGACATGTCCTCCAGAACTTGAGAGGCCTCCCGAGACCTTCTCTGAATCGTCTCCAGTTTTTCTGAAGATCCTTTTTGAGTTGCGGACACGAGAGCCAGAGAGCAAACCCAGCAGCAACAACTCCAGTGCCAAAACCAGCAACAGCTGCCAGCTTTCACTTAAGACTCCATTCAGACACGCGGGGATCACGTTAGGTCTCGGCCTCCAAGTGAGGGGTTCTCGTCCTCAACACGTTACCCCAGGAAGGGAGTGCTCTACAAAAGACCAGCCTGGTAGAGAGACTGTCCGCCCTGTACAGCTACCGCTGTCTTTGCTTTGCGGATGCACAACGACACCTCGCCCGTACTCAAGCTTTGGCACATCCAACACAGAAGGCAAGCCGGGTCACTCCTGAGCAGACACGCGTTTCATCGGCAAAGATATTCCGATTTCCTCCAGGTCATGAGGCGTAACTGCTTCCAAACTTCTCCGCTCCCGATTGTATTTCTCAAACCACGACAATCCACAGCCATTTCTAAAGCTGGGCTTACAACCTCCCTGCAGCAGCTCTCTGGAAAACAGCTGCTCCTGCTAACTCCTCATCTGTAACATCCAACATCCAACCATTAGCCAGGATTTTCTCTCTCATTCAGTATGGCAAGATGTCATCCCAGAACATGCTGTTTTCTCAATCAAAAGCCTTGCTGCAGAAGCCAAAGGCCCTCATGAAAGTCGGAGAAGCTGCACTCTGAACACCACCACTGCATCAACCACGCTTTGAAGCTCATTAGGAAGTTATGGCAAAATAGATCTGGCCAAATTAATAAGCCATCAACTCCTGTTGAGCCTCTTTACCAGACCGAGGTCAAGAGTTTCCCAAATTACAGTGAACCTGACGAGGAGGAGCAGTACCCCCCGCAGCTGTGCCCCTAACCAGGACGACTGCCCGTCCCCGCTGCTCTCCGGGCGCGAGGTGACCGGAGCAGGGCAGGGCACCTGCAGCCCCACGCGTCAGTTGCTCCCACCGGGTCTGCTGGCTTATGAACGAGGGCACGGCCCCCCACTTACCGAGGTCTGGCCTCTCTTCAGCAACAGCCCCGGCAGCAGGTCCGCGTTGGCATCTGCTGCAACGAGACGGTTGGGTCGGTGAGCACGTGCTCCAGGAGGCTCCACCAAGCGCTGCCTTAGTGGCTGCCCACGACCAGGGAGGACTGTCCCCCTCCAACGGGACAAGGGGACCAAAGGGTGGCTCCTCTCCTTCCAGCCCAGCTTGCCCTGCGGGCAGCCAGGTGCTGCTAGCAACAGCTCACCAGCAGGAAGAGAAAGAGGGGTGCACCTGCGAGGGGGAGCCCGAGGTGCGCGGGGGAACCGCTCCCCCAAGGTCAGGCGAGCGCACGCTCAACGCCCTGAGCCCGTCCTTGCTGCCGGCACCCCGACAGCGGGACGGGAGCTGTGGGGGGGACACGACGACGCGCGGCTGGGGGTCTCTGAGGGGTGCCACTCACTGTATCCGTCGGTGATCTGGGAGAGCTGGATGGGGGCGTCCAGCAGCACCTGGCTGCAGCGCTGGGCCCGGCCCTCGTCCCTGCGAGAGAGGAGGAGGGTGAGGAGGAGGAGGAGGAGGAGGGTGAGGAGGAGGAGGGCGGGGGGGCGACCCTTACAGCTGCAGGGTGTTGAAGAGGCGCTGGCAGATCTCCCGGATGGCGCCGTCGTCCTTGCCGTCCTGCGACACCTCCCGCAGCAGCTCCCCCACCGCCTCCACCAGCTCGTCCACCGACTCGAAGTCCGCCCCGCTGGCGTGCAGGATCCCTGCGGGCACACGGCGCCGGCGCTGCACACCCCCTCCGCTCGCGCGCGCGCGCTGTCGCGACGGACGGCCGCGGGTCGCGATGCGGCCGACAGGTGGCACCCGCCCGCTCCCGCTACGCCGCCCCTCCCCGGCCGCCTGTCGCGACTCGGGCGCGGCCGCCTGTCGCGACAGCGGGGAAGTGTCGCGACACGCGGCGGGGCGGGAGGCCGAGCCGCGGGGAACGGGCACCGCTCACCCGTCACGTAAGCGAAGACCTCGCCGTCCAGGTCGGGGAACTCGCTGCGGAGGATGTCGGCGCACGACGCCATGGCGGAGCCGGAGCGGGGCCCGGCGGCGGTGCGGCCCGGTGCCGCCGCCGCACGGAGCCCGGCACCGCGGCAGAGGCGGAAGGGACGGCGCGGGGGCTGCCGGGAAGGAGGCGGGCGGCCGCCATGCGCGCGGCGGCCGCCGGGAAGTGGAGTCCGGGGGGGAGCGCGCGTGCGCAGTGCGGGGCGGGAGGAGCCCGCCGCCACGTGCAGCCGCCCCGCGGGGTCCGGTACCGGGGCCGGAGCCACCGCCGGCGGGGAGAGCTGCCCCTCGGCACCCGGCGGGCGGGGAAAGGCCCTGGGGGGGCGGCCAACACAGCCCCAGCGCGGCCTTCCTCGCAGAGCAGGCGGTGCAGGGCGGGACGGAGCGGTGCTCGGCCCCTGCTCGCCCCAGCGGCGGTGGAGGCCTGGCGAGGGCTGCGGGTTTTTTCCTCTTTTGAGAAAGTAAAGTAACGTCGTCAGTCGGATTCAGCGTTATACGAGTACGTACGGCAGATCGGTCTGAGCTCAGCACTGAGCTATGATGAGTGCTCTAAAGATAACGGAGGGCCGAGACACGCGTCAAGGTGCTAAGGGGGATTCAGGCTGGGACGTGGAATGCCTCATCAAGAGTTATTGGCCTTGGGAGTAAAGCACATCCTGGAGAAACATGTAAGCTAATCAAGATGTTTTGGACAGTCTGAAGCTGCTAGCAGAAGGGCGATAAGGAGCACCCTCACGCAAACTCTCCTCGTTATAATAGGAAAAATCACACCCCTTGAGCTGGAGACCCCGGCCCAAGCAGAGACCCCTCACCTTTGGGCATGCACAGAATATTAAAGTAGTACTGTAGCTTTAAGAGTCAGACAAGAAAATGTAGACCAATAGAAAACTGCTTTGTGTAATTACTTATGCATAACTAGACTGTATAAATACTGTACCTGCATGAACAGCTTTGTGGAGCTACCACCTAGCACCCAGTCTTGCGCAAAACCGGAAATAAATTGATTATCTCGGCTCTGTGTGCATATTGGGTGTTGCACACTGGGTAACGAACTCCCATTTGTGAGACAACAGTAAGAGTTTCTGCTCTCAGACTTGTTCTCAACGCACACAGCTGCGACACTGTGGCCTGGGGTTTTTTTAAGGCACTGGGAATAAGCAGACAGGGGCAGGTCCCTGTGGCTGGGGCTGCGTCCATGCTCGGGGTCCCGAGCCAAGGTGTCGACCCAAGGCAGATGGTCTTGAGCCAAGGGCCAGTTACAGCCGCTGCAGCAGCTGCTTGTACCTTCAGCCACCAGGCACAGCACCCTCCTTGCCCCCAGCCTCCAAAGGCCAAGTTGAAAGGGAAAACTCCTTTGATTGTTTTTCAGCTGCCTGCAAGGAAAAGCCACCAAGGTTCACTTAGGCCAGGCTTGGGCAGAGAAGCCAGGCCTGCAGGGGGCTGGACACGCCTTACCCAGAGAGCAGCAAGGGTCAGTTCAGCCCAGCTGCAGGTTTTGGTGAGCAAGCCCTGGGGGGAAAGCCCCAAGCACCCCTCCTTTCCCCAGGGAGCTGCAGCAGTGACAGCAGCAGCTGGAATCGAGCACTGGCACAGCTGGAAACAAAAGCATCACTTGTTCTTTCCACCTACGAACCCCCAGGCAGCCCAGGGCTGGGGAAGCAACAAAGGCAAGCCCCGGGACACTCTGGCACAGGCCCAGAGCACAGCCCAGGCTCTTGCACCACAAGTCCCAAACAGCAGCGCAGGCAGCCTTCTCCGTTCTACATACTTTATTAGATTCAGAGCTGGACAAATCACAAAGTGTACAAAATGGAGACCACACTACCAGAAGCAGGATTGTGGGTAGCAGCAGCATTCCTATGGCCCAGAAGCATTTGGTAGAAGTGTGGAGAGGGCAGGCTGGGGCGGGGGGTGGGCTCTTTCTGCCAACTGCATTTTAGATTCCCCGAGGACAGACCCTGTTCACATCCTGACAGAGCTCAGCTGACCTGCACTCCCTGGGACAGACGGGCCACATTTCCAATTTGTTTGGAAAGGAGAGACTGGCTCGAGCCAGCAGTGGGTGGAGGTAAGTGCTCTAAGGACCTGAAATGCTGTGCCACCCACATACACACCAGCAAGAGTCTAAACCCTCATCCTTTTTGGTCACAAACCTTCCCACGGCAGGACTCTATACTGACGACTTTGCAAGAAATATAAGGTGGTGGTGAGATCTGGTGAGCCCACTATCTCCTCTGGTGGAGGCCCGACAAACTCACCACCCCAGGCATCTCAGACTGGCCAGCAACATCTACCACAACAGCAATAGCTAGAGTACAGAAGCCAGGGTAACTTCAACTCAGATTTGTCCAGTCTATGTTTAGGTCTATTCTACGAGTACATATGCACAAGAACTTCAAAAATACTAGGATATGATGCAAGTAGTGAGACACCAACAGAAGAGGAGTTTAATGGTGGACGTTCCCTAGAAAGATCACGAGAGGATGGGAGTTAGACTAGCCCTTCCCCACCCTGGGGCAGGGAGCAGGAGGCTGACTGCACCCCTGCGTGCTATTGGGTTCTGAACTTCAGCTGCAGCGTGGATGGTAACCGAGCACAGGCAGGTGAGTCCGCTCCCAAGGTGAGCCACAGGGGCTTTCAATCTGCATAGAGGGGCCAGGCAGATGTTTTCTCTGAATGTACTTGAAGACTGAGGAGAGGCGGAGGATGGCTTGGAGAAGAGGGAGCCCGCCAGCCTGCTGGGGCTAGCATCTGGTCTCGTAGATCCCGCTCCTGCCGATGTACCTCACCCATTTTATCACATCATGGTCACTGTAGTTCAGCTTTGGCTCAAAGACTTTCAGGTAGCGCACCTTCAGCCCAGAGGGCGCAAACGGGACCTATTGAGAAAGGGAAAGGCAACGGAGCGCATTGGAACAGAGGGGTAAGATGCTCTCCAGACACAAAAGCCAGAGGACTTCTTGGCTATGCATCTAGAAATGGACACCAAGAGTTGCTGTTCCCTTCCCTACTCCCTGCATGCAGTGACAGACTCCACTGGCTTTAAGGGCAGTTTTCTTCCATTAGCTTTGCCACCTGGCTTGCCTTGTGTTACAAAGAGTCACATGGTGGCTTGGGTCAGGGAGCACTCAAACCTGTGTAATTCAGGGCCTGACTGACAAAGCTTCTCTAAGGTTAGCTGCACCCTGGAAGGCAGACAAGGACTCACCTCAAAGTTCATGGAGATCGGGGGCCGAGCCCACTTCTTCTTGTCATTGGTGGGCAGCAGTTCAATCTCCGCACTGATCTGGGATTCCTTCATTCCAGCCATACGCTTTATCCTATCAGAGAAAGCCCAGAAGTGAGGAGGTGCCCGAGTTTACTCTCCCCTTCACTACACGTGCTCAGGGCAGACAGGAGCACTAAACGGGCTCTGCCTCCTCAAGCCCTGCCCCTGCAGCACCCCAGACCCAACACGCTCACTTACTTCCAGACAATGGCATTCTCACTGGCCTTGTACTTTGCCTTCCCTTTCATACAGATGACTTGCACTCCACTGGTATTGAGGGGCGTTGGGATCCGGACCTAGAAGGCAGAGTCTGGTGAGCAGGGGCAAGGAGACTGCGGCCTGGGCACTCTGTACAGTCTCAGGGGAAGACCACCTGTCCTGGACCCCTTGGCCTTCTCTCTCCCATCTCAGGACGCAGAGAACATCAGCTGCTACAAGGCATCCTAGGCTAGCTCTTCAGTTTCTTGCTTTGAAGTAAAGGTTCAAACACATTTTCAGAATCCACAACAGTCAGTGAGGAACAGGGCAGAGCTCTCCGGTTCAGGCTGCAGGAAACCCGCCTAGTGTCGGGCAGATGAACTCAGGAAGGATGCCAGGCTGGCCAGGCTAGTTGCACCAGGCTCTGGACAGCCTAGCTTTGCAGCAGTAAGCCTTTCCCAGAAGGGGACTAAGCTGCAAAGCCACCCTTAGCCTGTCTTACACAGTTCATAGCCTGCTGCCTGTCTGACATACCATCAGATCATGCAGACAGAAGAATGTGAACTTTCCACAGTGCCCAAGACATTAAGCGAACAGTTGCTGCAGGGAATTAGGCCTCTGCCAAGGTGGCTGTGCAACTGAAAACAATGTCCACCTCCCTACTCTACGGCAGTTCCCTTCCACAGCACAGCAGCACCACACATCTGTGGGGCATTCACGTCACTCTTAGTCCTGTACAAGCTTGAGGACTCATCTGTGAGGATTCCATAGCAGGGGACATAAAGCAGAGGCACAATTCCCAGGCACAAGAGACCATAGGTTTTTTTCTCTTACCTCTATCTTCTGGGCCAGCAAGGAAGGTTTGAAATTTGATTTGATCACCACCTTCACTTCCAGCTTGGTCCGACCCACCTCCCGCACCAGGGGAATCACACGGAAGGGAAGGATGATGTCCTTAGTGGTTCGGTATCTGCAGGGATGGAAGGAACAGTGAACTCTAAGAAGGAGTTAACTCCCTTAGGGTCTCAAATTGTACCACCTTCCTTAAAGAGACAGCCTCTGCACACAGGGAACAGCTTAGAAACATCAGCCAGAAATGGAGCCATCCCAGAAGGAAGCAGCAGTAAGATCTGTGCTGCCCTAGGGCAGTGATGGTTTATTGAGTCCCAGGTTTTACATCTTGTACCTGCCAATGACTCTGTTCAAGGACACCAGTTTTAACCACTTAAAAAAAACAAACCAAAAACCCAGATATAGCAAGCTAAAGGGTAAGGAAACCCACATCCAACACTATGGTTGTGGCAAAGAAAACCACGCAGCTGGGCTTTTACGACATTTGTAACAGAACAATTTGTGTGACACCCTACAGATTCCACTCTGAGAAGAAAGAAGGCAAGTGCATATTTGTTAGGTGCTCAAGGGCTGCAAGTCTGCATGAGAGCAGCAACACTCCTGTAGCAGCAAGCAGATGTCAACACCAGCCTGTTCATCCCCCACCACCATACCTCATGAGCTCAAACTCTCCATCTGGTGGAATGAAGCTGATGCTCCTCTCAGAATCAAACTTGCTGAGCCTCACACACTGGTGGAAAGTGCAGTCGTCGATGGCAATTGACTGTTTGCCGCTAAAAACACAAGACACAGTTAAAAAAGTACAAGCTGCAGCCCTGGTATCTTGGTGCAGTCAAAGTCTGCGCAGGCAGAAACTACTCTACAGAGCATGTTGCCATCGCAGGTGTCCAGGAAATGGGGAGGCAGGGAGAGATTTAGGGGACAGCAGCCTCTTGGCTCAGACTTTCCTTGTTTCACCACCACAAAAAAAAATAATCATATTTCAGGAAGCTTGTTTGAAAGAATTCTCTCCCTCCTCTCCCCAAAGAGGAGAGAGATTAGAGGAGCACCCTTCTGTCGTAGCCAGCAACACAATGCTTGGGTCTGCCTGCCAGCAGCACCTCAGTACTGCAAAGGCAACTCTGCTAGCCCAATTCTTCTCGCAGCACAGTTCAAAGGAGAGAAAACACTTTCCTGTCCACAAAGCTATCCCACTGCCACACAGCCAGGAGATGCCAGGTTCAGGGTCTTCCTGTTCAGAAATCTCTTCACAGCTGTTGATTTCCACACTGCTAGCAGGTGGTTTGATTCTGAACCGATTTGCCAAAGACCACAATATTATGCTGTAAAAGTTTGTATCTCTCACTTCTAAAAATCTACACAGGTACCATCTGTCCACCTAGGTGGACTAGCCTAACCTGCCAGCACTGAACTTGTGCTGGCTTCTAGTCTCTGAGAATACCTTCCTTGCTACAGGTCCTGAGGTCAGCCAAGAACTCTCAGCTACCGAGAGGGACCAGAAAATGAGAAGGCGGCAGCAACAGAAGAGGCAGCAATATAGCACTGTGATATCTAGGCTGCCTCAACTGCTGGGAGCAACAGGACAACCATGCAAGTGCTGAGTACAAGCACTACAGTCAGGTTCAGCTGTCCTAGGAACCACCATTACCTGCACAAATGGGAAGCAGACTGACCCCACGCTGACTGGCTGTTTAGTTACACGACCCAGTGGTGTAGTTTGTGCTTTGTATGTGGGAGTTAGTCTTTCCTAATCTGTTGCCCAGAAGAGAGCCAACATCAGCTGACTAGTTCCTGTTTCTTTGGAACACTGCTGGGAAAGTCCCGCTGCCTAGCACTGCTCCAGGTCTCAGGCCGCATTACTTGGGGTTTGGTGTTGCCACATGCTAGATGCTGAAAAGCAATGGCAGCAGCTGTTCCTCTTGGTCACCTCATAACTAAACGCTTCTGGACAGTGACTTCTCCAAGCTCTTGCCCACCACAGAACCACCCAGCAAGAGTCCCTGTCCATCTTGCTTCTGTAACTCAGGAAAGTAGCACATTTACAGGCAAAGGCACTCACGGCACAGAAGCTTTTGGACAGTGTTACTGACTCTTCAGAGGCCTACACAGATGACATTTTCACTAGAGTATATTCCCACTGGGCAGCCACCTGAGGCTCATCCATTTTACTAGCTAGATTCAGGTACAGGAAAGGTGGCTTAAAGGTGACAGTGAAGTGATAGCTCTTGGCTTGGTTCTGAGAGAAAAGGCAAATAGCAGCTCAGCTCCATTTACAGGAACCATCATGGAAAGTGTCTGAGATCAGAGTTACATGCACAAGTCACACAAAGCAAGAGACAAGGGGAGAGCAGAGTGCACACACAGCTGAAGCAGATTATCTACCTTCCCAATTCACTGGGGTCAGCAAAAAAAAAAAAGAAAAAAACAACCAAGAGAAACACAGTTGAGTTGCAAACGGTTAGTGAGAGAAAAGTGAGAAAAGTGGCAGTCCCTTTGCTTTTATCTCTTCACCCCAAGCATGAGGGCTGGAAAAGGCATAAGACCTGTTTTCAGCTTCAATGTAGGTACTGACTGAGGTGCAGCTGGGAAGGAAGGGTGCAGCTGGGCTCCTGGAAGGGATGAGCCTCCAATCCACATGGCCACTGAGCACCTGTACATCAGTAGGAGGGGCTTACCCAGTATTAGTCTGTCAGCTGTTCTAGTTTGTGGGAACAGTCTGGGTAGAGCAGGCTATGGTCAGAGGGGTTCCTTCATTGTTCCCTGGGAGCACTACTACTGCATCCTATGAATAAGAGTCTCTGCACTGACTAGAACTGCTAGAGACACAAGCTCTGGGAGAATTAATCTTGGAGAAATGTTTCCAGCTGCAAGAACTCCACAATTAACACTACGTTTGAATCTTAATACTTGAAGGGCTCCTGGCACTTGCCCATGTAAAGCTGTGAAGTCAGACACCAACAATGACATTCCACCTGCTCACATTAGCCCTGCTGCAGAGAAGCCCTCTGTATTGAGGCCCTCAGGCTGGTAGCCCGCATGACAACTGCCCTACCCAGGGAAAAATTAGCAGTAGTAGCTGAAGGGAAGAAGAGATGAGCTTTGTCTGTCAGATCAGAAAAGCTACTAAGTGCTGCCCTTTTATAAGAGTCCCTGGTGGCAAGTGGCTTTTACCCCAATGCCTCTTACCTTTTCCCCGTTTCATCCGCAGTCCCTTTGCCCTGTTTCTCAATTACAATCTTGTCATTCATGCCAAACTTGCACTCTGGCATTCCACTCAGATAACTCTTCATCACCACTCTGCCAGAGACGTGGGCACTCAAAACCTGACCTGATATAGAGAAGAGTGCAGTTCAGAACACTTACACAAGATCCCACTCACAAACCTTGAAGGGGAGAAGGATGCCAGCTCTACACCTCCTACTTACCCTGAGGGGACATCAAGAGATTCACGCTCTCCAGCACATCAAGAAAGAGTTCATTGCGACGATATTTGATCCCTTCACGTCTCCATCCAATCTGTCCAGTCACCTGGCTCGTGATCTGGGACTGCTCTTCCTTAGTCTGAAAGGAAGAAATGACATCTTAGATCTCTAGATAAACTCAAAGACTAAGAAAGCTTCCTCTAAATCTAAGAGCAAGTGCTTGCCATTTATTACACACAAGTGCTTTTGACACTTAGATATGGGTGCTGTCACACACCCCATGATTCGGTCATTCTCTCCTCAATACAGCAAATCCTATGCCTAACTAAAAATTGGTCATAACGACAGCAGGAGAGGCTCTTACATTTTGTTAGCTAGTCCATTAGGCTACATCTAGTTGGTGGAGACCATGCCTCCCTGCAGTGACATTCAAATCATGTCTCAGACTGTCACATCAATCCACGTCAAGCAGAGAAGCAGGTGACAGGCCAGTTCATACTCTTATCCAACATGAAACCCTAGGGCCGTAAGACAGCTGCTCCCCAAGGACTGCTTCTTAATGACTGCAGTCATTCAAGTCATACACCAACACTAACATAACATGCATCTAACAGCATCCAGGCTCTAAGCCTCCTAAGAGCATTAAGGATTGTGTTGAGAGACACAGGGAGGTTTCCTACCTGATGCTACAGGCGGGGTCCAGTCACACGCAGAAAGTCAAGAAGTAGATGTATAGCAGCAAGTGTGGTGCACACAGGGTTAACAGGCAAGCAGGTCAATAGCAAGAAAAGGGAGGAAGGGAGAAAGAGGCAGGTTAGGCTTAAGGCTACCTCAGGACAGGAACAAAGCAGGCCAGCTCATCATTAATTAGGTAGCTAATTAGCACAAACAAGATGAGGGTCTTTGACCTTTAGCTTCCCTCAAGAAACCCAGTACTCCTAGCAATGAAATGTCTTTTCAGACTTGGCCCATTATGCACCACGCAAATAAAGGTAGAGCAGAGGGAGTGACAGACAGGCCAAAGACCACTCCCAGTAATGTTCCTATGCAGAGCAGACTCCTCATATTGCCGTTCTTAAAGCAAGCCCTGGATGTTTACCATGGCACAAATGCCCAGACTATGAGAAGTACAAGGCATCCAGGAATGCAGCCATCTTAAGGCTGGGCCCTGTATAAAGTTATATCCTTGTTAATTCTGCCTCTTCCACCAGAATAACTGCAGAACCCAGAAGTGGGTCCTGCCCCAGCAGCCTTGCACTGGGCCCACAGGGTGGCAGTACATGATCTCAGCTTTAAACCAGCAGTGGCTTGGTTTCACACATGCTCTTGCCACAGACGCAGTCACTCCTTGAGCAAGCAGAGCCATCACTGTAACATCTAAGAGGCAGAGAGTTTTACACTCCCCTGGGAACTGCCTAGGTAAGTGCTCAATGCAGTACAAAGTACCTCTCTTGTCTGTCCCACAAAAAAACCCTCCTTATCTGCCTTGTTCAATGCTTTGTTTAGGCTTAAGAGGAACAAGAGGCACATGTAGATATAATACTCAGTTCTCTGGCTTCCAAAGAGACACTGATCATGTGCTGATTGTTCTTATCTCCCGCAACAGCATCAGTGCCATGAACCTCTACTCGTTGCTACAGAAAGTGACTGGATAGATCTGGAAGCAGATGCCTGGGGAGCCCTGAAGCTGAGATCACCCAGCAGAATGAGTGTTCCCTAAGGGAAGGACTGAAGGCACCTGGGTCTAAAATGTCTCAGGACTGGGAGCTTCCCTGAGCTAGACAAATAAGTCAGCTAAAATTGGACAAGAATATCCAACTTGTTCTACTCAGTTGCCAGCACGTTGACTAGGTTAAAGGCACAGCTACCAGCAGGCTTCCTGGGCTCTGGCAGCTGGTGGCAGCCCTCTCCTCACTTGTCAGAAGTACTACTAGCATTTTAGCACTACAGTATGTCTAAGGTTGTCTAAGGTATGTCTAAGAGCTCAATTTGGCTGCTGCTGTAAAAGACAACAAAAAATACTTATTTAAATACATTAGCAGCAAAAGGAGAGCTAAGGAGAATCTCCAGCCCCTAGTAGACGGAGGAGGGAACACAGTGACAAAGGATGAGGAAAAGGCTGAGGTACTTAATGCCTTCTTTGCCTCAGTCTTTAATAGCAGGGCCAATTGTTCTCTGGGTACCCAGCCCCCAGAGTTGGAAGACAGGGACGGGGACCAGAATGGAGCCCCCATAATCCAGGAGGAAATGGTTAGTGACCTGCTGCACCACTTAGACGCTCACAAGTCTATGAGGCCTGATGAGATCCACCCGAGAGTACTGAAGGAACTGGCAGATGTGCTCACCAAGCCCCTTTCCATCCTTTACCAGCAGTCCTGGCTAACTGGGGAGGTCCCTGCTGACTGGAGATTAGCAAATGTGACGCCCATCTTCAAGAAGCGTCGGAAGGAGGACCCGGGGAACTATAGGCCTGTCAGCCTGACCTCGGTACCGGGGAAGCTGATGGAGCAGATCATCCTGAGTGCTATCACACAGCATGTAGAGAATAACCAAAGGATCAAGCCCAGCCAGCATGGGTTCAGGAAAGGCAGGTCCTGCTTGACCAATCTGATCTCCTTCTACGACAAGATGACCCGCCTAGTAGATGAGGGAAAGGCTGTGGATGTTGTCTATCTAGACTTCAGTAAAGCTTTTGACACAGTTTGCCACAGCATTCTCCTAGAGAAACTGGCTGCTCATGGCTTGGACAGGTGTACTCTTTGCTGGGTTAAGAACTGGCTGGATGGCCGGGCCCAAAGAGTGGTGGTGAATGGAGTTTACTCCAGTTGGCGGCCGGTCACAAGCAGTGTTCCCCAGGGCTCTGTGTTGGGGCCAGTCCTGCTTAATATCTTTATCAATGATCTGGATGAGGGGATCGAGTGCACCCTCACTAAGTCTGCAGATGACACCAAGTTATGCGGGAGTGTTGATCTGCTTGAGGGTAGGAAGGCTCTGCAGAGGGACCTGGACAGGCTGGATGGATGGGCCGAGGTCAACTGTATGAGGTTTAACAAGGCCAAGTGCAAGATCCTGCACTTGGGCCACAGCAACCCCATGCAACGCTACAGGCTTGGGGAAGAGTGGTTGGAAAGCTGCCTGGTGGAAAAGGACCTGGGAGTGTTGGTTGACAGCTGGCTGAATATGAGCCAGCAGTGTGTCCAGGTGGCCAAGAAAGCCAATGGCATCCTGGCTTGTATCAAAAATAGCGTGGCCAGCAGGACTAGGGAAGTGATCGTGCCCCTGTACTCAGCACTGGTGAGGCTGCACCTCGAATACTGTGTTCAGTTTTGGGCCCCTCACTACAAGAGAGACATTGAGGGGCTGGAGCGTGTCCAGAGAAGGGCAACGAAGCTGGTGAAGAGTCTGGAGCACAAGTCTTGTGAGGAGCAGCTGAGGGAACTGGGGTTGTTTAGCCTGGAGAAAAGGAGGCTGAGGGGAGACCTTATTGCTCTCTACAACTACCTGAAAGGAGGTTGTAGAGAGGTGGGGGTCGGTCTCTTCTCCCAGGTAACAAGTGATAGGCCGAGAGGAAATGGCCTCAAGTTGCACCAGGGGAGGTTTAGACTAGATATTAGGACATTTTACTTCACGGAAAGGGTTGTCAAGCATTGGAACAGGCTGCCCAGGGAAGTGGTTGAGTCGCCATCCCTGGAAGTATTTAAAAGACGTTTGGATGAGGTGCTTAGGGACACGGTGTAGTGGTG
Organism: Ciconia boyciana; assembly: GCF_034638445.1. Classification (NCBI taxonomy): domain Eukaryota; kingdom Metazoa; phylum Chordata; class Aves; order Ciconiiformes; family Ciconiidae; genus Ciconia; species Ciconia boyciana. The sequence continues at coordinate 56,731,395 of NC_132940.1, read as the reverse complement.
GTCTTGGTAGTGTTAGGTTTATGGTTGGACTCGATGATCTTAAAGGTCTTTTCCAACCTATACGATTCTGTGATTCTGTGAAGGTTTGGGGTAACACTGTAAACTAAGAGTTGACCAACTCACACTCCCAGAAAGCACTTGGAGGGGAAGAAAACTACAACATTCAGCTAGTTAATGAAGGCTGGACAGATGCAGACAGGATCTGAAGAGTGAGAACTGAGCACACGGAGCACAGCTCCACCTCGAGGTGTAAAAGCAGGTTTAGCCTCTGCTGGAGGAAGGTATTTGAGCCAATGCCTGCATCAGTTCTGATAGCAGGACATCAGCATGGCCTGCAGTCCTGCTATCTGAGTAGTGGGCTACTTCATGGGTAGGGACTAGAAGTGAAACCATGTTGCACGCCAGCACCTTTTAAAATCTGTGTGCTACACCACCCCATTCCCAGAGCACAGAGGTGGTACCTCCCTTGGCAAGCAATGCAGCAATATCGGATCCACTTTCAAAAAAACAAAGCAGACCTTATATTCCAAGATCACCAGCCCTGGAAAGACCACTGTAGCCATACAGGGTGGGCATTCAGGGGGCAGCAGCTCAGCAGGCTTCAAATCTTTCATTGAGAACAAAGTCAAAAAGTTGAGTTTGGAAAGTCTGCCATAACTGTGGATTTTGCTCCTTAAATTCAGCAGGACACAAGCCCAAAGAAAGCACCATCACGAACTAAGCAGGGATAAGGGAATACAGATGACAGACCACCCAGTCCCAGATTTTGGCCCAATGTACTGGCTGTAAGTGAAGGACAAGGCTAGATGTACCAGAGTAGAGAGCAGATAAGGAAATATGGCAAGTACTGTTTCAATTGTTGCCCCTGCCATACTGTGCCTGGAAAGGATTACTTCTGCTTTTTGAACTGGTCTGCACAAGCTTCCAACACAGAGCAGAATAACTGCTTACTTATGTAAAGCTGAAGTCCAAACTCCTCTTTGTAAGGGAAGGACTAAACCTGCTGTTGAATGAAGCAAGATGCTGTGACAGTGATTTGCACAGAAACAGCATAAGGGGTTGTTAAAACAGACAAAAGCAAAAAAAAAAAAAAGAGCTAGGGAAGGAAGTGAGGGTGGTGGTTAGTTTTGAATTTTCCTGGGAACAGGAGCTGACTCAGCTATCTTGAGTGCTGACTGTCCAAAATGTCAGATTGCAGAAGGCCAGCATGATTTACACTAGGGCTTGGGATGGGGGACTAAGACCGGATACACTCACATCTGGCCACTGATATATGCATGCCCTCTTGTGAAACAGTTTGCTGTTCTAGCAGGAAATACATTTGCTCGGGGCAGCTTCTCTCTCACCTCCTTCTTGAGATGCAGCTAGTCTTGCTACTAGTAGATTAAAAGAGAGTTCTTAGGAAGTCAGTGCTGATGAACGGAGTTGAAACAGAGCCTCCAGAGACTTTGACCTCTGCTTATCCTTAACAAGAAGTCACCAGGCAGGCTCTTGTTTAGCACTTTGCTTCTGTTTGTACCTTGGGGCTGAAGTTTCACCCAGACCTCTGCTGCAGAGAGCTTCAGTACAAACTGATTCCCAGATCTTCTCCTGACTCATCTGCTACACAAGGGAGAGGACTGAGTTTTAGGCTAAGTCCTCATTAGGAGCTGCATAGCTGTGTCAGATGGACAAGGTAAGCAATATTCCTTGGGGACACGAGAAACAGTGACTATAACAGTCCTTTGGTTTCAGAGGTTGAGCATGAGCTGTTCAAGATAGGAAGCCTGGTTTTGAGGACTGTAGCCTGGAGTAGGATTAGAGCTAGTTTAAAACACATTCCCAAGAACAGTCCAATTTAAGTGTCTTTTTCCCCAGGTGCCCTTTATCTTCTACCTCCATGTAAACTTTGTTGCAAGGGTTAATATTGTGCCAAATGCATGATAGAGATTCTCATCTCTAACATGAGAAAACTCAGACTGTGCTGATGCTGGTCTGCAAAGATGTTACAGGCAGCAACAGAATAACATCAGCTTCCTGACAGCAAGATCCACAAGGCTGAAGAATACTTCATTACAAGGCAGGCATGAAAATCCTGACAGCTCAAAGCACTAAAGGCTGGTGGAGAACAGATCTGCTCAGCAAGATTCACACACAGAAGAGCTATTTCTGGTTCAGCAGGTAGATTTGTTTATCCTCTGTCAGAAGCTGACACAGAGCAGAGCCTGAAGCCAGCAATCATTTACATGCAAGGGACTGGCATTATCCTAGCTCAGGGCCCTTCCTCCCACATCTTACCATGCACCAGGGAACCTGAGGTCACCCAAGCGCAGAGACACCTAGAATGAGATGTCACTGAGCTACATCCCTGCCAGGGTGTTCTCGATCTACTCAGGCACCTCCACTCAGCACAGGTCAAACTGGTTGGTAATTAAGACCATACTTTCTTGAACAGGCTTGCAGAAAATTAATCAGCAGAGCACTGCTGTACCCCAAATTCCTCTGGTTACCTGACTCTTGATGCCTTGCTGAGTGATGAAGGTCTTCAGGGCCCCTGTTTCAGAGTTCTGAGGATAGCCAAAGTCCAGGATTTCTACAGAAGGGTAAGAGAAGGTTAGTTCAGAGCTGCAAGGTATAAACATGCCAACCATTCCTCTAAGGAGAGAGCCAATTAGTACACAGATACTGCTTACACATTAAATTTCTGGATAAGTTGCTGGAGCGTTCCTTACCAAGAGACAAGAAACAGCCTTGCTAAATTGACTTCCCTGTGCAATATTTTGGAGAGAAGGGGTGATGGAAAGCTGTCCAACTGATGAATTTGCTGGTTTTTAAATACAGCTGCACTTCAGGACTAAATATCAGCTAGACTAGCCATATGGACAGGGCACACTGAAGAGTTTTTCCAACAACATCCAAGGGACAATAAAGAGGGTTTATTCAATAGCAGAACAATCTCTCTTTGCAGCATTTTCTTTAGGTTTTGATTTTCATATGAAGATGTAATAAAAATCAAAACCTAAAAAAATAACAGCAGAGTAGTGGCACTGCAGGATGATCAGTGTGGGAAAGAAACAGATGTTAACTATAGACAGCTAGTGTACTTAACACCCACTCCCCTCAAAGAGGAAGGGAACAACCCACAAGAGGTCTAGAAGGGAGAGAAGACCACTAACGTGAATACTGAGTAACACCACACTGGCAGGTTTTGATCTCACTGTGCCTACTAGGAGACAGCAGTGACTGACCAAAGCAGAGAAACAGCAGTCTCTTGATCTGCCCAGAAGGAACATAGAAGCCATCAGTCGCTGTGACCCTTGGCTAAGAATCCCAGGACACACACGTGCGGTGCCTTGTCTGGAAAACAAATTGAAGCGTAACTAATACAAAGTGCTCATGTTATGCCAAACTGGGATAGCTCAAGGGCAATCTCCACAGCAGGCTGATATCACGAGCAGCTGAAGGGACACTGTATTATTGTTCTACGGTGAAATCTGGAGCTGTATCACTGGGGGAGGTAGGGCTGGGACAGAGCAGGTTGGGTTTTATAAGTTTCCTTCTGTCTCAGAACTGGCCCCAAGAGGCAACCCAAGAGCAGCAGCCAACCGCAGCCTGGGGTGACTGCTACCATACTGTGCTACACCCACCTGGGCACAAGCTGGGATGGCTAGCCTTAGGGGTGGTAATGATAGGCCTCTTTATATACCTCAGTATAATGATAGCCCTACATCTACACAGGATCCACTCAGAAGCTGGGGTCCAGTACCAGCTGCCTCAATTATGCAAGTGCACAGCTCCCAGCACTTCAGTGAAGTGAGCCACAATCAACACAAGGCTATGGGCTTGAGATGTTAGCTACACTTACAGTACAGGTAGCATTAGAAAGCAGAACAAACAATTTTGAACTCAGTCACACATGTTAAAAATACGTCAAGGATTATTACTATATCAAACTAAGCTAAGGGTTTTAGAATGACCAAGTGCAATATCACATAACAGATAAGGGAAACGTCTCACCATCCAGCAGCTCATAGATCAGCACAAAGTTGTTCTTTATGTTCTCCTCACTGATCTTCCCGAAGTAGGCAGTCATCACGTCACACATCTTGTAAAGAAACTCGAATACCATGGCAGCATTGACATTCTGCTTGGTGACAGCAGCCAGCCAGATGTTGGAACGCTTGACATGGAAGAAACTTGTGCGGGCGATGTTGGTGACAGGCGAGCGTACCTGCTGCCGTGCGTGGATGACATTGACGCGGAAGGCGTCGACAGCATTCCGCCTACAAGATCATCACCAAAGATAAGTTAGCACAGCGTACGTGAAAACAAGCTGGCTGCACAGTTCTGCTTATGTGATTACAGTCAGACACTGAACTACATAAACCAAGCTCACTTAGGAAGGGTGCCTTGGGATGTCTCTAAGAGGAACAAGTGAAGGCTCTGAGCAGAGTCAGACATTAAATTCTGCACAAAGTAAAGTAGAGACAGAGTGCTACTGGTCTCTAAGGAGCTTTAGACTACAGTGCAACTGTAGTCAGAAGGAGAAGCTAACCTCCATCTAGAGTCAGATGGCAAAGGAACCTTTCCTTCAACTAATTTTGCTTGTGCTCCTGATCGATTGCCATAGCTGGGAACAAACACAGTAGCAGCTTATGGCTCAAAGAGCCCCGTTTTGACCAAACACCTAATTACTGTCTACTCTGCATGCCCAGGCCTTCAACCTCTTGTCCCAAAGCAAGCTGTAGTCTCCCAAGATATTTGTCAATGGCAGTTCCTCCCAGACATACCACTGAGGAAAAAACAGCAAAACCTACCTGGGTCACCTAGCAGAAGTCAGTACCCAGGTATATCACGAAAGGGAGCTTTAGTTCTCAGATCCACCTCACCTCCATACCGCAGGTATCAAGGAGGGCAGGCTCAAAGCAGCAAGCAGGATTAGGAACATATTTGGCTTTCTGGTTACACTTGTCCTCTCAAGCCTGCTAGGCTTCAGAACAGGTGTCTCGCACATGGACTTAGGGTCCCCACAGTGCCACGTGCTAGTAGCACTGCATTACGTGCACTGGATGATCCAGTACCATTTATGGTAAAGTAAAAGTGTTCCGCACAGTGCCAAAAAGGTGCTGTGCAAGCTTCCCCTAGCTGCTGCCATCTTTCATCCAAACTGTCTATACACTACTGACAGGGACCAAATCCCTCCTGGGTAAACAGGGATGTCCAAGTGGCTTTCTGGATGCCAGCTCTTCCACACTAGAGTTTCCTTATCCCGTAGCTACAAGTCAAGATAAACTCCCCATATTAAGTTAAAGTCCACCAATCCTAAGAACACAGGAAGGAAGCCTGAGTGCTTTATATGACAAGACCAAGACTTAAAGCAATAGTCTACACACCAAGCCAAGACTCATCTAGTTGTGCTTTATTACGCATATTCTTAGAGACTATGTAGAACAGTAGGTCTTCTGACTGCAGCATCAAGGCCATGGTAATGATTATGCAGAACCATGTTTGAGAGCAGACAGTAATAATATCCTTGCAAGCAAGGATACAGGCATACAGATGCTTGTAAGCATTGAGGGTTTTCAACAATCCAGCAGACACTTCCAAGTTTGAAAACAAAGGATATTCAAAGGAACATATGCTACTACAGCCGGTGTTTGCTCCTTGAAGGTCTGGGTACATTTGTAGAAGCTTCATCAGTAAACATGCTCCCCCATAAGCAAAATTCTGGCCTTCAAATACTTCTCAGGTTTTATTGCCCCAGAAGGTTTGCAAGTTTGAGTTAAATTAGTATTTCATTTTTAAATTATTTTTTCCATAAGAAAATAGTCTACTATAAAATAACAATATCTAAAAGCCCCATTCCTCCCCTCCAGTAAGCCTTGCAAGGAAAGTTCAGCTTGTTCTGGAACATTAGCCCTCCCAGCCTCAAGTTCTAACCCACTAGAACTAGTACCAGAACCAGCAACCAGACTGGTGCACGCTAGAAGAGAAGCCTCTGGTCTGTGAAGCTTTTCTAGCATACCAGTTGCCCACTGTGCAGTGCCAGTCATGGCCTACCACGCGTCTCTTACCTATTGCTACAGCAGCCAATGAGATGGGATGGACAGAAATGGCGCCAGCGGAGAAAGAAGGAGTGACAGCAACAAGAGAAAGGGTTAGAAACACACACACAAGGCACAATGAATCCAAAGAGATAAGGAGAGACCAAACAGCACCCCCTCCCCCTGTTCCTGGGCACAAAAGGCCAAGGTGGTATTGGATGGACAGTCACAAGCTGTGGCAGCAATGAAGCCCTCGCAAGGCACAACACTGACATGCCATGGTCAGGCTGCCAGCGTGGACAGACTTGTGTTTGGCTGAACTTTAGGGCTAACTGGGCATTTAGTCCAGATGAGCTGCATCTGTATCACATCAGTGATACCCAGTCTGCTCTGCTAATACATGTAGCAGGCCTTGGAGGGGAAAAACCCCAAAGCCTCAATCTGAGGCATTGCCTGGGGACCATAGAGTATCAAGTATCTTCTTCCCAGTCTGCCTCAGAACAGGGCTGCAAGTCTGAGTTAGCATTTCTATGACAGTCCTCTCATTTGAAGCTGTTTGGATTGATGCTTTCTGGCTTGGTCCAGCCAACAGGAAATACAGCAAGTTTGATAGAGCTGGAGCACATCTGGAGAGATACAGCACATCCTGCAGATTCAGACACTGCTCTATCCAGCTTGCACTTTTTCCTTAAGGATCAAGAGCCATGAAGCCAAAGTGGTGTATTAGAAGCTCAGAAACCAAATGCCTATTACACTTAAAGTGCATGCAGTTTGTCATGTAAGCTGCTCAGTTTCAAATAGCTTAATTTTATTAAATAGCTACATTCTTAAATGCAGGTAGGTCCTCCCAATGACTATGTCACTGAAGAACAAGGCACTTGAAGATCATAGGAGAGCCCTCCATGGTATCCTGAATTAAATGCATAGTGCCTTTTTTTTTTTTTTCTTAAGAGGCTGCTTATGCATGCAGCTAGCTGCTGTATGGACAGATGCACTACATGCACTAAAGCCATTCTAAGTTGCAAGCAAAGAAAGTCCAAGTTTTGTGGTACTTCTGCCTTTAACGAAGTCAAGGGAAGGGTTTCTTCATTGACCATCACTTTGCTCATTAACATTTGAGCTAGTATATGCTTATTTAGACCCTTAAACTGTGCAAGGGGAGGGGTTCTCATAACACGGATAACCTTTAATCTCTCCAAACACATAGGCTGAGGCTTCAGAATGCCAAAGGCAAGTGCCAAGACCAAGGAGTCTTAAGGGTGAATCACTCAGAGCCCGCATGAAGACAGGCAGCAGCTATGCTGATTTCCCATTCAACCTACCTCCCAACAAGCTGGATGGGCTCAGCCCTCAGTACTTCAGATCTATCCTTTAGGAATTAAAAACTGTATAACGTTCTAGAAATCTATCATCTGGTTGTTTGGTTACAGACAGAACTCCTACAGAGTTGAGTACAAGCTACAGTATCATGACTATTCCTTTCTCTACCTCCCTCTGAAGGTTAGGATACTAAAAGCTTTTAAGTAGACCTGGTACTGATGCTAGTGTTCAGAATAGAAAACAGCAGATATCCAACTCCACTTGCTTGCTATAGAGCTGAAGATTCTCAGTTACTTGATTACACCACAAGATGAGACATAGCCATTTTAAGACAACTTGTTTTATAAGGTTACACACCTAAAAAAATTCCAAACTGGGTTTGAAGGCCTGTTTCAGAAGGAATCCAACACCTCGTGGAGCAAGCTTGTTTAATAGCCAGCACCAGCTCCACCTAAGTCACAAGACTTTCACAAGAACTGAATGGAGGATTTCACTCAAGGGAACACTGGCTCCTGACATCCTAGAGAAAACACTTGAATATTTTTGGCACCTTTTGCCACATGAAAAAGTTAAGACAGGATCAGGCAGGAAATCCCATTTTCTAGTTTTGCCTGGCCAGCTGGCAGGAAGTACTTTATCACATACTGAACACAAGTCACTCACTTTACAAGAGGAATGAGCCATGATAAAAAGCTACAGAAGATCACTACATTAAAAATAACTACTTCACTCCCCAGTTTACATCTCGACAGCCAGAATGCCCTTTAAATTAAAAGGCCTTCTTGAATAAACATCAGTTCAAGCACAATCCTATCTTTAAGTGCTTTAAGTTTGCAAGCCACAAAAAAAAAAGTATTTTTGCCAGAAACTGCAGTTAACAGTGTCCCTAGCCCGCCCGCCCCCCCCCCAACACATTCTCAAAATTTATCTATAATCCAGACTGGCTTGGCTCAGTCACTGCGATACCTATTCATCAGGGGAACTTTACAAAGTCAGATCTGGCATATGAATTGCTCCGAAGAGCTTCAGCTAACAAGTATTCAAGACTGAAATGAGTTAGTACAGCAGAGGAGAGGCAAAACTTTGTAGCCAGCAGTTTTCTGCTTCATAAATACAATGATTCCTTGGCTCAGCTCTGTGTGGAAGTCCTGGAATAATTTAGTCAACTGCAGAACAGCTACTTTACTCTGCCTTAGTTGACTTAGAACAAGCCAAGAGATTTAAAGCTCATTAGGTGAAGCCTTATTACAGACACTGTGTTGACTGCTACTCCATCAACGAAACAGTGCAACCCTTGACTAGCTACTAGTTCTACCTCAACTTTTGACCTCCACCAGACAATGCATAACCAGAAGGGACACACTCTTCACACTAGAGCACTCTGAAGGCAGACTGGCTTGACAGTTTTTTGTAAATGATGGCAACAAGTTACTTCACAGCACATCCTACCACTATTTGTTGTGGAGACCTGGTATAAACTATTTTTTCCTAAACTGGCCAGAAGGATCTCTCTTACTGGACTTTGAATTAACACCTACCACAGCTCTGCTTCCATTAGCTATGTTTTGACTCTGTTAACTTCAACTACTAACTTCCACCTAATGCCTAACACCAATGAAAACCCACTATGAAGAGTAGTATTTTGCAAGTCACTTAAGGTTTTCAGTCCAAGCAGCACCATCACTTGATATCAGGTTCCTTACAGCACTATCCACTGCCTAAAAGACACCAAATTTTTAGTAAGGTCCCTTCTGGGAACTAGCAGCCTAACGATTGTGCAGATCCAGTCTAACTGCGCATCGTAACACTTGTGTGAAGTGCAACGAGACACCTGCAATCTACTGAAGGCTTTCCGTGCTTCCCACAACTTTAATTACCCAATGAATGTAAGCTTTTCACATACAAGGCTGCCATACAAAGCTGGGGGACAGAATGCCAGCTTTAAGTGTACAGCTGTGGTTACTATGAGACCGCTTGCAGACATAACTTTCCAAGACCACAGACAGTCTTCTGCATGCCTGTACTTGATGCTACACATCCGGGTTTGAAACTAATTCAGAGCCCTGGTTATAGTGCATGGCAGGCAGTTCCCACACTACTGCTCCCATAAAGTTTTACTGGTTACAGTGAGGCTGTTAGACTCCTACAGTAGCAGTCCATGTTGCTGAAGCATTTGGAGTAACAGCTAGATCTCTACTACCCAAAATAAAGTCCCAGGTTTGCCTGCAGGCCATCCTTTACTACCCTCTGTAGGTGACCAGGGCTTAAACTTTTTTTCCCGAACTAAGCCTAGAGCAGCAAGTTGAGTTGCAGTCTTAGATGCATGCACAGCTAATGCAGAACAAAGCAGCTCTGGGTTGTTGTCTGCACCAAAATGAGACAGAAATGCAAAGACCAGGGATGCAACAGAAGCACTTACCCAATGTCATCCCGGTAGACTCGAGAGATTAAAACCTCTCCTTTGTGATTATAGATGAATAAGCCTCCGATCATGATGGAACTTTAGTCTTCTCTTCCCATGTTGCTTAAGACCTGAAGCAAGAGAGGGCATATATCAGTAGGCTGTATGGCAACAAGCAGTACAGCACGCACAGACTTTGACACCTGCTGGCTACTAGCCAGGGCACAGACACCTTTTGTCACACACATCCTCAACCAGAAGACAATTCTTACAATACCTGTGGTGGTGAGGACCTGATAGCACACATCGTGATGCCACAGGAGTAATGAACTTCAGCAGACTGCAAAGTGGAGGGCATGCTCAGAGAGATTCCTGAAAGTCTGATGGTGTGGGTTACTTCACCTAATTTATCTTGTTACATCTGGCCAGGCTAGCACATAGCTGAGGCCCAGTAGGGCAGCCAGTGACTCAGGAGCGGCTCGGATGCTGGAAGCAACTGACTGCCTCATGCTTACATCCTGGAGAGTACAGAGCTTACTTATAAAGGACTATTAGAAACAGTGTTTTATTCTGGAGAGGAGGGAAGTAGCCTTATGGCTGCAGTTACAGATTATACTTTTTGATCTGCTGGGATTTTATATGGAAAAGTGTGTGTGTTTCCAATGCACAGTACAGACCATATGTACCATGACAGACCTACGCCCCTAACTACACGCCAGTCTCTCCAGATCAGCATTCCCTCATGTTTGCTACAGAACTGCCCCTCTGAGGCACACGATAACACAGACTCAATGAGGAAGCCCAGCAGGAACCAACAGCTTTGCTCCAGACCCAAGAAGCCACTGCAGGAATCCTGATAGAAGCCTAGCTGAGTGACTTCCTGAGCTTGTCTGAAGCAACTCAAAAGCTTAGGTCCAGGTGAGTACATACAGCTACTGTGCATCCTATAACACATGAGGCTCTGAACGTGACTGCAATTTGTAGCCAGGACTGAAGATTAAAGTTAGCACTGAAATAGATGCAGGCTTACTTCTCATTCTATTCATCAGCATGGATGGATCAAGCCTCAGGTATTAATAGTATCTGGCCTATCCCCTGAATGTGAGAAGAAACACAGGCCTGAACTACAAGCAAATCAAAGACTCTTTATTTCTACTATAAAGTGTCTATCTCTCCAATGACCAAGATGCAAATCAGATTCAATTCTTAGTTAGGCTTTTTGCATGCAGTTCACACAAGTGTTTGAGATGTCACCAAGCCTATCACTGTATCGCAAGGGTTCTTAGCAGCAAGTACACCTTGGTTTATTACTGCTTTTACAAAAGCCTAGGAAGACTGCTGAACTTAGACAAAGTGATTACACAGTAGCAACCATTGATCTAGTTGGTCCAGTAATTAAACCTTTCTAACCATTACGTTTGCAGATAAGGATTATTTAAGCAGCATCTTGACAAAATTCAACACAGATCTGCTTGGGATCATAGCTGCTGAGTAGTACGGGCTGTATTAATACAGATACAGAGAGCTAGCAGTTGTCATTAGCCAGGTAAGCTTTTCAGACAACAGCTCATTCAGAGTATTTCTTATCCACATACCAGCAACAGTGCAGCTGTGGGACCAAAAGCAGTTCACTGGTTTAATGAAGCAAAGGGTGATGGGGAACTGCTACAATACATCTTGGGAACAGCTTGGAATTGATATCTTCAGCGAGAGTCCTCAGACCTAATTTCTAGCATCTTGCATTCAAGATGTATGGATACAGCATAAAAGGTGATCAGAGGAATGGGGTCATCCTAGTTACTTAAGGTAAGATACTTGATCTTAGGCATCTGGGGTGCTTGTTCAAAAATAATTTTTATGTAGCAATGTTACAGCATTTGCTGATCCCTAGCAGCAGCACCGAGTAACACTTCAGAGTCCCAGTGGAAAGCAGCCTGGCCACAAGGTGCCATTGGAGTGGGAGATCTCCACCATAAGCCACTTTAATTGGGGGCTAGTGCCTCAGAAGTTATTGTCTTAAACTGCTAATCTTCTCTTTCTTCAAAAGAAGATTGTTTTGAAGAGAACTAAAAAGCTGGCAGACATTACTGAGGCAGGAGACAGTTTGATTTTATTTTTTATTTTTTTAGATACACAGCTACTTTACCAGATCCCATTCCTGTAGCCATATGCATTCCTATTCACTTAGGTTTAAGTCATAATACCCACCCTAGCAACTGCTTGGTTGGCTTAGCCCAGAGAAGAGCAGTACAGACAGGGCAAGCCTCATGACTAGGTCTTGGGATGATCACATAGGTATCTCTCAGCTTTGGCACTGCAGAGCATTAGATAACCAACCATCTCCATACTGCTGTTAGGGTGGGTTAGCCTACACCCACTTGTCTGGGGTGGGTGGAAAGGATAGGGAGAGGCTTGCCTAGACAGATGCTGACAGTGAACCGATATGTGTTTCTTCAGGAACACAGCAAAAATTAAGTTAGAATGACCTGGCCTCAGATCATCTCAAAGGTCAGAAAAAAAAAGAATACAAAAGCAATACGCACATCAGAGGGACAAAAGGACTTCCAGGGTAGAAGCCTGGAGTGTTAAGGGTAACACATCCTCTAAAAGTTATGTTCAAGAGCCTAAAGCAGCTGCCTATTTGAAGGAACTACTGCAGACGCGAGTTCTGTGCTACAATAAAATTTATAGTGCAGCCATTGCTTTTAATTTCAGAAAGACAAAAAAGAAACTTTAAATCTCATAAGCCTTTACACCAACATTTTTAGCTACACCTAATGACTCCTCAAAGAGTAACGTTACACATACTTCTCTGCTATGGGTCTTCAGCTACCAGATGGCTGCTTCAGCTCATTAAAAGGAAAAAGGAAAAAAATAATCAAAAAGTCAGTTAAGTCAAAATAGTGAGAAACAGACAGATGAGCAGCTTTCCCAAAGCTCAATAGTGAGCTTCCTGGCTTTTACTCCCACATTCTGCTGGTTGAACGTCTCTGGCTATTAACAGGCTGCGTCCTGCCACTTGTCAGTGGCTTCATGCGGCACTGTCATCAACATTCTTAGATGTCTGAGACTCCATCTAGCACAGAAAAGGCTTTCAAGTATGTTTTTCTTCCATTCCCATTAGTGACACTTTATCACTTCAGGATACAAGTATTTCATTTACTTCCAGGATAAGTCTCTGTAACCAAACCTATTAAGACAGAGGCAGCACAGTCTTGAGATACCCATGTAGTTACAGAGTGGGAAAAGCCTTCTGTAGCTGCTCACTGTCCCACGTAGGGGGACAGAGGCTACATGATGTAGCTGGCAGCAAGGCCAGCATCCCCACACCAGAAGACAGAGACAACCTCGTTGGTCAACAGAATAAAACCAGGTTCTCAAATTTAAGGAAGTGGCTGTACCACAGACTCATGACTACTTACACAAAACACACACAGCCCTAACAGGCACGCAGGAGGCCACTAAAAGGTAACGTGCAGGGCTAGAACCCAAAACATGGAGAACATCCATTTCAATACAGTTGCCCAACAAATCTGGCAGATGCTGAAGCTGTAATTCAAACACATTTGAAAGGTCATTCACACGGGCCAAATTATTAAAAAAAAAAGAGAACCATTATGACAATGAAAGCAACTTGTTGCCCGCTCTAGGAAATTCTTTCCTACTTAGTATTTTTTCATTCCACATAAGAGACAAGGATGTCTTTTCAGACTGCTACAGTGCTGGCTTCCACATTCAGATATGGACTATTCCTACCAAAGGTGAAGAAGAGTTTCTGCATCCTCTTTAAGACTTACGCTGTATAGAATAGTCTCCTGGAAGCTTACGCAACTGGTCAAAGCTGGATCATACGAATCCTACAAACCCTTTCCAGAAGATTCCTAGAAAGCACATCCTAGTCTTAAAAAAAAAGAAATAATCTCCCTCTTGGGTTTTAATGCTGCTTAAGTTATTTGTTTCCCTATTTTTAGCATAAAGGAAACATCTGCTTTGATGAGCAACAGGATCAGACACACAGCATATACAAGACAAAGCCTCTTGCTAGCATGACAAGCCAATCACTTTCTGAAAAAGCCTTGATTTGAATATTTACTACATTACTATAAGACATGTAGAAGACTGATGATCAAGCTTTGTGTTGGAAACTAAAAGCCTTCTCTTAGGAAGATCTACAAACTTTAAATGTTGATTGAGATAATGAGGCTATGCTTTCTTATATGTTAGGTTGGAAAATATTCCGTAATAGCTTCACTTAAGTTACAGGCAAAAATATCAGCATTTTTAATTGCATCACAGTACTAGGCAGCAGAGTCAACTGCTTGCTTATCTCACATATCAGTAAAAATGTGTTAGATGGAGAGCAGATACAGCATGATTCAAGTGCTTTTAGTCTTTAAAAAATTATTTTGTCAATGCAAAGATACACTAGGCTTCCTCCTTATACAAATACACTGGGAACTGAGTTCAGGCTTCAAACCTTCCACGCACAGTTAGCTCCTAACCTAACCAGCTTCACTTGCACATTTGAGAGCCACATTGGTTCATACTGCAGATCTGTTAGCTCAGTGTCTTGTCTCCGACGTTGGCAATGAAGGGACAGTCAGACAACAGTAAGGACAGGTCAAGAAAACGCTCCCCAGGAGATCCCCCTGCAATGGCTTTTTTATTTTAGAACTCTTAATGGATCTCTAAAATATTTGTTTCCAAATATTTTCCTCTAAAATATTTTAGAATATTTTGGAATACAAATATTTTGTTTCTCTAAAATATATAGTTTCCTCTCGAACCTCTGCATCAGCAGCATCCCATGGCAGAAAAAAAAAGTGAACAGTTTTATAACCACTGTATAAGACACGCTCCTTTTTGTTTTAAGCAAGGAGGGTGTTTTAAGAAAAGCCTGCTTTTTCTTCCTTCCCCCAGCTTTGTTTAATGGCCTCCAGTTCAAGTGCAGGAAGAAGCAATTAAGAACTAGTCCCCATACTCTATCTCCAGGCCACTCAGGATTTTGCAGCTCTTATCCACTGCCTTCACTGCCCCTTTTCCAGAATGAGATGTTCCCACCTTACTCAGTTGCTCTTCACAAGGAAACCGCTTTATGCTTTGGTCTTTTTCAGTGCCTTCCTCTAAATATTTTCCTTCTGGAAGTGATCGCAAAACTGCACAAGTTATTCAAGATGTAAGCAAACCATGATACAGACAATCATACATATCCTGCTTTGATCTTTTCCTAGTGGCTCTCGATATTTGACTTACATTTTTAAGCCACCACTCAGCAAGAAGCTAACAATTTCATCATCTATCATAACTCCTAGATCACACTGAATTCGGTCTTCAAGGTGATTAACCACATTACAGGTGAAGCTAGAATTGCCTTTGCTCCCTAATCCACCTACCTGCTATATGCACCATTGTACATTTATGTACCTTTAATTTGGTGTGCCATTTTATACTCCCATCACTGCACCCCTATGCCATTTTTGACCTACCTTGCCCTTACTACTCTGAATACCCTCATATCTACACACATAGCCCCCACCATGATACTGACCAGGACGATTGCTCTTACTGCAAATCCTCATTTGCTACAAAACAGGAGCATGCGGAGAGATGTGCCACCAACCAGCTGATGCATACTAGCTGTGCCACACTGGTAATGCAACTTGATATTGAACAACTTGCTCAAAGTCAGAAAGGGACTGGCTCTGTGCTTTGTGCACCCCTGGTTAACACCTGAGGTGATAGTTTCACTTACTACAGATTTAGCCACAGGATCAGAACCATTCTGCCAGTTTGTTTTATAATGGCAGCCTACCAGCACAAATATACCTGAGAGATATGCACCAGCATTATTTCACACGGAGTAGCAGCTTGCCTCCATACCAGTTATGATTCTCCTCAAGCCTGAAAAAACCCCCACAATTCTACAGCTCTGCAGATTAAACCTGAATTCACATTTAAGTGCAGTTTACCTAACTCTATTTGCATCAGACAATTGGTAAAGTGTTTCTAGGTACCAAGCAAAGTCACCTGGGCAAAGGACAGTGAATACATGGAAACAGTTTTAGATTACTAACCCAACTGTACCAGCTATCTGTCAGGTCTCTGCGGTAGTTGGACACATGCAGTATAAGCCTCTTGCTGCACTCCCATCTAATGACATCAGGGACCAAAGATGTCTCAAGTGCACAAGGTATTTTACACAATTATAAGCAGATCATCCTTGCTCTGCTTGATTTCTGCAGTCCAGCATCTCCAAGAGTTCCAAGCGTCACAAGCACACATAGACAGCACAACAGCATCAACACAGCTTACAGCAAGTTCGGTCTGGTGCAGTGCTGTTCTCTCAGTCAGCCTTCACCAAGTTTGCCCATGATGGAAGTTCAGTGAACACTGACAACATTCCAGTCTTTTGCTCAAGCCTTGCATTACATCCCTCCTAGGCACAAGATGAGAGTGACCATGCTCCCTCCCCACTACAGAGTTACTTCCATCAGCTAATGGAAGCTTGTCCACACAGACGGAAACTCAAGAGGTGGAATGACTAGCTCAGAGATATATGAACAGATGAGAGGAAATCTATACAAAGGGCAGCATGCAAAATAAAGTTGCTTAAAGCTTAGCAAGAAGAATGGCTCTAAGATGACAATAGCTCTCCTTGAAGTGGCTGCAGTGAGGATCAAAACAAAGCAGGCTTATTTTCATTTCAGTACAAGTTTCAGTACAAGTTTCACAGATACTCGTTTCAACTATTTCAAGGTTACACTGCAACTAGAATGAGATTTTTAGTGGCACAGTTCAGACTTGGTATGATCTTCCACATGTTTTTAAATAATTAATAGTTTTATTTTCAGATCAGCTTTGAAAAGGAAAGATCCTAATGCTTGCAGTGGTTAAGAACTGCAGGGAACAGGGCTCAAATTAATTTGAGACTGACTCACTGCTGCTGGAATCAGAAAGCCCCAGAATAAGAAATGCACCACAGGAGATGGGTTCATCTGCTCGCTGTGCATAAGTGACATGACTCAGAAAGCTTCCCAGCATTGCTCAAACAGCTTTCAATGACTCATTCTGCTCCTCTCCACAGTCAGCCTTTTCTAGGGAGCTTGCCCTACACTGTTTTTGAGTTTCCTCAGGCTAATAGCTCATTGCAAGACACAGTTTAAGGGCAAAGCCCATTGCTTCTTAAACTGTTTATCACTAAGTGCCTGGAAACCAAGATGACTCTAGCTGAAGCCTCAGGGTTAATGGTCCATCAACTGCATTTTCAGAGCTCCGCAGCTCCGCTCCTTCTGTTTCACTAGCTTGAACATATGGCGACCCGCTCTGCACTGCTAGCTAGAGCCCTGTTTTCTAGTTATAGTATAGATGGATTCAGTCTAGTTAAGGTACAGAGAAGATCCACATGTATGTTGAATTCACACCAGTTGGTGACTAATCACCTTAATTTAGGAACAACAGTCCTCTCCCAATGCACTCTGCATTCTTCAAGCAGCTAGCTGCTGAGGTAGGAGTGAGATCTAACATCTGAATGCTGCTCCTACAAATACCTAAGGCCAGTACGCTTCCCACTCTGCTGCCAAGTACTTATATTCCCATATACTTCTATTTCAACCCATAAATAGAATGGAAAAGGATCATGAAGAGCATCATAGACAGACCACATACTTATACACGCTTATAAACCCACTAGGAGTTAAGGCTACATGGCAATGCCTTTCCAGAATGCCTTTTCACTCAAGTGAAAATGAGAGCATTAAGATACACCTTTACAGCAACCGCAGCAACGTTACAACATTAAGACAGCCAGCTACAAAAAAGAACATGTATAAAAATGAAATGCTGGGATGCGGATTTGAATGCATTTCAGTAGTTACATAACCGAAAAGCAGCAGGATTATCTGGACCTACAATGACTGACATGGTAACGTGCACCTTCTTAAAAGAATCAGGCGTACTCATCTCAAATCATGTCACTGCTCACGCTGCGCAGGGGATGTGTGTTAGGGAGCATCCCTCTCTCAAACCATCATGACATGTTAGATGAAGCCCCAGAAACCAGTCTACAGCAGGTTAGCTGCAGACCATAACCAAAGGAGTCCAGAGGAAGATAAAGCATAGTATCTCAAAAGCTGCTTTTGTCCACTAATTCTATCATAGATGGAAAATGCTCTGACCTAAAGACAGGTGGTTCTCCAAAAGCCATCAGACTTTGCCCTTTCAGACCTACACTGTGCCACACACTTGGAATGTGTGGGTGCAGCCAGAAGCACAGGCTTGGGCAGCAGGATCCTGTTGCTGGGCTGTCCGTAGTTTCACACGTTCTGGGATGCAACAAGTGGCTGAACTGGGAGCTACCTAGTGAGATAATGTACTAAACCTGCATTTAGCAAGTGGAGATTCAGCAGCTCCCTCCTGCAGCATGTAAGAGCCCAGCCTTCCACTTCCATTGCCTCTTCATGGATTCTGACCTAGAATTGCTGTAGAAAAAGAAATGAACAACATACAGCACAGAGCTTTCTTAGACTAAACAAGGCAGACATAAGGAATGGGCTAACAAGCATAGTTTTTTCCCTCTGCGGTGTTTTGTTTTAATCTGCAGGAACTCTTCCAGAAAGACCACAGCAAACAGTACCAATTCTCCAGTCTTTATCCAGTGCATTAGCCTCCCATGGTCTCTCTCTCTCTCTCTCTCTCCTTGAGAAGCCATAGCATCACACCAGTAACAAGGCACCACTGTAGTACCACAGTCATCTGTTCATTAGGGTATGAAAGACAAAGCTGAATTCTAGCCTAAATCCCAGATATACAGACATTCAAACAAGTTATCTTCTCCAATACATTGGTCCCATAACCTGAAGTCTTTCAGGTGACACCACATAGACCATTAATCCTTCCCTGCACCAGCAGGAACAGTGCTAGCTTCAACCTACACCACAAACTTCAGAACACAGTTGTCTGCCTCTTGTAACTGTATTTGCACAAATGAAAACAAACAAAAAAAAGCTGGTATGCTCAAATTCATTGCTTAGGAAAAGCAGTAAATTGTTAGTCAATTTTCTGCAGTGGTACAAGGCAACACGGCTGTAGTAACTGCAGCTTCACATCCAGGCAAGAGATGCGTGTTCTAGCTCTAGAAGAATAAGGTACTGTCTGGAGGAAATGTATCATTAGCAATGTGCCTACAGCCTAACAGTACTGGAGCCACCATAAACTTTGGGCGTATATTGGTATTTTTGCCTCAGGAAAGAGCAAATGCAGTTGTCTGTATCCTCCCACGCCAGTTTCTCTAAGTTCAGTGCAGGCAGAAGCTGCTGAACTCTTGAGCCAGGCCTGGCTGCTATCATGGCAGGTCTGCTCAGCAAATCATCTATGTTCTCTCTTCAGAGGTGTGGTGGCAACACAGCAGCTCAAGAATAAATGCTCAGGAGCAGCCTGACAGCAAGGACAGGAGTTCTTACACTGCCCCTAACGATATAACTACAGTTTCACATTACCACCCAAGCACCAACAGCCTCAGGATTTGATGAGCACTGGCAGCATCCTGATAGCACTGAGTGAGTGCATTTGTCCATTCATTTTAGAACACACCTTTGGGATCAGCTGTATTTTACTAAGCCAGCTGTGCAGGTGCTATTCTCACTACAGAGATACCTCTCCAGAAAAGAGTCTAGCACTATAGGGGGTGAAAATAAGCATGTGACATGGTCTGCCAGTTACCTCCAACTCAGCCACTGAGGCCTGATCAGCAGAGCTGAGGGGACTCCTGCTCATCTGCAAAGCCATTTTGGCCACAGCCCCACTATGAGACAAGCTGTTAGCTTCATCAAGTTGCCTGTGCCATCAAGTACAGGGTACAAATAAACACAAGATGATCAGTAGTGAGCCCAAGACCCAGCTACTCTGGGCTTTGTCACTCCCATTAAGAGGCTAGAAGTTTCCCACAGCACAGACATCACTTAGTTTGAATGAAAACAGGAACGCTTATTTCTCTAATCTACACAGCACATCTAGGAAACAGCAATCACAAGTCAGTTAATAAGCTGGCGTAAAGCAACCAACCCATTTAGTAGTCTATTAAAAGAAGGTTTGGGTTCTGACTTAACAGTAAGTAAGACTTCTGTGCATTAATGAGCTTATCTAACTAAGCAGTTCAAGGTACATTAGCTGCTAGAGTTTTCATCCAGGAAGAAACCAGGAGAGGTATTGCAGCTCTCACCCAGAGGGCTGAGGGTAAATCACCAATTGTAACAATTTCTGCATTCCAGAAATCAGTATGATCTTGGACAAGTGACAACAGTTGAAGCAGGAGAGGGATTAGTAAGGCTGCTCTGGCAAACTGGAGTTATTCAGAAAACCAGCCTTTTCAGGCTAGCGCTAGCCATTATCAAACCAAAAGGCTTAAGGCTTACAACAATGTCATCACCCCACCAGCTAATCCAAGCATCTAAGCTTTGCTTAGAGGGCTGTATTAGCCACTTTCCAGGAGGCCATGGGCTGCACTGGGTTTTAAACAAGAGTAGCTGCAATCACTTCATCCTGGGGAAGACAGGCTGCATAATTTAATTAAGAGGCATACCGTGAGCTAAAGAGCTACTGAGATAAACCCATCAGTTTCAGAGAAACCGTTCCTATTTTAAACCCAATCCCATAAATCCCCATAACCAGTGGGCAGGAAGAGGAGCACGTTCAACTCTTACCAGGCTCTGCTACAGTCTACTTCTGCATGCCATACTGCACATAGCCAATCTAAAGAGTTACAAGAGATAAATACTGACACAGGGAAACATGAAAAACTCCCTTACTCTGGTAAAACATCACAGGAACAGCATTTAACACAACTCTCCACCTTATTTTCAGTCCAGCCTTATCTGAACAGCCCCAACACCTTCTTTCATTTCTACCAGTTCTTCCAAGGCAGTTTTAAAATCAGTCTGAAGCAACTTCTACTCACTTTTCACTCTTGAGCTAGAAACCTGAACAGTGACTTCCATTCTATTAATCTTCTAACAGAAAAGGTTAGATACACAGACTGCAGTTTGAGTAAGAGCTTCTATTCTGCAGACCAGTAACAGTCTAGGTGCCCTGACTTGCCAGTGTTTCTATCTCTACTATTACTGCAGAGCAGATAACTGCATTTCACATTCTGTGCTTCAGTCTGCAAGCTTTTAGCTGAGCTGCCAACCTCCTACTGAGATCAAAATAATATATGACTTGCTCGTAACTTTTGACTCTGTAGGTCATTCACTAAAGGAGGGAAGCTGACTCTGTCATACAGACCAATTATATTTTGGCACCCCAGGCTGTACTTCTGTCCATCCTCCAGTTAACCCTAAGATCAGCCTTTAAGTACTTTAATGGTCTTTAGTAGTATAAGCTTAGAAAACCAGTGCAAGATATTGTGCTGCAAAAGACAGTCTTGGTTTTATCATTTACTGATGCAGGGATGAGACAAGAAAAGCTTAACTAGGGTCACAGGAAGTTTCTTTACAAGGCCCATTTGTTTAATGATTGCTCCCATTCCATAAAAACAAAATGAGATACTGTCAAACCAGACTGCATTTCCAGTCATCTGTGCTTCAAAGAACTCAAGATGTAACCCTTCACAGCCTCAAGACTCAACTCTTCAAAGGCCAGAATTGTGCTCTCTCAGGAGAAGCCGGCCATAATACCCTTCAAAGATATCCTAAATGCTCTCACTGGAACATGGCCTGTCTGCAGCCCAAAGAACACCAGGTATCTTTGTCACTAGATGTCAGTAACATGGCACTTCCTACAGAAGAGGAGTGATGCCTCCCTTCTGACAGGAAAAATATGGAAGCAGGCAGTTTGGCAGCATCTCTTCAGATTAGAGAGTGTCCCTCCAAGCAAAACTCGCAAGGACAAGTACAGCTTTTACTATACGAAAAAACAGTAGCTACAGCTCTGATAGCATTCGAGTGAATGTTGCCCAACAAGACACCACATGAGCTCATATGCAGTTAGAAACCTGTAATACCTAGACTTGCAAGCCACAGAAGCCATCCAGACTCACGTATCTGGGAAAGTTCCAGGCTCAGATTTTGGCAGCCTGAGGCTAAAACTCGACAGCAGCTTTGTCATACTAAAGCAAGCAGAAAAGAGATCATGGAATCACACAGCTTATGGGGAAAAGACTAGATCAAAAGCGAGTCATTTCCTAGTGGGGAGAGAAGTCAACTGCACTGGACGATAAACACAGGCTGCATTTCCTGCAGCTTTACTGAATCCAAAAACCTAGCTGAGGGAAGAATGGAAGTGGAAACACATCTAGAAGAGTTGTTGGATACTAGCCCATTTTAAGCCTCAGAACAAGCACAGTTTAGCATCAGCAGCGCTACGTTCTGCCTCAGCAGGTTTTCCAGGGAGGAAGCTAGAGGGTGCAAGCCATGACCTAGCTAATTCACGTTTGTATCAGTAGTACAAGCAAATAATTTAGGGGCAATTCCTGCCTTATCCGACTACAAGACCTTTGCTCAGGCTGACCTAGCACGTCTGTGCGGGCCTAGGCGTCCTGTGCCACATACAGAGCTTGACTCTGTCCCCACCCTCACCCGGTTCAGCACCGCAGGACTGCCACCCCAGGTATTCCAGACAGATAGCTAATTAACACAAGCAATTAATGACCCCCCTCACCCCTAAGCAACGTGCGAGCGGATGAGCCAGCTCCGGCGGGGCCGGGGTCGCCCAGCACCTCTTCACCGTGGGCTGAGGGAAGCACCCCCGGGGGAGCCCCGCTTCCCTCCCATACGGCTCCGCAAGGGGCAACCCGGCTCCGGGGGGCACCTCCGCTCCCCTCCTCAAGGGCAGCCGTCGAGGCACGTCGCCCCGCACGAGGGCCCCCCCAAGCCTGTCAGGGCCGCGCCACGCCTCGCGGGGTAGGCCCACGGACCCCCACCCCCGGCGAGCGCTGAGGGAGCCACCACCCACGGCAGCTCGGCCACCGCTCGGGCGCGGCTGCAGAGCAAGCCCCGCTGCAGGAAGCCGCCCAGAGAAGGGAAGCGGGCCGCACACGCCGCCAGAGAGCGGGAGGACAACCCTAGGCACCTCACCTGCCGCTGCCCGCCACCGCTCGCTGCCCAGCGCCCAAGATGGCGGCCGCCGCCCCCCCTTCCCTCCGCGCCCCCCCTATCACTGCAGAGCCGCCGCCGCGCATGCCCCGCCCGCGCCCCGCCACCGCCGCGCATGCGCCACCGCGGGGAGGCGGGGCTCGGCATCCGGCGGCGCCGCTGCTCGGCGGGGGCGGGAAGGGCAGGCCCGCGCGGAGCCTGCCGGGAGCTGTAGTGCTGCGGCGCGGTGCGTGCTGGGAGTTGTAGTCCGGGAGGGGGAGACGGCGTGGCCACCGCGCCCACCCGAGGGGCGAGCGGCAGCGCCGGGGCACCAGGCGTGGGGCCTCCCCTCCTCCCCGGTCCGCGTGCGGACCGCCTGTAGGGCACAGGGGTGCGCCCGGGCAGGGAGGCTGCTCTCCCGCCGTAGAGGCCTGAAGTCACCGTGCCCTTCCACGGGGCTGCTGGCTCCCACGGCCCCAGCACTGCCCAGGGCGCTGGCCCCACGCACAGGCACCCCCGGGGCTCGCCCGCTCCCCCTCCACGCACCGCTGCCGAGGGGGGCTGCACCGGTGCCCGCTGTCAGACCTGCCCCCAATTCTCCCCTCAGTGCACCCGCTGGAAATGGGAGACCCAGGGAGCACCGGGCGCCCGCGGCCAGGCTCCGCACCGGAGAGCGGCGGCAGCAGGAGGCCGGGCCCGGCCCAGGTTCAGGCCGCAGCAGCCCTCGGCACCCCGGGACGAGTCAGTTGGAAAACAGGCTCTGGCACAGGGTGCCCTCGTCCCACTGGGATCTCGCTGCAGAGCGAAAGGCAGCAGGACAGAAAAGGAGGCTGAAAAAAAAAACCCAACACAAGGCAGGAGTCCAATAAAACTATGTTTATAAATAAAAACAAGGAGATTGGTTTTGTTTTTATAAAACCCAGCAGGCAGGGTAGGGCAAGGGCGTGAGCAGTGGCCAAGGAGGCTGCTGGGTGGCATCAGGAGAGGGGGGGGACAGACGGCAGCTTGCTGGTGCCAAGATCGGGGGACATGAGGATGGCAGAGAGTGGGCGCTGGGCAGACTGACTCCGGCAGGGAGAGGGAAAGGAGAGGCTTTAGGGAGTCACGGGGAGATGAATTGATGGCACGTGAGAGCTGGCAGAGGGGTAGCAGGGGCAATGCAGACCCCCAAGGAGCAAAAATACATTTCATCTCCAGCATATAAAAACTGCAAACACAAGAAAGACAAAAGGAGGCAACGCTTACAGAGAAAGCCACGGCGCGGCAGTAGGAGAGGGCGCCGGGACACCAGCACCAACAGGAACAGGGTTGAGCGTGTCTGTACTGTACCATGCTTGGCCCTGGGCATGGGGAAGGGAGCTGCCCCCAGCCCGAGGCACGTCTGAGTACCCAGAAGAGGAAGGAAAAAGGGCAGGGAGCGCCAGAGCAAATGGACTCAACTGTCCTGACACATCTGTGGGCACCGAGCCCAGAGGCCACAGTTTGGGCTGCAGCCTCCCTCCCGGGGAGCTCGTGCGGCCACCAGGCACCGTTCACAGCCTGGAGGGAGCAGGGCCGTCCCAGCTCCGTCCCAGCTCCTCATCCCTCCCGGCAGCCAGGCCAGCAGTGCTCACGGTGCTGGGCAGAGAGGGAAGCAGACTCGGGCCCTTCATAGGGCAAATAGAGGGGACTTCCACATTTCCCCAAAGCATGAAAGCAAACCAGTTGTGCCCCTCCCTCGCCTTCTAACTCCGTCCAGGCCCTTGAAGATGTCACATTGCTGAGCAGCAGCGTGACAGCAAGAGGGAGGCCACAGCTGCCACTGCCAGCCCCAGGCATGGGACAGCCCCTACAAACGGGACAGGCAGCAGCGTGTCACAGACAGGAGGGCAAAGAGCAGGACGGAGGGAGCAGAACTCTGCCCTCAAACCCCCCCCAAGTACCCAAGGGCAGGTGCAGGGCCCCAAGTTGTGCAAGACTGTGCACAGGCATCCACCGCTGCTCCAGGCTGAATGCAAGAGGTACGGCCCCAGTCCCGAGACTCGTGGCCCGGGCAAGGTAAAGGAGGGTCCTGCCATGGGGCAGTGCCAGGCTCGGACCTGGCCCAATGTGTGGGCAAGAGGAGGGAGGCAAGAGGGAAGCGGCAGCACCTCTCCACTCCTCGGAGGCACTGAAGCCCTGGAACATTCATGCATTAGCCAAAAGGCAACTACAACGGGATTTAAAACGCATATATAAGGCTGGTCCCCGCTCCCCTCTCAGGGCTGTGGGAAGGGCAGGGCGTCTTCCGCAAGGGGGAGGAAAGAAGACATCTTCAGCGCCACGCATGCCCAGCGCCCTTGGAGCTCCGTGTCCTCCTGTCGGGCCACGCCACGCTCCAGCTCTCCCCCCCACGGGCGGCAGGCTCAGAGAAAGTCAAACACCCCGTAATTCTTTGCTGCTTGATAGAAGAAACACAAAAGGGTGAAAAGAAAGAAGAGATGTTTAGGGTGGAAGGACCGAGGCAGCAGCGACACACGGGCAAGCAGCACAGGGCGCTGGGACGGATGCAGATTAATGGGGTTAGAGAGGACAGCGGGAGGGAATTACCATCGGCAATACACAAGTCTGGTGGCGGGATGGGCTGGCAGCACCCAGCAGGCCTGCCAGGCCCGTCCACCCCGCTCGAGGAGGGATTAGAATCAAGGTTTAGTTCCATTTATTATTTTTTTTCCCTTTTTTCTTTTCGTTATCAAGACAAAAAAAAAAAAAACCAAAAAAACAAAACCCAAAAAACAAGGGGTGAAGCCAGGGCTGGTCCTAGGAGACAAACGACGGGGATGGAGGGGGGAAGGAGGGGCAGCAGACAGACAGGGGACGGGCGCTTCACATTACATCCACAAAGAACTCACTGGGGTTGCCCATGGCCATTCGGAAGGACTGTCTACTGGCTGTCAGTTCGGGGGGCACAGAGGCCAGGTCACGGCCCGGCGGCGCCCCAGGGGGCCCCATGGCTGAAGGCGGTGGAGGCATCAGCAACATGGGGGGGCTGAAGAGAGGGGGGAGGCCGGGCGGCCCGTACGACTGCTGGCTGTGGTGGCTGCGGATGCTGTGAGCCAGAGAGTGCTGGCTACGCTGGCTGTGCTGGCTGGCCGGCACCGAGCGCTCGCTGGCCGCACGCTCACGCCGCATGCTGCTCCTCGTGGTGTGGTCCGACTCGCTCCCGCTGCCGCCTGACTTGGACTCCCCAGTCTTCTCTCTCTCCTTCCTCCTCTCACTGCCGCTACGATTGGAACCGCTGCTCCGGCTCCCTGTGAAGCACACAAGGCAAGGTTAGGTGACAGCTCAGACGAGCCAGGAAAAAAGGATGCTCCCCTAGCCAAGAGAGGACTACAGCACGCTGCAGCACAGCCATCCGCCAGCACAGTCCGTGCTCTCAGTCTCTTTTCAACTCTGAGTCCCACAACCCTTCTGAGATGGCTTTTGCCCTGGCTCCCCCCACACATAGGGCCTTGCCTAGGCAGCTTTTTCCTGCTGCTTCCCTGTACTGAACAGGGCACCTGCCCACCTGCAGGCATATTTTAGTCCTTTTCACTCACCTTCACTGTGCTGGCTGCCTGCACTGCCCCCTCCGTAGCTGTAGCCTGGGTCAGGGAAGCCGGGGTGGGGGTTGTATGGATGAGGCGGTGGATACTGATATGGGAAAGCCATAGGCCAGGGTGCGGCTCCTGGGTGGGGGAGCGGAGCCAAAGTGTCCTGATCGGAGGCGCCGCTGGAGCCATCATGATCGTGAAGAGAAAGGTTAGCCATGTCTGCAAGAAAACAGAGAAGAGGGGTTAATCCAAGCGGAAAGACAACCACGTGTGATGAAGCAGCTCCCTGTCCACCCTTGCTGATGAACATGAGTAGGGTACACAAGGAGACACAAGAAGTTGGCATTCTCCCTGCTAGTCAATGCAACCATCTGGGCTTCCTGGCTGGACAACAGCCAGGCTGTGCAAGTCCGAGCTGCCACCAGAGACCAGCTTGGTGGGAAAGGACCACATCAGAACTACAGCTCACCCTGCCAATTACTTCCCCCATCCTTCTTATCTGAGCAGCACCCCCTGGCCAGCACTGGAAGTTCAGAGCCTGGAGACCAAGTCAGTAAAGGCTAAGACTCTGCTACGGCTGCCCAGGAGAAAAGATCACATAGTAGGTGACAGTGTCATTTTCCAACTTCACCACCCCAGCAGCATGACAAGGGAGATGGGATATTCTTCCTCACTCTCTAACAAGGTCTTTAGAACAAGGGGCCCAGCCTGATGGCAATGGCGGTAGCTACGTCCCCACAGTGTTAGCAGGGCTCTGCAGGACCTCAACTCCCCTCCATCCTCTCCCTCCCACCCACGCCAAGTGCCATACTTCCACAGAGGTCCCCGAAGATGTAATAGCATTGCTCAGAGAAGGTGATCTTGTTCACGGTGTGTCGGATGTAGCCAGCCTTCAGCAGATTGCTGGCATATTTGCGGGATTCACGACGGTCTGTAAAGCCCTCCACATGGTGATAGAGCCAATCCACCACATCCGAACCTGCCACCAAACATCAGAGTTAAATACAGCAGCAGAGAGGAAGACAGTGGCCCTTGAGGTAGTCGGCCACACTGGAGCCAAGACAAAGTGGGCCAAAAGGTGAAAAGGGACTGCACAGCCACACGTTCAGTTTGTGACTCTGGCCTGGTCAACAGTTTATGGTGACAGAGATGTTCCCTTGGGCATCTGCTTGGAAAACAGGCCACCCGTTCCCCACTTCCTGCCTCTGCTGCAGGCAGCACAGTCTCTTACCAATAAAGGCATTGGGGATGGTGATCTTCAGCCACATGCGGTCACGCACCTCCAGGCCTGACTCTGGTGAGGCCATGGCTTTGACAATGGTGGCCATGTCGCTGTGGATGGACAGGTGAAAGTCATCGAGGCCTGTGGTGTGGACGAAGGGAAGGGAGGCAGAGATGAGAGGGAACAGAAAAGACAACAGGGCTACATGGAAGCATCACACACAGGAGGAATGGGCCAGGGAACAATACATTGCAGACAGCCTTGGGGCGCATGCTGTGTAACCCCCCTTCCAGCCTTACGATGTTATCCTTCCCACGTCAGCCATTTCACCTCGTGCAAAACCCGGGCTAGAGTCTCCTTCCTTCCAACCAGTCCCAAGCAGCTGAGGTCCAAAAGCTGCCAAGTGAGCCCACACAGCCCAGCAAGGGAATTCTCTGCTCCTTACAAACCTACAACAAACTCCTGACTTTTTGCCCTGGCTCTCTAAACCCTTGCCTTCAGGGCTCTGTATACTAGAATCACCCAAAACCTTCAGAAAGCAACCAAGAGAGCCCTGTGCTCAGCAGGACCCTGCCCCACTGCAAGGCCTTCTGTTCCCAGCTGCCCCCGTCCTGCCCTATCTGCTGTCTGTGAGGGCAATTGCTCCAGGGACAAGCTGACTCCCTCTGGTCTGGCACTCTCAGCCGGTAACTCCTGACTGCTCTGAGCCTTTCCTCTGCTCCTGCCACAGCTCCTGGATTGCACCCAGGCTCTTATACTCACCTTACGTAGAAGGCTGAAAAAGGTGGTATTAATTCACCCAGCCAGAACTCCCACTGATCCAAGCACCTGCCTGGTGAGAGCTGCCTCCCTCTTAGTCCCCTGGCAGGGCAGGCCTTGCCCATCCCAGCTGTCCCTAAGCAGATGTATTGCTCCCTTTACAACACAGTGAAGGCGAGGAAGCCGTGCAGCGGGTGGAGCACGGAGGCACAAGGACTTACGTTCGGTCTCTGGGATGGAGCTGGTGATGGAGGAGCTGGTGGAAGTGATTGTGCTCATGGATGGACTCATACCGTACGCTGGGTAGGTGCCAGTCATCGCTGCCGTGTGAGACACCCAGGCTGCCGGGTCGATGGGCCGGATGGGCTCACCTGCAGTAAAGAAAGAGTCAGTCAGTAGCTATAAGAAGTGATCCCCTCATCAAATCAACCTCTGGGGAGGGACAGGGACTCAGCACAGCCCATTCCGTCCCCAGCATCTGCCGGGACTCACCCGGATCGGAGCATGGAGAGTCTGGCCCAGCCCAGATCCGCTGGGGAGCAACTGGGAGAGAAAGAAGAGAGGGAGGGTCAGCAGGAGAGGTGCAGAGGGAGAGATCCCCCTATGGCTCAAGGGGGGGTTTCTCTTTCCTCTGGCGCCCCGAGCAAGTGACCCCCCTGCCCCAGTGAAACGCGTCCCCAGCGTGATGTGGGAAGGAGGGCTGGGCTTATGGGCATTTTGGCCTGGGAATAGGACATAGCAGCCTCCTAACAGGAGAGCTGAAACCCCATCAAACCCCAATTCAGTGCCACATGGAGTCACACACACAGAGGAGGAACAAGACAACAACCAAGTAAGTGCTTAAGGCAGGGCTCTCACATGAGCTGGGCACCAGCGTTAAGGGTGGGTCAGCTATCCACTTACTCCTGGGTAACGAGAAGCAGCCCCGCGGGCTGGGGTCCCAGCACTTGGCCACCGTCAGGGTGATGGGCCTGCAACAAAAAGGTGAGTTAGAACAAGAGCCCAGTGGCACAAACCCCTGCGTGATGCTGACGCTGTATGCTGGCTGTCTCCTGCAAGACAGGGAGAAGCTGCCAGCAAAGTGCCCTTGTCCTCCTCCAGCTATGGATTTCCTTCATGGCATGGACAAAATGATGTGATCCTGCTGAGGTTTGCTGATGACCCTAATGACACGGCATCCCCACAAAAAAAGGGGCACAGACCCCAATTCACCACCATTCTGTTGGCTGCAATTCTCGCTTTAGGCATGAAAACCCAGGAGTCAAAGCAACACCAAAACCACAAGTTCTGGGCTTCTGCAGAGCCACTGGCAGAGGTGGCTGGAAGACAAAACTCACACACCCCAAGCGCAACAACCTGAGTACTTACCCTGGCTTGTGCACAATCTCCCTCAGCACCCGCACAGCATCATCGTTGCTCATGTTCTCAAAGTTGATGTCATTTACCTGCAAACAACGCAAAAAGGTGAGTCCCAGAGATGTGACCAGAGGCTAAGCTCCCCACTCAGCTCAGCAGTGACTCAGCTTCCCTCTTCCAAGCGCAGCTTCCTGGGTTTAGCCTGCCAAAGTGCGCAGGGAGGCTTCTGGGTCTTTTCTTACTGCTTTCCCAGGCCCAAAGATGGAGGTATGTGGGCGTGAAGTACCTGCAAGAGCATGTCTCCTGGCTCAATCCTGCCATCAGCTGCCACAGCGCCGCCCTTCATGATAGAGCCAATGTAAATGCCTCCATCCCCACGCTCATTGCTCTGTCCCACAATAGAAATGCCCAGGAAGTTGTATTTCTCTGCAAGGATGGAAAGAGAAAGAAGTAAGACACCATAAAGCAGCAGGCACAAGCAACCCTAACCTCAGACAAACCACGTGCTAATGACGGTCGCTTGCACTCCTGCCCCAGAGAGATGTCCTGGGATGCAGAAAAACTCTTGAGAGACCAATGCTTCAAGACAAACCACTTTCCTGCAGAATCCATTTTCTCACTCCTCCCCGCATGTGTTCTCTTTGCCCCTTCCCCAGTCCCCTCTCTGCCACCCAATCTTGCTCTGGAAGGACTGCAGGCTCCATGCACACCTCCCACTCACCCATGTTCAGCGTGACCGTGATGATGTTCAGGGACATGGTGGAGTCTGTGATGCTGCTGAAGGACGATGACTGCAACATAAGTGAAACATGAGATGTCCTCCTATGCCTCAGTAACGTTCCCAGCCCCAGCTCCCTCCACTTGTGCTCCCTGCCACTCCCTGTGGCACCACAACCACCACCCACAACTCCAGCCTTACGCTGGAAGCTTTGCAGAGCCAGAGGGCATCAGCCACAGTCCTATGACCTCTCCACAGCCAGGACAAGGTCTGTGGTCCCAGCTCTTGCGGCTACATTGGCCTGGGAAAGGTTTACAGCACTTCATGAAGTCTCAGCACTGGGACACCACCTGTCCCCAGCTGGGCCCACAGCAAGCACAGCCAAATCCCTGATCAGCCCTGGAGCACTGAGTGAGGAGATCCACCAGGCAGCCCATCTTGCCCTGCATTGCCCTCCCCAGGACACCCGGCCCCTGGATACCCGCTCAATGCGTGGAGCCTTCTGTTTCCGCCGGCGTCGCTTGTGCCTCCTCATTAGACGGGAAGCACTGCTTTGCTCTGTCGAACTGCTAAACCTAGAGGCAAAAGCGAGAGTCAGCTCTTCTGCTGCCAGGGTGTTGGCTCTGGCAGCAAGAGAGCCACAGAAATGGCACAGAGGATGGAACAGAGGATTGCAGGGGCAGAGGAGCAGAAATTGTACATGGGGGACAGACAATAGCAGAGGGGGCTGCTGGGTGACACGTGGGACAGAGGCAGGTCTGAGCAAGGACCCTGGAGCCCAGGATTACTGTGGCCTGCAAAGGCATCTCTATGTTGGGAGGCAAGGGGAAGCTAGCATTCCTCCAGGACCTAAGCTCTCCTACCTGCTGGTGGAGTCATCTTCATCTGAATCAAAGAAGCTGGTGGTCTCCAGCTCACTGCTCATGAGCGTGGAGGAGCTCTCGTACCCGCCCAGGTCTCGGCGCCGCTCTCCCTTCACTGTCCCATTCACCCTGGGTGCTATGAAAAGACAAGACTCAGTGTGCTTGAGACAGGCCACAGGGAAACAACCCCTCTCCTTCCCACAGGGCTCACGGCAGCCTTTGCAGAATGAAACTGGCCATCAGACAATCCCATCTAGTGCCAGCCGGCTCTGAGTCCACCCTGGCATCAGATCTATCTTCTGTGGGATACCTCTTCTATCACTACAGGATGGGGAAGTGGCTGATGTGCCACTAGGAACAATGCTGCTAAAGTTGTGGAAGACTTGCAACTGGTTCCTTGGCAGAGCAAGGAGCAGCACTGAGTGGCAAGGCTACAGCACACTCTGCTTTTCAACTAAGAAAGATCGAGGCACTGCTGTCTCCTGCTCTTGAGGCTTCCACAGGAGGCATCTCCTTTGCCCCCAAAGGTTTCAACACCAAGCTCTGATGCAACATAGGTGTTAGCTCCTGCCTCCGATGTGAGGCTACAGCCTCAGATCACTGAACAGCCCTTCCAAGCTGGGAAGGTTCTGCAGAGCAGACAGAGCTGCCCCATGTCTGGAGCTGGTGCCCCCACCGTGCCCCAGCCACGCCGTGCAGAGCTCTTTCCGTGTTACCGACACTCACCATGCTCAGGCCCATCTTTCCGACGAGGGCGTTCCCTTTGCGATGACACCACTGAGTCTGTCTCTGTCTCATTGTCCAAGTTTTCCCGACTCCCCCCAGTGTTAGGGCTGCAATGAGATAAAAGAAACAAACATGACCAACAGGGAACAACTTAAGCAGGCTCTCTCTACCTCTATGCTGGTCAGCATGAGCCTCCAGCCATCAGCTGTCTCCTTCTTGAGGGACAGGAGCAGAGGCAGTGGGGAACAACCACAGCACATCTATGAGTGCAAGGCAAGGGACCGGGGGAAGCTGTGCCAGCTCTTTGCCAACTTCCCTGCACTATTTTCAGCATGCCCTTGCTTGTTCAATAATGCAGCTCCACTTCGAATCTGCTCCCAGCCCCATCCTCCTCCCCTCTGGCTGGCTGCGATCCCTGCCAATTTGGGTAGGAGTATCCCAGCCCCTGGTCTGGATTTACAGCAAAATCACTGTGGGTGATCCTCAGAAACCAGGACAGGTGTCCAGGTAACTTACTGGAAAGAGGGGGGCCTGGAGTCTCCAATTCCTCCCGTGCGCTCCATGGAGGGTGGCAGCTCTGTTTGGTTATCGGCACAGACCGAGCCAGCATCTGAATGGGAACCCTCTGCAGACACCAGCTGGAGGGACGAGAGACAGAGAATGAAATGGCTGAGGCACTGGGAAAACATTTACAAGAGTGGCCAAACGAGCTGGCCAAAAGCCTGCCTGGCCCAGCATCTCATCTCTGACGGTGGACAACAGCAGATGCCCAGGAGCGGGTATGGAACAGGCCAAGCATGTAGCAACGTTCCCCCTCAATGCCTTCTCAGACGCCAGCTATTTGTGGCTCAGGAATTCCTGACCCAGCGGTGAAGTCCGGGTCCCTGACAGCCCTGCTTGGAGACTCTGACATCATCTGCACACCCACGCTGCACAATTTTTATGCTCAGGTAACCTTTAGCACGTCCTGTGGCAAGGAGTGGATTCCCCTAGTTCCTCTTACATTGGAAGAGGCAGCTACAAGTCATTTTCTCAATTTTACCAGCCTCTACACCTCTGCCTTCGAGCTGTGGGACCCAGCAGGACTTTCACCTTCCCAGCCCATGATGGGAACTGGGGCTAACAGAGCTCAGGGCTGAGGCTAGCTTTGAAATAGACTCCAAAACATACTTTTTTTTCTAGTTTCCACAAGTACTTTGCAAACTTTCAGCTTGTGCCCAGCTAAGTGGCCTGGGCATAGCCTCCAGCCAACCTCTGGGAAGCTCAGCAGTTTCCCCAGTGCGTAAATTCAATAAAGGGTCAAAACCCGGGAACTATTTATACCAGCCACACTTTGGGGCTGCCCAGGCACACCTACATCTGTGCCTCTGGCTCTACAATAAACCATGAATTTCAGGGCTCAGGGAATGAGGTGGAGCCTCTCCCAGGGGGAATGGGCTTGCCAGTGGGATGAAGTAGAGGATAGCTCAAATGAAGTGAACGGAAAGTGGTTTCCCCAGCATCACTCCCTATCCAGGTTTGTGCTCTGCCCACTTTCAAGCCACATTGAGCAGGGCTAATTTCAATAGGGCCAGGCAGCAAAGCAACAGAAAGCCTCTTCCTTGCAAGAGACATTCAGGGACGCCCAAAGCAGAGGCGACAGGGCCCAGAAAGGAGCTCTCCCCTGGCCAGGGGGCGAGTTCCCAGGGACAGGCTAGAGCTCTCAAGCAAGGGAAGACCAATTTCCATCTCTAAGGACTTTCAAATATGCTCTTCATGTCTGCACCACATCGGTCCCCTGCACAGCATGGGCAAGCAGGGGGGTTGGCTCTCTCCCAGTGTCAGGGAGGGACCGCAGGCCCCAGTGCCTTGATCCACCCCAGACAAAACAGGCTGTGGGTCAGCCTGGAGCCAGTCCAGGGAGGTGAGGAGACCAGGACAGGGGTCAGGTCTCAACCTGTGTACTTGAACCAACTGCCAAGCCATCAGCCATTACAGGAGAGGTCTGATCTAACAGAGGTAAGGGATGTCCCACTGTGAGTCA
Source organism: Ciconia boyciana (assembly GCF_034638445.1). Lineage (NCBI taxonomy): Eukaryota > Metazoa > Chordata > Aves > Ciconiiformes > Ciconiidae > Ciconia > Ciconia boyciana. The sequence goes on along the minus strand of NC_132940.1, from coordinate 56,697,369 downwards.
GGGCAGAAGGATCATGAAACACGGGCTGGAAGGGAGCTGATAGCTGCTGCCCAAACTGTAATGCACAGCATAAATGCAGAGGCAACTCTGCTGCCTGCTGGTGACGGGACCACATGTGCAACATGGAGGCAGGACCAGATGCCAACCCAGGTGCTAGAGGCACAGCCTGTTTACACAGGTCCTGAGCACTTCCCAGCATCACTGATGAAACACAAAGCTGTGCCCTGCCCACCTCGGAGAACTGGGGAAACCACGATAAAGGGGGGGAATGGATTCCACAGATCATCATTAGGGTGGGGGGGAGAGGTCTGCTGCCAGGGAGGCACTGGGAACAGAGAAAGGGATGCAGCCGTGGCAAGGAAGACAGAGCAATCCTGAGGAAGCCACAACGAAGGCAGCAGACAGGGCAGAGAACACCCTGGGGTGCCAAAAGCTGCAGAGCCCGTCCCACGAGCCCCAGGACAAGCCCAACGGCTCCTGCTCTCACAACTGTCTAACCAGCTTGTCTCACACTCGGCTCAGCTTCCCTCCCTCCAGCACGCCCCAGGCACATGCCCGGCTCTGCTCCCAGCACCTTCCCAGTGACTTGTCTTCCCAGGATACATCCCACTCCCTGAGAGCCACATCCTTGTTCTGGCAGCCACTGCCTGGGAGCACAGGTGAGAAGAGATGCTAGAAGGGGCCAGCATTGCCTAGGGAGAAGTCATATAACACTCTATGCTTGAAGATCTCAAGGCAAGACCAGGCAAATAGATCTGGACGGAGGGAAATAGCTGCAGGCAGCTGTCAAACAGCACTGAGGAGAGGAGAAGGGGTGTTCCCGAGCAGGGGGACTGATGCTGCCTTTCTCTAACACTCCCGGGGCTGGGATTTCCTCCAGGGAAGGTTTTGATAACCACCCTGCACTTTTCCTGCCTCTTGCACTGTCAGGAAATATTCACTTGGATCCAAGCCCCCGTCTTTCCCTCTAGCTAAAATTAGTACCAAGTTCCTAAAATAGCCTCATCCCAGCCCGTCTGGCAGAAGCAGCAAAGCAAGTGCTCCCCCCTCCAGCCCCCAAACCACCCACGGACAAGGAGACTCTCAGCAGGGATAGAAAAAGGGATCATCAGCTGTGTATAAAGGTCTCTGACGCTGCCGTCACCCTTTGTGCGCAAGAGCTGGTAGCGGTGCTAACTCCAGGCACATTTGCCCCACAAGAAGCCAGCACACCAGAGCAGCAGCGCAGTGCCCCGGTCAGATCAGATGGAGCTGCACCCGGTTCACGCCACTCACACTGAGCAACCAGAGAGTCCCTACAAGGAAAGCCAGCAGCTGCATGGACGTGTGGACCACAAGCTAAAGCACGCCAGGTAAAAAAAGAGCAATGGAAAGGGTTCGGAGACTCAGGGACTCCCCACAGAGCAGGTGAAAACAAACAGCAGCTGGAAAGGGAGAGGTGGGGAGATGTCTCAGGCAGATGCAGCAGCGGGAGAGCCGGAGGGGCTGTTTTCCGAAGGCCCGGCTAACCGCTAGAGGGAGGACGGCAGGCGTCCGGCCGCCGGGCCTGTCGGCTCTTTGTGTGGGAGCCCAGCGCACCCTCTCCTCCCGGTGCAGGACCCCAGCCTGCGCGCTGCTCCCCTGGCCAGCGGCCCAGCAGGAGCCAGCCTGGCAGCAGGGTGCCCGCCCGGTCCTGTCACCCCTGCCCTCCCTCCCAAAACGCAGTTGCTTCATGGCCCCCAGACGAGGCCTAGCTGTTTGGTGCAGGAATAGAAGAAGCATTAGGTTCGACCTAGCCTGATTTGCTGAGGATTTTCACTGTTTAGGGGCTAATCTGGTGGCCTTTGGAAAAAGGCATTTGGGTCTTGGTTCTGCTCCTGGCATGGATCCACACACCCTCATCAGCCCAAACTGCAGCTCAGCAGAGGGGAAAAAGGGATGACGGGCTATGGAGACTGAATACCCCTCCTCCCCCCGTCCTCCCCAAAAAAAGGGTCCCCTTGGGGGCGGAAGGAGGCATGCAGGCAAGGGACAGAGCATGTGCATGGCATGGCACAGAGGGAGAAACTTGTCCTGCAGCTGCCCAGGCAGTACCTTTAGTCTTCAGGGCAGTCAAATCCAGTCCGCTTCACCAGCACTAAAGTCACTTAAGCCCTTTGCGCCAGTCACCGGAGCAGGACTTTCCTTGGAAAGCTGACCCTGCCGTAGGGGCACATGGGTTACACTGCGGACAGGCTGGGACCGTCACCTCTGCCAGGCATCAGCGACCGCGAGCTCTCCACAGAGGCATCCCACATCTTCCCCGGCACGGGGAACCCAGCACCACGCAGCCCCCCTCTCCAGTTGAGGGACTGGAGCGTGGTAATCCAGCTCATCAGCTTCATTAGCAGTCAGCACTTCAACAGTAGGGAGCAATTCCCGTGCCTTACTTGGCACTATGCAGTCAAAGAGTGGTTTTCAGAGAGAGCAGAAACAGACAGCGAGATACCGAAGCAAAGGGCTTGCTTACCCACGACACCACCCGGCCGTTGAAGCAGGGAAGCTTGGCATTGTCATCGGAGATTTCTTCTTTCACCACCCTGCAGAGGGGAGAGGAGGCAGTCAAGGCTGGGTCCAGGACTCCGGAGGAAAAGGAGACTTTCCCAGGCAGGTGTTTGCACCCAACAACAGGCAGCCCAGGCCCAGGCTTGGGGATGGGGCAGGGAGAGGACTGGCAGCTCCCTCCTGCTGCCAGGCTACAGCTTCCTATGCCCACAGCCATGACTGGCAGGTTGGAGAGAAGACAAGGGCAGAGCAGGCTCTCCCATGTGCACCCAGCTGTTTTATCCCGATTCACATTTTAATCAGTCCAAAAAAAATCTCAGATGCACATTTCCACCAGTTTGCTTATTTCTAATGAAATCCACCGGTTCGCTTACTTCTAAAGAAAATACATAATTTAAATCTCTTTATAATGATCTGAAAGAATCACAACCTATGCCAGAGATTTCTAATAGATGAAAGTGAAAGACATTAAACATGCTGCCTCCCAAATGTTATTGTTGCCTTTTAATTATGTACATAATATTTCAACATCACTTCAAGCTTCATAGTTGTGCTACAATGTCATGTTCCCGCATTACACAAACAGCTACTTTATTATCAGTCTTCACAGTGGAGGGAGCCCTGACAAATTTTTTTCCCCAACAGTAAAAACATCAGTTTTCTTTGGAGAGAAAATTTATTATTTCTAAATATCACCAGGCACCTAAATACTTTTTCCACAGTGAGTCTGCAATCAAAACAACTTGTAAATTCACCAGATTCAATTAATACCATCTCTGATAAATCAAATTTAATGGCAAAACAGGATTTAACAAGCTCATTTTTTTTCCACTCAATGACAACATTTTAAGGACTCTTATTTAATACAAAGACATCTTACAAGTAGTTTGTGATATTAATTTCCCCTTCCAAGCTATATCTAAGGTAGCTTGACACATATTGTGCTTAAAAAAATAAGGTAGTAACTAAACAGTGAATAAATTACATTTGGGGGGAAAAAAGAATCCAACAGAAAAAGAACAAAAGAACGAATGTGAAACCAAAGGAAATTATGTATTAAAAGAAGTAGCTTACAAGTAACTAACAGAGTACACAGAGGTGGGATCCCATCAACAGCTCTGAAGGGTCCCTAAGCCAGTTCCCAACTCACAGAGAATTGAAGAGGATGCAAGTGTGGGACGCGGAGCTGTGACCCATTGCCCCAGACCGCCACACACTTCAGGCACTGCCATCGAGTTGCAGCACGCTGCGGCTCGGAGAAACAGGTACTCTGGGCTCCTGGCTGTGCTCCCTGGTGTGCCAACAGCTGCCCAAACGGTCACTGAAAACAGGATGGCAAGGCTCGCCAACACTCACAAGGCAACAGCAAAAGGCAAATGAACAGTGCTGGGAGACCAAAACCCGGGGAGCAGGCTCACTCCACCCTGCCAGCCACACTGGTTGCTCCAGTGTCATGCACGCTCAGCAAAGGGCTGTCCCACAGGGTGAAAGGCAGCACGTTGCCACGTCTTTGCTGGCAGCTGGCACTCATGATCCCTGCCCCAAACTGGAGAGCCAGCAAAGGGACTGGACAAATGCTACCCATCCCCAGAAGGCACAGATGAGGTGGTCACGGTTTGAGCAGTCTAATCCACTCCGAGGATGTGCGTTAATTCCTCTTGCACAGATGGAGAAGCAGGAAAAAGCAGGAAAGAGCAGTGAGGATGGATTAAAACCCATCTGGCTTAATGCTTCTTCAGCATGCCCTGTGCCAGCCCCTGCAGCCCAGGACAAGTATCAAACACAGGCAGTCTTCCCCAGGACCCGTCCTCTTCGGTGCCCACGCCAACCCTTTCCAATGCAGGCAAGTTGTTGTCTCCTCACTTCCAAGCACACACATACGCACCCTGGCCTGGCTGTACTAGCATCCATTCATACTGTCGCCAGCAGCCTGGACTTCATCCAATTCCTAGAGAGAACTTCAGGCAGAGCCAATTTTCAGTGCTGCGTGCTGCCTGCTCAGGGACACAGAGCCCTGCCTGTGGGTGAAGGGACAGGGTGATATATTTGCAGGGTCAAGGTGACCAACCGCTAAGCACAAATGAACTGTTCCACTTTCAGTGGGGACAGAGGAAACCAAACCCCCAAGACCCCCCACCCACCCTCAACTGCAACGTGCGATGGAGAACAAGCTCCTTCTGTCCTGAGAGCTGGTCCCTTGTCACTCCTATTACGCTGCTGCTGCCCCAGACATCCCAGGGGTCAGCTCCACCCCGGAGCAGTTTTCTCCTTCCTTCCCCAGCCACTACGTTATTTATCGCTATTTATCACCCAGATGCCAGAGCACAATGGATTGTATATTTAGACTCTACAGAGCACAAACTGATAGTGTTGGAGTCAGGCACATGCCAAGCAGGAATATCTCCACAGCCCTGCTCACGTCTGTCATCCCTTGCACCGTCCCAGCTATTTGTGCCCGCATTCCTCTCCAGCCTCAGCCCTGAGCTGCAGCCTTCCTCCCCCCACCTCTCACCACTCTCTTCAAGTCACACTTCTCACACGAACAAGACCGCAGGTTCACGTCAGAAGCCACCAACCGAGCAGCCTCTGGGGGAGCTGTGAGCGGTGCCACGTTTCTCCTCCGCGGTTGCATGGGGAGGCAGCCATGAGATGAAACTGTCCTGTGGATGTGCTGGGAGGGAAAACCATCCTGTGAGTGTGCTGGGAAGAGCCCCCAGCTGATGGGGTTTGAACCCGGGAATCCTGAAAGAGCATACCCAGAAGGACCTCAGGCTCTCTCGGTTCTCTAAAAGCCTTTCCTTTTGGCAGGAGCCACCACAGCCCAGGGAAAACATCTGCCCAAGGCTGATTTCAAAGGGACTGCTTTTAGTTTACCATCCATCAGGGCAACCCGGTTTCAGATTTTCCCATGTTTAAAGTCCTGCTGGGGGCTGGGCACAACATGGCTGGGAACGGTGGCCAGGAAAAACCCCTTCTATGGAGAGGCAGCCTGAGCCTTGCCCAGGCGAGCGTGGGTCCAGCCCCCTCAGCGCTGCTGCTCTGCCTGGAGAATCGCCCAGCAGAACAGGCGCTCGCTGGCCCCCGTCCTGTCCCCGGGGCCGGCCGACATGCTGCAGCCAAGCTGCAGGCCCAGCGCTCCCCAGCACTCATCTGCCTTGAATTTTCCAACAAAGAGACCTGCGGGAGGGAGGAAGGAGGGAGGGAGGGTTACAGGGGAGGCAGGCCGAGTGGGCGGATGATTCAACCGCCATCCCCAGCGACACGGGGAGGAGGAGGAGGAGGAGGAGACGAGGCTCTGGCTGCCGCAGGAGCCCGGCTGGGGTGTGCAGAGGGGGCTGCCAGGGCTGACACAAGCAGCACATCTGCTCCTATGCAGCTGGGGGAGGGGAAGGGGCAGCCCCGGCAGCAGGGAGGGAAGCGGAGGAAACCCAGCTCCAACCCTGGCTCCATCCCTACCCTCCCACCGCCTTCTCCGGAAGAGCCGGCAGACCCTCTCCCCACGGCCTGGGAAGATGCCACGCTCCCAGCTTCCCTCTTGCTCGCTGCCAGCAGGAGCAGCCGGCAGCCTGGAACAAGGATGCAGAGGCAGGCGAGGGACAGGCGGGCAGACGCTGCCTTCTCCGGGGAGCCCCAGCCCGGCTCAGGAAATTAGAGGGTATTTTATATCACAGAGTCACGTCCTAGGAATGAAGGGAAGGTGGGGAACAAGAGAGCGTGCACAGGAGAGAAAGGAGGCCATAAAACCCAAGCCTTGGAGACGGCTGTGCCGTGTCAGAGACCCCGGGCTGTGCAGCCGTTACCAGCGCAGCTGCTGCACTCCCAGCCTCCCCATTTCCCCTCAGTGGCCTCCAGCCCGGGCGAGGCTGCGGATACAAGGGAGTTTCTAGCTTCAGCCAGCTCTGGTCTCTCCTGAGCGGGACCCGCCAACCACAGCGGGGTCCCAGCGAAGAACTCGGATGGAGTAACGCGGGCCCAGGGAAAGAAGAAATCCAAGAGGCACTGACAAAGGCTCCGGCAGGAGGATTTGAACCTCAGATGCGGATGCAAGCTGGAGCTCAGCGGCAATCGCTGCCATCTCTGGCAGTCCCGTCCCCCAACGTACCTATCTAAGGGCTTGCAATGGGGAGGATACTCAGAGAGAAGCAATCACAGGACGCGGCAGTGATCAGAAAAGCTGAATCTGGAGGTGGGGGGGGCCAGTACCAAGAAGGGAGGTGAGGGAAGGGGACCCCTCAAGCGTGTTAGACAGCTTGATGGCCAGGATGAAAAGGAGTCTTATTAGGGGAGGTGCAAAGATTGAGAAAACAATTGAGCAGTGACAATTTCACAGTAAAAAGATGAAAAGCTAGTAGAGCAGATGAAAAAAAGTAAGATCTTTTCCTTAATTTTGTTCAATTATTGAGAGGAAAGACCTTCACAGAACAGCAACATTTTTTCCAACATTGCAAAGCCCAGAAATTCAATGTTAAACGTAATCGTCTATTACAACCCCCCAAAGGTGCACAGATTAGGTAGGTCACTCCTCTGACCTTAACAACCCCCATCTCCTACAGCCCACAGAACCATGAAAAAAGAAAAAAAAAAAAAAAAAATCAAACATAATCCATCAGGAAACGTTTCTACCCAATAGCACAAGCTTCAGGGATTTACACACCAGAAATGTGATCTAATTTTCAAGACCTTTAGCACACACCCCTTAGGGCAGGGATGTCTTGTCGCCAAATGATTGTATAGATTAATAATGCTGCAGAGCAAAAGGAAGCACCTTCATGTGTTACTATCCAAATGTGAGCACCTCCTAGCTCTAGAGCAAAATCCTCCTCCCTTCTGCAAAATCAAATGCTGGGGCCACAGGGACGAGCTCTGCAGCCATTTCACCAGAAGAGAAAATTAGACAGGGCAATTCTCCAACAGAGTTGGGATTTTTGGATGGGAAATACTTGCCTGTTAGACTAAGCCCAGACATGACACGTGTGCTTCCCATGGGGGTACAATCCCCCCAAGGGCTACAGGCCCAACCAAAGAGTACACACATGTATCGGCGAGACCTTGGGCTTCGCAGGCAAACAGCACGCATCAAACAGGATTAGAGGATTTGAGTTGTCTGTCTCCATAAGCCAGGGCATTCTTCGGGTCTTCCTCACTGTATTTTTACCTCCTGTGCAAGGAGGAGGAGTACACAGGGTACAAATTGCATGGTGCACTGGGGTGAGAAGGGCTCTCTGAGTGTAAACAGAAACCATCACTCTCCCATTTAATTTCCCTCCTGAGCCTCCAGACAGGGTATTCTCTACTGCTCCTCTATGCTGTAGCACAGGGTAAAAAAGGAAACACAGATTTGTGGGTGGTTTAGCTCTGTCAGACCCTCTTCCCCAGAGGAGCTGCTGTCCTCCCATCTGTCCCTGCACCCTGTGTGAATGTGAGCTCCCCTGCAGCACTGTCTTTACCTGGGGTCTTTTTTAAGAATGAAGCAGCACAAACCAGCTGTCCTGCTAACACAACAGTAACACAGCTCTGCATTCGAGCAGGAGAGGCCACCTCTGCTCTCCTAACAGATCACAGGAGCTTTACAAGGATTCCTCGGGGAGCAGGTCACCCCATTTCAAGCTACTATCCACTCTCCTCAGAAGCGGGGACATCGTGCCCATGAGTGAAAGCACAAGAACAGCCTCTTTCGTTTTCAGGCTGTAATCTCTACAGCCTCCCTCAACCGCGCTCACCGCTGCTGCCCCACAGCCTCCCCGTGCACCACACAGCTTGCTGTGCTTTCCCCCCCACAGTCACTCAGGCAGGGGCTGAACAGACATCTAAGATGGCAACTGTTCTCACCAAGAACCCCTCATCAACACATTTGCAACCGCTCCACTGGACATCCACCAGGACAACCACAGCCCCGCTGTCCAGGAGGTGCTTGGCACCAGCTGGACCTGTGCTCAGTCCTACAGGCATCACTGGGTGGGAGATGACAGAGGACAGACCTTCTGTTCATCTAGTCCAAAGACTGGAAAAGAAATGGCATTTAGGAACGAGCCACCCGACCTCACAGGCCTGCCCAGGAGCAGCACTTATCAAAGCAAACCTACAGCAAAGCCTGATTTCGAAGTGAGCCCAAGAGCCCTGGTGGCCCCTCCCTCCTTGATCTCCAGAGTGACCATCTGGCTGCAGCATCGCTCTGCAAACAAGCCCAACAGGCCTGTCCTCCGACTGGGAGGAGGAAGCTGCACGGGGACTGCAGGAGGCACCTCCACACTAATTAATCCCGCCCTGCCCAAGCGATGCTTCCAACCCCCAGGAGGACATTTAGAGACATCATCAAAGGAAGCATTCTCCAGGCCCCCAAAGGTTCAGTGACACTTTCAGTCTCTTTGAATTGGAAATCAGGACAAACGGGAACTCCCAGCGGAAGCCCAGCCACGATCTTCACCCTGGTAGCTCAGTTTCAGCTCCTCAACTCTAAGAGCTTGCATGGCCCAACACAAGGATACAAGTGCAGGGACTCATCGTGAGAAAGAAAGATTTGAGGTTAAACATCTGCAGAAATGACCTTCAGGGAACAGAGACATCCACAGACATAGCAGTGACCAAAAGCTGGCCTTGTATTTGAGGTGGGATAGGAAACAGGCCCAGAGGCCTCAGCTGAACAGAGACATGTGTATGAAATGGTAAAATCCCGATGCAGTTGCTATGGTTCATATATATGTTGAGAGATGGCAAGCAAACCGGAGCAGGTTTGGTCTGCTGTGACGCTTAGCTCCATCTGGGTACGGATGGTGGGAAGAGCCCACAATGCAGAGCTGCAACACAGCAGCTCCTGCCAACAAAGAGAATGAGACTGTGCAGAGAGGTGGAACAAGGGTTTACCCAGCTACTGCAGGTAGCAAAGCACAAAGGGCGCAACATCTCATCAAGAAGTTCCTGGAAGAGGTGTCTGGGCCCCACAGGGAATTCCTTGCCATTCTCCACAGAAGTCACCCACCCCTCTCTAGACCAGCTCCCTTGCAATACCCAGGGACTTCACACCAGTTAAGACGACTGAGGAGCTGCAAAGGGCTCCAAGGACTGCTGGGGGGACGTTAGCACATATGCAACAGGCAAGGGAGAGGGACACGATGTCTGGGAAGGCTCTGCACGCACCATGAGGAAGGTAGGACCAGGCCTTCCTTTTCTGGCCCTCAGCTGAGGGACGCCAAGTCAGTCCTGCTTTTTCTTAACAGCAGGCGAGGCTCCTGCCAAGAAAGCGCTGCTGCTGTGGAATGTGCTGGGCCAGCAGTACAGCTCATTCCTGGAAAAGCATCAACTCAGCGGGAGAGCAAGGAGAGGAGAAGAGGGGGAAAATGGGAAGAGGGGGAGGGTGGGAAACAAAGTCTGAAAGCTTGGACTTCCACACCTGGGGAAGCAGGGAGCTGCCACGGAGCAGTCTGCTCGCCAGCACCCCCTTGTCCCGGGCTGCCAGCACAGCAGCCCTGCCCAGCACAGCAGCCCTGCCCAGCACCAGCCCTCTGCTCTTGGAGCACCTTTCTGCTGGCCAGCAACCCCCAGAGCAGGTCTGGGAAGGCACAGACCAAGGCAGATGTCTGTGGGGAGAAGGAGTGAGGATTGCTTCCCCCATCACTTTAACAATTAATTTGTATTTAATGACAGATCTCCACCAGGAGATGACAAAGCAGCCTCCACACATGTCCTGCCCTCAAGACACTGACCAGCTCACATTACTCTCTCCTGGCACAAACAAATTTGCAAGAGTCTCCCAAGGAAACCAGCCCAACCTCCTACCTAGTGGGAAGGGGCCTTGAAGGATAACAGGCTCTAGATGACTGCACCTACTCTTCACATCCGGCTGGGCTACCATCAGCAACATCTCTGCTAACTGGGTCTATAAGACATACAGAGAACTCCTATAAAACCAACAGGGAGTTAATAAAGCTCAAAACTAAGTTCCACCACAAAACATTTGCTGAAGACAATGAGAAGAACTCACGCAAAGAAGAACCTTTCAGATCCACAACAGCTGCATGGTGGCAAAGAAAGAACTTTGTCCCCGATCCCAGGCTATTGCAGCACTCTAAAAAAAGGGCAAACAGTGATACTACGTCCCTCTGGTCCTAAAAGGCAGGAGACAGCAGACATCAAGAGGGGTCTGAATGCTCAAAAGAACCATTTCTGGCCATCGCTAGGACAGGGACGTGTGTTCTTTTTCTTCCTCACCTTTGGGCCCTGGATAATTTTTGGCGCAACCTAAACTATTCCCTTCACTCTCAGGAAATTGCCAGCAAGCCAGGAAGAACTTGGAGAAAACCAATGGTTTAAATGATCAGCTCCTACATAGGTCTACTAGTAGACAAAACCAATCAAAGGTAGAGGAAGGCTAGCTGTTTCACCTGGTCTCCCGCTTTTGATGGTGTCAGTGCAGGGGATGGTACAAGAAATTCCCTGTACAGAGAGACAGCAAATAGAGCACATTTTAGTAGCCTTTTATATACTTAATTCATTTCAGCTAATACCAGTCATCTTCACCAAACTCCTTTCAAGACACAGGGCCAAGCCCTTGAACAATACAACGAGCAATCTCCTACCAAGCATCCTTTACCAGGCCAACCAAGCTTGCCCTCCAGCCATCACCCAGCAACAAGCAAATACTGTTTAACTGCTGGAAGAAAAAGACAAGAAAGATGCTCCAGTCCTAACCAAACCAAGCATGTGCTGGTACAACAACTCACTCAACTAGAGGTCCAGAAAGCAGATGAGAGCCATAAAGCAGGAGCCAATCAATTAGTGTAAATTAAAAGGAATCTGATTAGCCAAGAAGCAGGGAAAGCGTGAGCTGTCTCCACCGTGCTGCTGGTTTACTATCAGCAACAAAAATACTCATTTCTTTTTCCTTCCTTTATGAAAGCCCTGGCCCACAGGACTCCTCCTGGCACCTGATGGATGTTCCACTGGACAAAGCAATATCTAGGCAGTCAGGAGGCCATCACCTGCCTAGGACTCCTCCAAAGGAGTGTCAGAGATTTACTGAAACAGGGCACAGGCCATAGTCTCGATCTGGAAGGAAAGCGTTTTCTGCATGCAGCCAGGCTTTTCTGTTTCAGCAGCCCAGCTATAAGCGATGACTGGCATTAGTCCGTAGTCTGCGTGAGGTGCCATGTACAGAACTCAGTCCAGATCCTGCTGGGACTCGCCTCTACACCAGGGATCAGCAGCCTTTTCAACAAGAGGGTAAGTTTCCCCACAATTTAGAAGAGGACAGTGCTTTGGATTACTACAGCAACATACCCCACCAACTCAGACCTGCTGCTTTTCTTTGACACTGTGAACTCCCAGACCTGACCCTGTTGCATACCATTCAAAACCTTCCCACCTGCCATCTCTGACAACTGCACCGAAGGCTGGATAACAGTCAGTGACCTCCAGAAGTCACCATCACATGTAACGTGAAATGTTCCTCTTGTGGAGGGTCTCAAAACCACAGCTGCCAACTCCCAGGTCCTTCAAGGATGGAGAAGTGCAGTGGAAGGCAGCACAATTTGTCTGCAGTCTGTAAATATCCCATGAGCTCGGTAACTGTGTTGAACTGGTCACTCTACACATTAAATATTCCCAACGGCAGCCCAGAAAGACTCGTCACACGTTATCACTGCAATAGGGCCATTTCCCGTGTCTGTGGATCTGCTGATAAGTCAAGTTACAAGACAACCCTGATTTTGAGCTTCCTAATTATCTGTGATACTGACATCAAATTCCCATAAAGCATCTCTCCTTTAGTCACACCTAAAGTCACCACAAACACTTTGTGCCACCACCATGTGTTGACTGACCAGGAGCTCACCTGGTCCCTGGAGATGACATGGCCACAGTCCCCACCTCAAGTCTACACATCTCACTACACAGGGCAGCATGTGTGCCATGCAGCTTCCTATTACCAGAGCACAGGTACCAACTGCACCAAACGTAATGTCGTATGAAGGCACCAAAAGATTTTTTAAGTGTCCCCCACGCTGGCAATATTAAAACAAAAACCCCCACAAAATTAAAAAAAAAAAAAAAAGAGACTGCTGCAGTAGGCTCCTGTGTTTCTGCGTGGGGGATTCAGAAGCACAGACACGTGCTGCGCAAGTCTGACCCAGCTCAGACACATCAGACTCAACGTGCACACCCTGTATAGATGTTACATACCTCTACAGCAAGTCGGAGCGGTCCTGAGGAAACCCAGACAGAGCGTACCCTAAGCTGAAGCAGATGTTGCCACCCCAGAACTCCTCTGCTGCTTCCAGGATGTCTGGGCAGAGAATAACCTTAAGAGTTTTCCCAAACTAACCCACCTTTTGGCCACAGCTGAAATGAAACATTTTCACTCTGGCAGGAAAATCCATCTCACAGGAGGCCCTTCAGGACCTAAAGGTGCATTTACCAGCTCCGGGTCTAAGACAACTGGGAGGTCTGCCATAAGGGACTCAGCTGTGCAGCTAGATCCATGAAAATCCAGCCTTCTCAGGGCTACAAAAGCCAGTAAGAAAAAAATTCAAATGAACACAGTGCAATGGGAAGACTTCCTGCACTAAGCCCCTATATGGGCTTCCAGTATAGCACAGCCTCAGCTGGGCCCACAGGCAAGTCTCTCTGCAAATGGCACTAAAATACTGGTTGAGCTAGGCAGGGCTGAATGAACTGGGACAGCTCGTTAGCCATATGCAAACAGAAGTATGGAGTTTGCATATCCATCACAGCTTCTGAAAAAAGCGTCAATTTGAGAAGCTGCTGCGCCCTGGGGCCAACCCAGCTCACAGCCATCAGCACAGCAGCAGCCTCCTCCCTGCCCCTGCCCTGCTGATGACAAAGGCCACAAAGCCAGGTTTGTCACCACGCATCTGACGCTGCTCTGGTTGTCAACAATGGTGCCATGGCACAGTGCAGCGTACAGGGGACAACCTATTTGCTTTGCAGATGGTGAGACACAAAAGGACCATGAATCTCAAGCAGGTCAGAGTAGGTTAGAGCAATGCTGAGGGAAAAAGTTGAAGCCCAGCGAGTGGGCAGGCTAACATGCTAGCACCAGCTTCCCTGCTACGATAATCCATGCAGAGGCAGAGCTCCCAAAACACAGACCCCTCTGGCAGACCCCCAGTGTCCTCAGAACCAGCCTGTACATGGCAGGAGCTGCCAGCCACCAGAAAACAAGGAGAAGCCCATAGCCTCTGTTACCCAGACCCTGAATTCCCAGCCTATCACAGAGACAGCTGCCAGCAATCAGAGGGGCCACGTAGCAAATAAATTCCTCTCCAAACCCTAGGGGCAGGTCAAAAACCAGCAGAAGAAAGACCTTCCCACACAGCGGCCGGTGCCAGCTCTCCCAGAAACGGATCTCTGCTCCAAGTCATGCGAGGAAGCCTTCCCCCTTCAGCTCACATCTTCAGCCAGGACCAGAAGGACAGAATCCCACTGCAGCAATTCAGTCACCGCTCACTGTGTCTTTTCCTCCAGTTCTCTCAAGATAGCAAATTCTAGCCAACAAGACACACGGACAGATGCCCCAGTGAGGGGATAACCAACAGAGAGGACTTAGTGGAGCAGGGTACCCAAATGCTGCTTCTGCTGCCTTCAATAGCTAGCTGTGACTGGAAAAACAATGCCTCTGGCACATCTCCTTTAATAAATAACTGATACAACCACCACAACGGTCCCAACCCTCCACTGTGATACAGGATTACACAGCACAGGAAGGTCAGTACCAGGCATCTCTGCCTGTCAAAGCCTCCAGAGAATTCCAGCCCATTCCTGGACAGGCTCAATATTAGTGCTACAGCAGTAACAACACAGCGATGGAAACAAGTGAAACCAAGAGCTTCAGAGCAGGGGCTCAGGGAGATACTAATACTTCAGCTCTGCAAGCTAACGCAGTCCTTGGAGACAGTGCTATTCACAGCCCAAGAGCTCACATACTCTCCTAAGGCCACCATGGCATTACATAGATAAGCACACAAAGCAGACAAAGTCAGAGAGATTAGACTAATTCCCAGATTTGTACCTTACTTCAACGCCTTCCAAAAACCCTCCACAAAAGGATTTGGTCCAAAAACTTCCACTGGCAGGATTAAGTTTTACTTAATTTGCCAGCTGCTGCCTAACAAGCCAGCGCCACCGGGACAAACAGTAACAAAGCCACGTGGTGCCACATCCCCCTTCTGGAAAACCAGCATCCATCCAGCACAGGTCAGAAGGGCAGGCTCCGAATAACAAACAAGGGATGGAGAGAGGAGGAAATCAATAGGAAACACCAAAAACACACAGCCCTGACTGCTGCCTCATCAGATGTGCAGCACGATGCAAAGCTGGTGCGACAACATGAAGGCAATTTCCTGCAGGCGCAGTCTCTGCTGTGTTCTGCAAGCCCAGCTCTCCTTCATGGGCTTTTACACAGATGAAATATTCTAAACCACAACATTGTTAAATCTATTTGGATGCAGTCAAGGGTGGAGGAGTAGCACTTCATTACAGCAGATACCCTCAGCTCAGAACAGTTCAGCAACTGCTGCGCAGACATGCAAGAGGCTTCCCACCACTTTAAGTACCATGAGCTCAAAAAGGACTTGAAGAATTTTAACTATGCTCCCTACACCTCTACATACACAGCCTTCAAATGTAGATGGAGGGCCTGATGCCCACCCTGAGAGAGGACTGAAGCCAAACACATCCAAACACATCTGTGCAGCAGAAAAGCTGCGGGGAAAACCAGATTTTCTTTGCTTATACTCACAGCACCCTTCTTCCCTGAGCATCCCCAAATGCATGGTGGTAGATAACTACCTCCACCTTCAAGAGTTCAGGCCACAAGGCTGCAGACCCAGATCTCTCTGCCTGCTGGGAGACCAGGTGGGGAAGTCACAGGTGAAAGAGGCCAGGAGCATGCTGGAGAAGAAGGACTTACTGAAGGCTCAGTGCTCTGAGCACATGGGCCTTGGGCTCATGGGCCATCTGCCTCCATCCCTACAAGCCAGCACCTTCCTTCTCAGAGAACCATTACGAAATGCTGCCTCCCCAGCTGCCCGTCCTGCTCTCACCATAGACGCGTAGGAAGGAACATCACTCCTTACACCACCACCCAGATCATCCAGTACCCACTCTGCAGTTGAGCCAAGGTCTGGGATTTGGGAACAGCCAAGTTCTCGATAAAGTTCTCAAAAGTTGTATTTCAGCAGGAACCAGAAGACTGAGCAGTGGGGTCACCACTATCATCCCATAACAATGACAACGCTCAGGTCATGACCCAGATTATGGTGGTTTATGAGCCATTTTTAACGGTGTTTGGCCTTGACCTTGGAGACTGAACCATGCTGGAGCACAGCTGCACCACAGTCAGGGCACACAGATTTACTTCATGGCAATTTCTGAGATGTTGAGGTAGGTTTTTGCTCTGTGCAGGAATCTGGAGGACCAGAGTCCTCCAGATGATTTCAAAACACAGAACTGCATCAAAACAGCTGCATTCTCATGGACGGGCAAAGGTTTCTTGACCTTTCTTTCTCTTTTTTTCAGAGATGACAAGAGAGGCTTAAAATTAAGAAACATTCCCATCAAAAACATAATTGAAAACAATACCTCTCCAAGAAAAATGCTGGCTTCAACATAACACCATATTTTGGGAGAAAATACATTCAGTCAAAAAAAAATTCTGACCAGCTCTAGCTGCAAACAAGTTCAATAGCTGTTGTAAAGCTTCATTGTTTGCATAGTACAGACAAGGCCTTAGGGAAATTGGTCTGCAGCCCAATTTGGCTAACTTGGCTTTCCGAACACCACCCCTGGGCAAAGAAACCAGGCTATGATTGCCATCCAATGTGGCCTTTGGAGCACAGCTTCAACCACAACAGACAAAGTCGGACACCTACGGAGTCAGTAATAGCTGGGTCTGAACAGCAGGACACACACTGCCAGGCACAGACAATACAACCCAGGGAAGGAGCGAATACCATCAACTAACCCTCTCCATCTGCACCCCAGCCCTGGCACTGCTGCAGCCCCCCACCACCACCGCCACGACACTTGGAAACAGCCTCCAGCAGCAGCTACAGCCAGGATGAGCTCCAGTGTCGATGGGCCACCCCCCAGCACGGGCAGCATTACAGGAACTTCCCACCACAAGCACAGACAGCGGTTAGCAGCTCTCTGCCAAATCCTCAGCAGCCCAGGAGACAGAGGCACAGGCTGCAGTAACCTATATGCAAAATGTCCAAAAAATAACCTCCGGTGGACCCTAGCTAACTGGGGCAGCACATCTCACGTGAGCAGACAGGGAACCACACATTCTCCAGAGCGGGGAGCACAAGAGATGGGGTGCTGTAGCCTCTCACATGGCTAAGTGCTGCCCTCTGCACAGAAAGGGCAGGGACTGGCCAGAAGATGATGAAAAGTGATGGCCACCTCGCAGCCAGGCCAATGCTGTCACTCCGACAGAAGCACCACAAAGGACATGAGCATGCAAGGGAGTCGCACGCAGTTTTGCAGGCCCTTTTGCTCACAGACCTCTTGCCAGCCTCTCCCTGCATGAAATCCATGCTGACATGGAAGCACTCTCCACCAGGGGCACGGGACAGGCAAAGGTCTTCTGCAGACAGCAGAGTTTCCAATTCAAAATTTAAAAAATAAAGTTCCAAAAATCAAAATAAATAACTCCCCCAACTCACGCTACAAAGAGCTGGCAGGAAAGGCAGGGGGACCATGCCAGCGGCTCACCACTGCTTGGGGACTGACACTGCTTATTAAGTTTAGGATCCCTTCCCCGGCTCCAAACACTTCCAGCCAGAAGGACAGTCACTGCTGGCATCAATTTCAGAAAGACCCTGCAATAAAAATAAATCACTCAGCCTTTCAGTGAGCGTCAACGCGTTTCCCCATGCACATGTGCAGGAGATGAGGTCGCCAAATACCAACAGCATCTGACCCCTGCACTGGGAATTCCAGCAGCGCCCGCTTTGTTCTGCCTCCAGAATGTTGCCCTAATCACTGCCTCGTACCCGGCTTTGGAGAGCAGGTGATAATTAAGCAGGTCTGGATTAGATACCAGGCTAGTGATTAGTTGGATACCAATTTTCACTTGACAGCTGAGACCTAGGAATCACTCACCACAGCTCTGAAGTTAAAATTGGAATCGAGACCTGCAAGAGGGAGAAACCAGCAGTGGTGGGAGCAGCAGCACCATCCCACCACTGTACCTCGAATCACTGGTGTCCTCCTAGCAATGCAGAACAAGTAGGTGAGATGGGGAGGGAGGGATGATCCCCTTGCAGAAGAAGCAGACCTTTCTGCTCTCCAGCCTGAAAGAGGAGAGGTGGCCGAGTGAAGTGGAGGTAAGCAAAATGATCACCCAAGTGCTTTCTCCAAACGCAGAAGAAATTCAAACTTTCAGGCACTCCAGAATTTATGGGAAGACGAGATGGAGCTTCAGGCCAGGTGCTAAGGACTTACCTGGATGCACAAATTGTACTCGTGAAACTGCTTTGAAAAGTTTAAATTAAACTTTAGCATGCCCCTGTGGTAACACCTTTCGACTGATAGAAAATGAGCAGCATCAATTACAAGCAAAAAATGAGTCAAAAGAAACCACATTTCAATTGATATAAGAATATCCTCAGAGTTGTACCAGTCACCCGGCCAGATGAAAAGTCAAACCTGTAGCTCAGCTGGGGCAAACGTGCACACAACCTGGCTGATGAGAAGATCCATGCTGCCCAGAGACAGGTAAATTTCTCACAATGGACTTGGGCAGGAGGCAACACTTTACACATCACTGAAGCCCACGTCCCACCAAACTACAAACTACCACAGACCATCAGCATGGTTGTTCCCTTCCCAACTGCACAGGTCCCCAGTAGAATTTACAGTACTGTTCTTGCAGCACCTCTATGGAACTGAGAGCTCTGTCATGCTAAGATCCACACAAGAAGCTCACGGTATCAAGTGGACAAGACAAGGCACAGGAGCACTGTTAGAATGTCCATTTTACAGATGAGGAACAAAAAAGACAGAAATTAAAAAGCCTGTTCAAAACCCCATGAAAAACCCGTGGGTAGCTTGATGGAGAATATGGATCTCACAAGCAGTCATAACAGTGCACTGATCTAAGGCTCTCTCCTGATGACCAGCACACAGATCTTACCTATAAAATGTTCAATAAAAAGACTCAAGCTGTAGAAAAAAAAAACCCTTCCTCCTCTAATGGGGCAAGGTTAGCAGGCTAAGGGTAGCTCCACACTTCACAGCGAGGCACATCCACACAAAGTATCTCAAGTCCAAAGAGAGTATACCGCATCTATGCACTGCCATACTTCCATCAGCCTGCTTAGCTCCTCCACGTCTCTAGTTCTGGGATTAGCAATACACAAAGCCAACAAGGGCACAAATATCTGCAACCTGTTTCACTGCTCCGCACCACTGGGCTCAGGCTGGATTCTCTATTTGCGGCTGTAGCCCACTACATGCTTGGTAGACCAGGCGACAAAACCCTGAAGCCTTCCTGCTGCTCACAGCTCCTCTCCCCAGGATCTGGTGCATGAAATCTTCTCATTTCTCCTCCTTCCCACCTAGAGGTGACACCATTCTGGGGTCTTCTTAATTTGGGGCTGAGCAATTTGACTAGGATTAGCTCCTGGCATAGCCCGACAACTCCACAGCGACCCAGGAGAGCCTCAGTTCATATTTCCAAGGAGATGTAAACACTGAAGCTGCTCCATCACCGCCCTGATTCTCAGAGCAAACAAATATTAACAAGATAAACAAAAGAATGAAAAATCCCACACACCAAGACTGCGGCTGTAATACTGCCTTGGGGATGGGGTGAGCTGAAGGGAATGCCAGGCTGGAGATCCACAGCCTGGAAAGAGGAGGAAGAGGGAGAAACAGATTCAATCTGGGCAACAGAGGTGAGAGGAAACGTTGGACCACATCTTGCTCCAGTTGACCCTGGAAGGTGAGATGCTTCCACTCCCAACAAGAGATGAGGGAAGAACTTAGTCTTATACCACAGGGATCCTGCAAAAGGACCAATCGCTGACGAAAAGCACGAGCCATCAGATCTGCAGGTCTCCTCCTCGTTGATCAGCTGCCATAAGGCCATCCACTGTTAATGGCTCGTCTCTTTCATGAAGGGGCTTTACCCTGGGTACTACTTCTGGACACTGCCCAACTGACAAAAACCAGCCCATCTCAGAAACTATCAGCACAAGCCAGGCCATCCCCCATACCGGGCAGAGGGCATCTTGAGGGAAGGGGCCGAGAGGGATACACGTGTGGGAGTGCAATGCCCTTCCTCGGCACAAAGCTTCTGAATACAGCCATCGTTAATCTCCTCCTGGTTTTCACTAATTGCCCGTGCATTTACAGTCAAGCAGCTGAGGTGCCTCCTGCCCTTCCGTTCCTGTCTCTCCCTGCAGATCAATGTCTTGCTCTCTCCTGGACACCAATTACCAGGGATCACAAAATATTTCGATTGGACTCGATGATCTTAAAGGTCTTTTCCAACCTAAATGATTCTACGATTATATGATTCTATTTTGAGTGGTGCCTGGGACTCCAGGGCTTCTCAGAGACAAGGCTGCAGCTGGACTGCTCTGGCTGTTCTCCCTTGTGCTCCAGCCAACCACCAGCACGTTCTTCAGCTCTCTGAAAAGGAGCAGACAGCTTTCCTGATGGGGCATCCATGGTGGCACCACGAGAGGCTTTCTCCCCTCTGTTCCACGTAAGGCCTTGCCATGTGCTGCTCCAACTGCGCAACTCATCATGCAGGACTTTGCCAAGGAACAGGCTGCCCACACGCAGCCTCCGACCCCTCTCAGCTGCACCTTCCCTTCCAGAGAGGTTCAGTCTTCCCAGAAGAATTAGTTGAATTGGTCCCAACAAAAATCTCATCCCATGCATTTCTGACGCAACTAAACTCGCTGCGTCTTCCTGAGTGATTCTCCCCTCTCCCTGCTAGCATCCACAACAACTCCCTGTGCTGCTTTATCGTTGCATTTCATTAATCTACCATCTGCCTCCTCTTGTGGAGCCTTAAAGAAACAGAGGAGGATGAAAAGGCACAGCACAGAACTTTGCTGCCACCAGACCCCTCTTCCCAACGCGAGACGCTGCTATTTATTACTAAACTTTGTTTATAGTTATGCAGACACTCTCCCACCCACATGGCAATGCTTCATTCAAGAGAAGTTTGAATTCACTTCAAGAACAACATTTCAAAGGATCCCAAAGCATTTGTTTACAAACAGCATGCATGGAGAATTCGCTTCTCCCACCAATGAACACGGTCCCCTCTGAGATGGGGAGAGGCAGCTGTTTCGTAGCACCCAACACTACTCAACAGCTGAGGGACAGGAAACGATCCGCAGACAACTGATATTGCTGAGGAAATTTATGGAAAATGAGGGCTGGAGACTTCTATTTGCTTGGGGAGAACGGGGAAGCTTCTGAGCACTCAAGCTCTCCACTGGGTCAGGAGGAATTTAGGAAGGCAAAGCGTCCCAGACTGTGGTCAAAGGAGTGACTCCAAATTTCAAGCCTCATGTGAAAGCTGGCACCTCCCAAGCTAACGGGAACCTGGGCACTGGGATAATTTGGCTGCAGAGGGGAGAGCACCCCCTGCCGAGGCAGCCACACCGATCCCCATCCAAGCCCCGAACAGGCCCAGCCCTGTTCAACGTAGGGTATGAGCCAAGATCACAGCCTAGGGAGGTATTTGGCGCAATAAGACGACACTAGGAAGACTATAAAACTGAAGGCTTTTTGCAGTCCCAGCCTCCATACATAAGACCTACTGTAAACACTAAATCTTGAGAGGGGGGAAAAAATCCAGAGGAAGGAGGATCATGCAACTCTTTCAAATACCAAAGTGCTAGGAATGGTAAAGGGTCACACGTTGTGGGAGCCAAGAGAAGCTACGTTCCCAGGATGGAAACAGAGGTCCTCAAAAAGGCTAGAGGAGAGTCAGACGTAGGAAGACTGGACAAAACACAGCGGGAACAAAGGGTCTTATAGACAGTTGGCTTCACGTGGTACTTGTTCCCCAGAACAGTCGCCAACTTTATGAAGGTAGGAGACAGCAGGGGCTCCCCAGAAGATTAGTCAGTACAATCATCCAAACAAGGGACAGAATAGACCTCCTCACCTCCAAACAGCCACACACGATGGAAGGAACCAAAGGGTATCACAAAAGAAGTGATGAAAATACTGGTGTTGGAAGAGAGCTGGCCCGCAGGAGATAGGATGCGAGGCAGGGCTGCACCCCTCTTCTATACAGACCCGTCGCAGAGATTGAGCACCAGACATCTTACACTGGGGATGGGACATGTACGTGGATACAGTAGGTCTTGTACACGCTCCTTGCTCAGAGATGGGCAGCACATGGAGAGCTCTCACTCCTCCTCCATGGAGGCAGGGAAGGAGAAAGCTGGTCCCCTTTACCCATTGACGAGATGCGGAGGACAAAGCTGCCAAAATGGATGGCCCTCCCCAAAATGGATGGTAGGAGAGCAAAACTGTCCCCAAATCCAATCCCTGGGAAGGGCTGATGGAGGGGGCACTGGCCCCGCACACTCTTGGCGGAGGGAACAAGGGGCACCCTCCCCAGGCAGGCGCAGTGGGAGATGTCCAGGCCCTTTAGATGGGGAATGACAAACCCAAGAAGGATACACGGGGAGATGCCACCCCTATACACCCCCCAAGGTGGGCTGCACTGGGAGATACCCTTTCAGGCAAGGTGCTGCCAAAACATCGTGAGAACAAGGAGGGGGTGATCCTCAGATGGGACGATGGACTCCTCTGGTTTGCCTCGGGCGGACATAGGGGTGCCACCCTAGAAAAGGTGCACGGAGGATACCACCAGCTCCCCCACAGAGGAATTAGCGGAGGGCAGCTTCCCCCAGAGCTAACAGGGGAAGGGGAGGATGGGGGGCTGTCCCCAGAGGCAGCACACAGGGACCACCAGCCCCAGAGAACGTGTGTGGTGGGTATCTCCACCAGCCCTCCCCAAGTGAGGTAACTGGGGGTGCATGTGCCCCCGGATGGGGTGTACGAGGGTCCCCCCCGAGACAGAACACAAGGGGGGGGCCATCCCCGCCCCCAAGGCAAGGCAATGGGGATGGAGGATGGATGTGGGTCCCCCTCCCCAGACCGGGAACGAGCGTGGCCGCCAGTCCCGAAAGGCACCACCCCACCCCCGGGGGTCCGGGCCCCGCTGCACCGGGGGGACCCTCCCCGGGCGGAGGGGGGGGGGCAGCCCCAGCCCCCAGCAGCGTGCGGGGCGGGTGTCCCCAGCCAGCCCCACGCAGCCCGCCCCCCACGCGGGGCCCCCCACAACTCCCCCAGGGAGGCCCAGGGGAGCCCGCCCCCCACGCGGGGACACGGGGGACTCCCCCCCCACGGCGGTCGGCGGCCCGGGCCCGGGTCCGCGCTCACCCGAAGTCGTCGTCCATGGACTTGAAGTAGAACTTGTAGTTGGGGCGGTTGAGGAGGCCCTTGAAGTCGCCGAGGGTGACGCGCTCGGCCGGGATCGGCAGCTTCACCAGGTACGGCGTCTCCTGCTCGTCCAGGTGGTAAATGATCTTCGTCTCGGCCGCCGCCATGGCGCCCCTGCCCGGCCGCCAGGCCTCCGCCTCCTCCGCCTCGCCTCCTCCGCCCCCGGCCCGGCGCGGCCCGCGACCCCCGGCCGCCGCCTCGGCCTCGGCCCCCGCCCGGCCCGGCCCCCGCCCGCGCCCCGGCCCGGCTGCGGCCTCCGCGCGCCCGGTCCCCCCGCGCCCCTTGTTCTCCGGGTCCCAGCGCCGCCCGGCTCCAGAGCGCAAGCTCGGGCTCCGGCGGCTCCTCCCCCGCCCGCCCGCCCTCCCGCCGCCCCGGCTCCGCCGGAACCGGAACCGGCGCCCCGCGGGGGCCGCGCCGCGGACCGAGCCCGAGCCCGAGCCCGAGCCGGCAGCCCGGGATGGACCGGGGCTCAACGGGCACCCCGTGAGGGGCACGGTCCAGCACACCCTCCACCCAGACCCTGCCGCTATCCAGGCCTGCACCCTGCCCCCAAGCTAGATCCCGCACTGATATGAGACCCCCGGCTGGAACTGACCCCCATCGGCCCCTGACCCCCACCCGCACCCATCCACCCCTCTCCCCAGGGCCATACATCCACCGCTGCTCCTGCTGCACCCCATCTGGGTGCATGCCCCCCCGGGACTGCCCCCCTCATCACCTCCCTGGCCCTGCACAGCCCCACCGCCTCTGGATGGGTGTGGATTTTTATTTTACATCCACGTCCCCTTATATACAGCCTAGTACTCGCCATGCACCCACATTCCCAGTGCTAGCTGGCATGTGCCCATATAGCCTTCCCAGGCTCCCTGCCCCCATTCAGTTTTCACCCCCTCTTACACCCACTGATGCTGCTTCACACACATGGTCATTCCCATGCCACACATGCTCCTGCGTCCTGCAACCTCCACTGCTTCTCATGTACACGTCCCAGGCCCCCCTTTCCATCTCTGCAGCCCTGGTCCTTTTTCACACACCTCCCAGCCTTCCCCACGCTCCTCACACAACTACATGCCCCTCGAGTACAGCTTACAGAACATGAGGCATATCCTGCTCTACCCTGTACTCCCATGTCCAGACCCTTCTGAACTCCCCATGCTCCGTCTCTGATGGCCATCCTACACAGGGACTCTGGTGCACAAGAGGAGCACAGTACCTCCCACCCCAGTTCCTCTCCAGCTGTGGCTTCTCTCCAAACCCCTTGTCGCCATCCAACAACCAACCCTGATACTCAGGCAGTGGACACCGCAGTGTCCCTTCAAGTTCCCCAGCCTCATTTCCTCACCAAGCAGACTCCCTCCTCCTTTCTTGGTGAGCATTCCCCCTTTCCTCTTCAACTGTGCACATATCGGCTCCAACAGCCCCTTGGCTCTGTGGTTTCTTCCCCATCCTGCCTCTCCTCGGACCCTATCACTCTCTTACCTACAGTCATCAGCACTGTGACCCCAGCCCCTAGGACTTGCCTCTGTGCTGCAGCAGTCTTGGGCTGGCTGGCTTCCCCTCTGGACACCTCGCCAGCACCCAAGGAGGGCCAAGGAACCGTCTCCATCAGCAGTTTCCTGGAGCTATGGCCAAGAGCAAAGCTGGGGTGGACGGAGCTTGGGGAACACCCACCACCAGAAAGGGCAAGAACCGCCTTGCACCGTCCTGGATTAGAAGGAACAGATGCAGAGGAAGAACCACACCGTGGGCCCGCACGGGGCATGAGACTAGATCACCAGCTCTCAGCGCCAGACTCACCTGCCGTAAGAAGAGGAGCCAGAGAGATCTTATAGGGAACAGAGCCAAGCTCCTCAGGCTGGCAGGCAGGCGTGAGCTAAATAGCCTCCTTATGCATGAGAGAGTCCTGTAGGCATTGCTAGCAATTATCTGGGCAGCACTGCTAGACTGGGTGAAGAATCTGACATTAAATTTAAAAAAAAAAAAAAAATCAAGGGAAGACCTCAGGTAAGCAGAAGTAAGAGGCGTGAGGCTCTCCCATGTTTCCACATCAGCTCTTGGAAGATTGTCACTTCCTCATGCTCGGAGCTCTGTCGTAAAAGCCGGTGTACCTGGAAAGAAGAATCCAGGTCAGGAATGGAAAAGTTTAGTTTAAGCTGCTTCTTATTGTGTTAACCCTGATAGAACTAATCTTAAAGTCTTTCTGCAACACCTCCCTGCCCCAAAAGCTGGGCCCGTGTGAAAGAATGATAGTCTTCCCCTGACAGGGCCACTCTCTTGCCCACCTCAGCACAGCTGTGGATACACCTTGGAGCCTGTATTGTACGCGTTAGACACCTTTGTTACCAAAAGGGCAATTTTCTGAAGTGCTGAGCTCCCAAGGGAGCACATGCAGCCCAGAGGAGGGGTGCCATGCACCCCCAGGGTGGTAGGAGACGAAATCTCATTGTTACAGTTGCCTCTTCTTTTAAAACAGGCCAAGTGATTGAATAGACTCAATCAATAGATTGATTTAACTGCTTGCAGAGGTCTTGTGAAGTATGACTCACTCTTAATGAATGGAGGTTAAGAACACAGAGCCAAATAAATTAGCAGTAGGGGATCGTGCTGAGCAGTCTAGGTCCACAACAAAGAGTTTCTGAACAGCCTGTTGGCTTCTGTCTACATTTAAAAATTGCAGCATTGATAGCATTACTTCTCCTTACAGAGTAAACAGGCTCCGGGCATTTTAGTGCATCTAGGAACAGCCCAAAGCAGAGGTGGATGTACTTGAGTTCCATCACTTACACCTTTAAGCAACACAAAACTATTATCTTTTCCTAAAAGGTGCACTATTGTTAACTGAAGTTATGGGTTTGATACAGGAAACCCAGGTGACATTAATTCATCCATCCATCCATGTCAGATGGGAAGTCAGACAAGTTGACCACTACAGCCTTAGAAAAAAAACCAAAAACTTACTGCTTACATTGCTCAAAAAGACGGATAGCAATGATTGCACAACCAAGGTTGCGCTCAAAGGCATTTCTAGTCTTCGAACCAAATGTAATCTTGATTGAAAGCAATAGAAAGCATCAAGCCCATCCTATACTTAAGCAATGCAATTAATGCTCCTTTAAAAAGCATACACTTACCTGCCCATAACGATGCTGCACCATGCCAGAACTCCACCTTGGAGAATATCAAGTGTCTACTTTGTCTCCTTTTTGCTACTCTATTCTCGGCACCTGTAAAACCACCCCACCACACACACCACCGAGGCCTGAAGGATAAGAATATTTGGCCATCAAGCAACATTCTCCCCTTGGATCTTAACACCTGGGTAAGAAAGCAGCTCACACCATGAAGAAGTTGGCTAGTATGGAGCAAAGGAGGAAGGAATGTGGAAAAAACAAAAGCGGAATTGTTACTTGGCACAAAGAATCATGAGCCTCTGGCAAAACCGAGCCATTTACAGAACTACACATTAAACCTATTTTTTAAGCCTTCTTTACATTGTAAAAGGAAAAAAATACTGAAGATGTCCAAGGAGATTTTAAAATTACCAAGTCTTACAGCTGGTTTGTAAATAGTTTTACTAAGAGCTCTGTAGTGGTCCTTCCCCCTCTGCCAGTTCTTACTCCCCAACATCAGGAGGGCATTATGCAGTACCTAACAGCCAACATTCCCACTAATTCTCATCATGGCAAAGGATAACAGGTTTCATAGGATTTAAGGTTCATCTTTGCAACATAATCCTGTACAAAACCAAACCTCGCCCATTTCAGGATTCTAAGGTGAGAAGTTTTCATAAACTGTTCTCTTCTTGTAAACAGTAAAGTCATGAGTTATCACTGAACATTTATACCAATTCAATGGTGTGCTGATTTCCTACCTGCCTATTACGTGCTTAAAATCTCTTGAGGAAGAAGTAGTGATGACTTATTTAGCTTACCCGTTAAGCCCTGCTCAGGCGTGTGCCACAACTGGAGACATACAAGTCAAAGTCAAACAAAGCAAACAAGCCAGTAACACCAGGATAGTTTTTATTTGCTCCCTGAATTAAATATTGGCAGATACAGAGAATTCAGATACCAACTACCTCCCCAACATTTACAAGACTGAGTTTGCAATGTCAGAAAACAAGCACATTTATGCACAATCCTGGCAACTGATAGTGTGAGTGCACAAGATCGCCCTGCCTGAACATCACTTTTTAAGAGGCAGTATCCCTGGTCTCCAGCATCCAACGCTGTCCCCTCACTGACAATTGTGGCACCACGGAACGGCCAAGTAAATATCCTGAGTGGGCAGCTCCAGTGCATTTTCCCCCCGCAACGGATTTATTCCATGCTCCTCCTGAAGGGGCAGAGGCAAGGTCAGCGCATCCAACAAATAACCCACCTATGAACACAAGTTGATTCTCGCTGTGCCTTTTTTGCTCTGTTCTTTGAGAGCAGGGAAGAACACAGCACAGTGACACTTCCAAGAAAGCTGCTCTTAAAGGCCTTATTGCTGCCACACTTTGTCTGTGCTGGCAACAAAGTGCCAGAGGCACGCTCGTTCCCTGCTGCATGCCAAGTTGCTCTGCGGCTGCTGAACTTTACAGTGGGTTTGCAGCACTTTCCCTGCTGTCTGAGGGAAGGGAAATTTTCAGATAAATAAAAGGACATGAAGCAATGAAGCTTGTATAACTGAAATCATATGGAAACACAAAGCATGTGCTGTTGAAGGAAATACCGTTTGCTCCTTTTCACACTGGAGCAGAATTTAGGAACTTGCATCCTCCTTAAAGCAGCTGGTGCGGTCAATGCCTCCAGAGCAAAACACAAGCGTAGCTGGTGCAGCAGGAGGAGCCAGGCACCTCTGCTCCCTTTTTATAAAAAAAACCAAACAGACACTTTTCTAAAACGTGTCTGCTAAGCTGGGGACACACAGAAGACACATCACATCTAAGATGTAGCGATCCATATAGCATTTCACTGGTCAGTGCACATCCACTATAAGCCAACCCCCGCAGGGGGAACTGAGCATGTATTATCCCCTGTTCTACAGAAGGGGGAAACACATGGTTTTACCAACTCTACTGTGCAACCTTGTGTTAGATCCTAGCACAGCAGATGGCAAGAGATTTTCCCTTTTGGAAAGATCACACAAGTGCCTTCTAGGCTGCAAAATGCCTTGGGCATCCTCAGACAACTGCATCTTCTCCAGGCACAGGAACTCCTGAATCCCAGTCCTGCACTCCAGATCCTAATCCACACGCTCCTACTCACCAACCTTGCCAGTGTCTCTTCAGCAGGAGCTCTTTTAGCTCCAGAAGCAGTAATGACTCCAAATAACTTAGCTGTATGACCATTCTACCACAACCCCAATGGTTAGATTTATAAGGGCGTTGCATGCATTTGCATCTATTTGCTCCCTTTGTATTAGTAACAAGGACCTCCCAAAAGATAGCTTATAGTATATATCATATCCAGGCTCCAGAGGGATTCTAGGTATCACCACCTCCTGCTTTTCCCATATGGTTTTTACACTGGGCTGCAACCATCCAACATAAGGTGCCACTGGGCAAGTGAGGGAGGGAGGGAGGGAAGTGGCAAAGTTGGGAACACACAACTTAATTAATGATGGGATTGTCAGTCATTTCGATGTCAGGCCCCACATCTACACACCATGCACTGGCATTGATCTTGCCCTGCCCACTCGGCCCAGAAAGGCAGTGAGAGTGCCTCTTCTCATGCCAAGCCACCATGTCAGTCTTGGTCGCCATCAGACGACTCTTCCTCTGCCTCCTCCA
Source organism: Ciconia boyciana (assembly GCF_034638445.1). Lineage (NCBI taxonomy): Eukaryota > Metazoa > Chordata > Aves > Ciconiiformes > Ciconiidae > Ciconia > Ciconia boyciana. Next base: position 56,668,571 of record NC_132940.1, on the reverse strand, counting down.
GCCACTGGATAAACTTCTGGAGCTGCAGAGAGAATGAAATGTAATTGGGTAACAAGTGACACAAAACAGATGCTGGGAACGCTCAACAACTACGCTGTGTCAGTGAGTACCACTATCATGCACGAGAAAGAGTGTTTCTAGGAGACATGGAAACAGAGGCAGATTGAGGGAGAGAGAGACAAAAGTTTAGATGAAAAACAACTGGGATGCCATGGACAAACTCAGACTGATTAGATTCCTGAGGGAGATTCCTCCAGTCAGACAATCCCCACAACACTCAGCAAAAAGACAAAAGTTTGAGAGTTTTTCAGAGCTTCAGGGAGAAGAGATGACAGCTGCACCTTAGCTAAGACATGTTAGGAAAACTCTGCTGGGAAAAACCTACTCCCTGAGAAATTGCTATAAAGAAGGCAGCTCATTTTACCTTTTAACTGGGCTCAAACAAGCAACTGAAAGCACTGCTGACCTATACTAAGAGCTGACTTTGCAAAGGTTTTAAACAAAGTTGGACTTCTTCAGAGATGGCTTTTTTCCCTTGCTCCTCTTCCAGATCCAGGGAGAACGACTGGAACAGGGCTCAGCCAAACTGCAGCACAAAGTTCTGCCTGATGGAGGGGGGAAGTTTATATGCTTCTTGCAACACAAGCCAAATGAAACCACTCAGTACAGCAAACGCTTAGAAATATAAGCGAAGGGACTGGTGAGCCAGGAATGAAAGCTTCAAAGGAATTGCATGGGGCCAGCACACAGGGCATTGGCCTAAAGCCCATTTCAAATGGGTGTTGGCTTAGAGAAGCTGTGCTGCTACTCCAGAAAGTGCTGGCCTCATGCTACAGAGAGCCCGCTAAAACCAATCTCCCTCTCCTACTACCTCCATTCTTCATCCAAACAGGATGATTATGGTAGAAGGCACAAAAATATCTGTTCCAGAGAACAAGGTTGTGTTGCTTAGTGTTCAATGCACTGGTGCGTTACTGGCCTACCATGTAATGGCAGCTGCTCCACAGAAGGCGACAGTGGCACCAAACTCTGCTCAAAGTTTATTTTAGCAGCTGTTGTTTCTCTCTCTTCCTCCCCTCCCTCCACTCTTTAAACACCTTTGGGACTTACCCGCTGGTTTTTACGAAGCTGCTTTCCCTTGTCAGACGTGTCCCGCAAAGAGAACCAATTGAGAATTACATCTTCTTCCAGAATTTCCAGCTGGTAAAATGTCATCAACACCTGCATCAATTAGAAAAGAGCAACAGGGCTCTCTATAAACTCCTTTGGGGCTAGCTCATGTCCAAGCACAAAGTTTGCACATAATCTGTTTCTCCCAGCTCCATCTTCAACAGAAGGCTGCTCAGTCTGCTTAATTTTGCTTTTATTGTTAAAAATAACTGTGCTTCTCCTACCAAGCCTTATGTTCCTGACAGTTAGATGCTATGACACATAATGAGTCAAAGTTCAAGCCCCATCAGCTTCAACTCTGTGGATGCAGGGTATGATTGAGAGCTGTGGGCAACAAAAGGGCCACAGAGGATGTCAGTTCAAGATGTTACTTAAGTTCTCTTTTTAAAGCACCCCAAAACCCATCCCCAAAGCAGATCTAACCAGCAACTCTTATGCAGGCCCACATACGCACAACAGTGACATGTGCAAAGAGCATGAATCTATCCGGCTCTGCTCCAGGCTCCCTCCTCCTGCCAGTTCTCTCTTAAAAGTGCCGTATGGCAGGTGTCAAAGCAATTGGTTATTCATCAGCTCAAACTCTTGCCCAGTGCAGCGAGGGTAAGATGCAATCATACTTTCTCAGGGTGCCTTTGTGCTCAGGCAGAGCAGGCACTTTGCAGTCGGTCTCCTTGCGGCAGAACACTGACAAAGCTGGCTGCCAACTCCAAATATAAAGTGTCACTTCAATTCTCAGCCTCCAGGGAAACCCAGGCCCCTAGAACAATGGACGCATGCCAAACAATTGCTGTAATTCAAGGACATTTTGGCTCACCAAACTGAAGGCTTTTGGTTCCAGTCCTAAGTGCTTTGCCATTAGCCAGAAGCACTGGTAGCAGAAGTTAGGATTATTCTTTCTTGAGGAACCAAGAGTTAAGCAGGCTCTAGGAGAGCTCTTCCAAAAGAGACAGGGGCTTCCTGAGACACTGCTAAAGGAAAGACTTGTGATCCAAGTCAAATGCTCTCAGTGTGATAGGGCAGAAAGAACGCAGGGACAAAATATTTGTGAAGGAGGGTGAGGAAGAATATACTGAAAACTCTCAGAAGCGCGGAGACAGGTAATGAGCCACACCTCAGCTCCCCTTTATTCCCATTTTCATAACTAGCTCAGCCTGAATAAGAAATCCCACCCTTATTCCCAGCTTTGCTTGTTTTGCACTCTAAAGTAGGATAAACCATTTGGCGGTTAGATCCCAGGGACCATGGAGAGACAAATGAAGTAAAGCTCTTCCTAAAGCAAGCCTCTGGCCTCGCCTCTTCCAGCATCACACAACAAGGGCATCTAGGTTAGAAGCTGCAAAATAATACCTCCCTTCAGGCTGCATGCTGGTAGTTAATACTCACCCTCAGCTGTGCTCCCTCAGAGGCACAGGCAGACATAGAATTTCTTTTTTTAAAGCAATTGTTATAGATGGATTTTCTATACACCCTCTCCACTGAGACCCCAAAATTCTCTCCTCTAAAGCAGACAAGCTAATGATGCAAACAGGATGCATTTCACCATGAATCTAGCAAAAACAGGTCCTCAGAGTTGGGAGCAGATACTCACTTTAGCTATCGATGTGCAGAGACTGTCATGTTCCAGGAAGAATTCCTCAATGGCAAATAAGGCATTCAAGTGATCTGACGCCCGTTTTATGTAGTTCTTAAACAATGGGGTCCAGTTCTTCAACAGCTGCAGGGGAAAAACACAGAAGAGTTCCTGAGCTATGAGATGGATGTGTGCACTCAGCCCTGTTTCTCAGCTGTGATGCACTAAGAAACTGACCCAGGGAAGCATTTTAAGAAACCATTCAGCTGACCACTTAATGTATTTGTCCCACTCTGTCCATGAAACAGATGCTATTAAGTCTCACATGTACAGATAGGACCTGGTTTTACTAAGCAGCTTTGAGGATATCCGATAGCTTTCTTGGTTTTGCCTCTCTGGATGGAATACCAGATTATCACAATAAATGTGTTTACAGAGTCTGGTACTCCAAGAAAATCACTTCACAGCAAACTGATAAGGAGAGGTACATACATGCTACTCCACCTTCCCCCCACAGAGCAGCCGACATTTCAGTGGAATTTTCTTTCAAAGCAAAAGACCAAATAAGAAAAAAGAGAAAAAGATAATGCCAGGATAATTACCAGCTGAGTAGAAGTAGACAGGGCAAAATAGCCACCCCTAAAACAGGAATGCGATGGAGCGGCCCCTACGTGCAAGTCACAAATTTGCTGTGTGCCTACAGGCTTGTTTGCATCCTGGAGTCTGCTGCACAGAATAGGTGGGAAGGATGAAGGGCAAGAAGTTGTTACACTATTAACTGATCTCAGTTGTCCCTTCCAAGGCTTATTTTTTATCAAGTCTTTAATTTAATGATTTTGGCGCTGCCTCTTCAAACAGTATTTCTGTCTGAGTTCCCCACAGCTCTTTCACTTATTGTACATAGCTGGAAAGCAAGCAGCAGGGAAAGCTCTGCAAAGCAGCACAGACTGACCTGAATCTGGGATAGGAGGTAATAAAGATACTTAGACCCCTGTCCATAACAATTTAAAAAGGTATCAGAACTAGGATAAGATACAAAAATTCCTCATTGGCCACATCACAACCAGACCACCCTACATACTAGGAAATTAAATCAGAGTTCCACATCTTTTTAAATAGATTAATTCAAGAGCAGGCATTCCTGCAACTACATCCCTGGCATGCCTGTACAGATAAGACTGTTTTGCTGTGCCTTCAACAGTGTCTCCTTAGAGAACACATCTGGTCTGTTTTGAATGGAAACAGGTAATTCACAGGGGCTTGGGGTGTGATGAGGAAGCTCTCATTCACCCTCGTGGAGGGTTAATCAGCATTATTCTGCCCAGGACAATTGTTAACAGGCAGTAGCCCTGCCAGAGGGAGAGCTCCAGGACACACAGTAGAGCTAGAGCCCAGGCTAGCGTGGACCACCAAAGGTAGCCTGTACTAGGAAATAGTGCTCAACTACTCCATAGTACTACACTCCATCACCTCTTCAGACACATTTGCTATGCAACCATGCTGGAATTTGCATGCCTCAAGCAGAAACAAAGAAGGGGGTTAGTAAAAACAAACAGATCTGTATAATAGTACATCAACTGTCTCAAGGAACAACAGTAACAGCACAGAATGATCCTAATCATCATGGTATCACAACAAAAAAAACCTGAGGGTTGCATAGCATAATTCCAGAAAGTATTTTAGCTTGTAGCAAAATGCTTAATCCTAAACACTCTTCTCTCCTCTACAACCATCTCCTGCATTTTTATTATCCTTTGGAATTCTTCATCTCAAATGTAGTAAAGCTACCAGCAAGTTCCTTCCAGGCTAAGAAATATTTTGTAATACCTTTCTGTTAACGCCCTTAAATCGTAAGTCGGCACAATTCTAACCAGAAGCTATTGAGTTTCTGAAAGCAAGTTATTTATAAAAAAAAGCAGAGCTATAAACACTCACAACCTACAGGACTCAGTCCAGTATGCCTATTGCTGGGAAAAGGAAAGAAGGAAAAATATACCATCTCAGGTCAAGAACATGCACTGTACTGTAACTGGTGTTAATGGCGAAAGTAGGGCTCAGCCCCACAGAGCCCCTAGCAAAAACACACCTATGAGCCTGTATGACCAGAGGGGCTGTTTTGGGAGTTTCATGAAAACCTGAACTGGGGAATTAGAAGCCTGCAATTATTTTAGATTGAATAAAAAGCTGAAAGATGTGAAAAGATACCTGACAAAGAGCCCTATGGACAATATCATAACTTTCCAGGCTTTGACTCTACCTGGGTAACTCCTCAAAACAATCTAGTCTGGAGAAAGCAATCGAATTCCTCAGGTTGATTCATTTTTCATCAGATCTGGTCAGTGATACTGTATCAACTTCAACTTCAAAGAGGTCTGTGATCCAATTTTCTTTTGTCAGAAGGACAGTCTCGACACCAGGCCTATTTTACCCCTACCTCCAGCACAGAACACCATCATAAATACTTGCAAAGCACAAGGGACAAACCTATAATTCCAACCTGTTATACCATAACAGCATCTGTGCTGATCACCATAAATTGCTTCAGTGAAAGCAGAGATCCATGGGGTCCCTGAATAAGCAATCCCATGTTGTGTTCACTTGTATGACATTACAAAGGAGTAAGGCTCCCTAACAGAAACCTGAAGAGGTGCACCACACATGCTAGCTGCTGGGCAGCAGTGCAGACACTGACCAGCTCAGCCAACTGAACTGCTATATTGCCTCCCGTGGCTCCCGTTAGACATCCTCACCTACATAACCTTGTCTGATGCTGCTTCAGTGATAACAGAAGCACAGCCTTCAGTTTATCAGCAGCTTCAGCCACATTTGCTCAAATCATGTCTACAGTTCTAGGAAAGGTCTGGTTTTCTGTACCATCTCTGCTTTACAACTTGTACAAGAGCTGAACAAGATGCCTGAAATACCTCGAACTGGGTAACTCTTTCTCAAGCCTCCATGTTTCATCTGAGAAATACCCATGGGCATATCCTTTACCGGATGCTTGTTTCCCAAAATTGCTGCAACACTTAAGAGCTTCATGCTCAGGGGCCAGCACCTCAGAGCACATACTGTGGTTTCAAGTCAAACCATACATCATAACTATGGCATTTCCACAATTTCCCCTCCTGAGCTGTCTGGGACTGCTCTACCATCACTCTTATACAAGCAACCTATCTTCCTTCAGCATCTCTTAGTCAGTTAAGCTACAAAGAGAGTGAGAAACACAAAACAGTTCTGTAAAGTTCAGTGGGCTTCTGATATTCACCACTATCAGAATGCAAGTATCCCCATCTCATACAAAATAACACTTTGCCATATGTAAACCATCAAAAGCAGATACCAGCCTAATACCGCTATTGACTGAGGCAGTTTTAGCTGCATAGCTACACTTCAGCTACATGCCTTCATTATGTACTCACCTATACCAAGCTAGTGCTTGGGATTCTCAGGGTGTAAGGAAGTATTAGTAAATTAACAGAGTGTACTTTTTACTAATTAGGGAACCACAAGGTGCAGAAAAGCCACTGTTTCAGATGCTGTACAAACAAGCATGTTCTGCATGAAGAACCGGTCTCTTCTCTTCAGAGCACTGTTGCTAAATACAAAAAGCTGCTTCCCAGGAAGACCATCAATGTCTGTTTAACAAGCTTTGAAGGCCAATTCGCTACCTCTATTAGAGGCACATCTCAAACATATTGGGTTATTGTAATGGTGACTAACATCATGCGTGCAATTGAACATTAACAGTATACCTCACCAGGATACTGCCTGCCTGCTAATTTCAGTATAGAAAGCCAGCACGAGAATTCTGCATGCGGTAAAGACATTGAGGCACAAAACTGTCCCAGAAAAGGATTCTCTAAGAACCTTCCTGGTTGTTCTTTACAAAGGAGCATCTGGAGAAACTGGCTGCCATGATGGTCAATTGGTTTGACACTTGGCGCTCTCTGATAATCTAAGGATAATTTGTATTTCATAAATGCACATGCCACACAATTCTCTGCCTAGAGAAATTCCACTTGTCCATGACATGGGGCATGGTCACCCTGAATATTACATTTAGATTATTATCGCTTCTCACTAAAGGTGAGTTGATTTGCTGTCTCTGCTGTTAAACATGAGCATCAGCTTTTCTATGACAAAATATGCATGGACAAAGTTACCCAGAGGTAAGCCCTTCATGTACTTCCATTGTCTTTAGCTTCTAAGGGGTTTTGGGCAATTACGCAAAACATTATGCATCTATATAGTATCCTTTATCCAAGACTAGAACCTCTTCTGACTGGGTGCTGCAGTGAAGTTCTCCTGTCCTACTCATGCTAGATTAGGAGCCAAATCTGGGAGACAGAAAGAGATGCCACATCCTAGCTGGAAAAAAACCAAACCATCCTACAGAGCTACCAACTCCACACAACCTGTTGTCTAGATGTACTGCTTTCCACCTAGTTTAACACTTGCTCTAATGTTCTCTTCAGTCCTCCTCCTTCAATTCTCTTTTTCCAGGACAGGACATGCTATTCAAGAAAACAGTCTGGAAAAATGAGCAAAAGCAAGCGGAATTTAAACAGAGTGAACAGCAAAATCTCACTGAGCCATCTGATGAACAGATCAGTTGACATGGATGTTTCCTACAGAAGACATCTCCACACATCCAGGAGATGAATTAAGTGCCATGCTTACACCTACATAAAGAATAATTAGTTTTCCAGCCTTCCGCATCAATTGAAAGCGCATACTTCCTCAGAGAAAGGATTATGAAGATGTCTAGTGTTCCTCTTTAGCTCCATCTCCTAAAAAAATTAAACTAGTCCTTCCCAAACACATCTGACCCATTCATTCTGAAGGAGCACCTTCATAACCTGTAGAGTTTGCAAACTCAAATACATAAATGGGCTATAGCAAAGAGACAAAACTACTACAACGGCTTCAGCTTGGATCAACAAAACCATTAAGACAAGACTGCCTGCTTTTTAAAGCAGATCCTACTCTATTTTGTCTCCCTTAAGTCAGGAAATGGAAATCGCCCTCACCCGATTATACAACCCGTCTCTTTAGAGACACAACAGAACTCTGTATCTTCGCTCAAAGACAACAATATCATGCCTTTGCATTTGGCCGGAAAAAAATTGGCACTGATTACAGTGTGCAGACAACTAAGACCTTGGAAAGGATCCCACTGGGAGAGGAATGCTCCCTGCTGCCCCAGGGACAGGGCTTATGATGGATTGGAACTGGGTTCCTGGAATCCAAGCCTGTAAAGACATCTCTAACTCTTCTCTAACTCATCTCTTTTCTCTCCGACAAGTGATGCACTTCTACTATCACACACAGAAAACAGAAACAGCCATAGGTACTGAAGTAGAGCTCCCCACACTTACAGTCTCAGCTGAGTTCTGTCAAGCAGGTACAATAGTTTCAGTTCACTTTTACTTCTATAGAAGACAGAGGCTCATGAACTCAAGGAGTTCAAGTGGCTTCATGCTTAACCAAAAAGACTTCTCAGCCAGGAACTACCTGGGGCATCCTACACACTAGGAGACAAACCCAAAGAAGAGTCAAATGGAGCAGGACTCACAGGAAGTAACGCTGAGAAATAGTTCTGGGAGTCCAAGTTTGCATCCAGCTGCTGCAGTGGGAACTCCAGGATCACTTTACTGAGCACCTGCATCATCTCCTTCAGACCAATGTTATACGCATACCTGTGAGGAAAAAGGCAAAACCCCCCAATATTTCACACTATCTGATCTCTGCTGACTGTGGCTCATCAGAGATACAGCAGAAAATTTGATTTTCATCTTCCAGACTTGTTTTTATTTGTTTGTTTGGTTTTCCAAATATTCAGGCAATAAAACCACCTTGTATTGCATCAGCCCTGTATTAAGGCCACAAGTCCTCAAAATCTGCTATCACAGTGGAACAAGCTGCTGCAGGGACAGCACCCTCACATTTACTAGAGTGCTGTAGGAATACCGTTGCGCAAAAGGGAAACAGGTTTGTATTTGAGAAATACTAGGTAAAAGGCACTCTGATTATGTGTTCTAGACTTACTGCTGTAAAAACAGAGTGGACAAGCCACACCACAGCACAGCCCCAGCTGCAGGCAGCTGGTTGAATGTTGCAATGCACAGAGCAGCAGCCCCTGCATGAACTTACAGGCAGTCTGTGCCAAGAACTGGCTTGCTCTCTTCAGTCTACAGTTACTTAATAGCAATTCAATCTCTTGTTACAGAATTGGGGCAGGAAAAGCCTAACCACTGAGGATGCTAAAGATGCAGCTGGCGCTCTCCATCAACTCCTGTCGTCATTCAGTCATGATCTCTAATCGACGTTTCTCATGCTCTATACTGATAAAATTAATGTTTAACAATCAAACATGGGTATTCACATGGTTTCTCCTCTTCTTTCTAGATCTTCTGTCAAACCCAACTGTTCAGCATAAGGGGCAGCGTCCCTAAAGGAACACTCACTTGAGGGAGTTGATTTCCAGGACCAGGTTGTCACAGGAAATGTTTTCTTCTTCGCCCCTCTGTAACGTACCCAGAACCTCATTCTGGAAAACTAATGAAAGAAAGGACAGGTAGTTAGACATAAAAGGGAAAAGCACAGATTCTTCAAACTGTTCATTACTGAATAAACTATGCCCTTAACAAAGGAAGCATTCTGACACAGATGTCTATTTGGTCTCCATAAGCTGGCACAAACCCACATCAACTATACTTATAAATAGTGGAATATAATTCAAATAAAGGAGATGACCTACTAGGTATCATTGATCTATCCACACAAACCAGTACAAAGCTATTTACCTCTGCAACCTTTTAGAGCAGAGTTTCTATCATACTTTCACAATCTAGCCTTTCCTATTCAGACAAACCTCATCTTCCCCTAACTCAAGATACGAATTCAAAAGTAAAATTTATTGGTTTTATGTCCTTTGGGGAGATATTTTAATGTGAAAAAGGCTTTTTTGTCCAGTTTGGCTTGAACCCCTTTCAAATCCAAGTAAGCTTAACACAACAAAACAGAAAACCAAACCATATCCGCCAAGAGAGGCAGCTCCTATGAGGACACTTAATTCTCCAGCACGATTACAGCAGTAAGCTGTCCACACAGGGAAACTCTCCTAGACCTTCACACAATCTCTGAGTTTGAGCAATAACACTGCCATTTAAACAGACAATTCAGGGAGGTCACTTTCATGAAGGCCCAGTGATCAGGAATGGGAAAGATGGAGGATCTCTGTCTAGCTTCTCATCCTTGTCTGCCTTGGGTTAACACAACAGCAATACAGGGAATATTAAAGAACTCTGTAGAAAATGCAGGAAGTGAGGTCAGGAAACAAACATATCAGACACCCACAAATTTTCCAATGTACTTAGAGAAAGCAGCACAGATCTCACACTCACGGCATTATCTGCAGACTCACCATACTTCTTAACAGCCCAACTCTTACCTTTGATGTCATCTAGCTGAGGGGACACTGCCCGACTGTCTGGCTCCTCAGAGCCCATGCTCAGGTCGCTGTCTGACTCGCTCTCTTCCTCTGAATGCATAGCTGGCCCTGATGGAGAAGATGCAGCATTCAACACTCAAAAGCTGCAGCTGTCATATGCATGAAGAACCAGGTGTCCCAGACACTTCCCAACCAAGTCAGCAACTATCTGTCCTTGCAAGGAAGTTTATACTTACAGGTCTAGATGATTAGATTTGCTGCAGAGGGAATGCTACAGCTGGCACTAGGATAATGGGACTTTTTAAGAGTCTGCAGGCAGACAACAAAGGACAGGGATAGAAGCAAATGCATTTTGCGCAGACTGCTGACTCATGATGGAGCAATGTCAGCAGACGCTCTCACTAGCAGGAAGAAAGCCAGCAGTACCCAGAATAGCCAAAGCATATTCCGTCTAAGGGAGGGCCTGGTATCCCCTGGTGCACCATTCACAGCAGACAGCTGTGTGTGTTAGAGTAAGTCAAAGATATAATAAACATCTTCTACAGAGCACAGGAAGAGAGAGAATTTGGTCCACCACCTGCTTTCACCTCTCACCTTGCCTCCACGTATATATGTTACCTGGAGCCAGTCTGCTTCACAAAGCCCAGGTCTTACTCTAGACACAATTATCAGTGTTCCACTCAGCCAGTTTCCCCGACACAGGTCTGTCTGTCCATCCCCAAGTGACTACACTAAACTTTTCCTCACCCCATAGGCTTTGTCTCTGCTCTTCTTCATCCTCTCCATTCTTGTCATCTGCTTTCCAGAGATAGCCTCTGCCCTCTGAGCCTACATCCTTTTTATTGTAACCTGAAAAAGAAACAGTGATTAGGAGGCAGATGTACTGGATCTGCTTACAGGCAAACCTGAAACAGACTGTACAACCTGCATATTACTGCCCCTAAATATCCTTCATCAAGAGGGAGCTGGGATTCCTGCATATGCATACGGATTTCAGCTTTTATCTTCTCACTTGCCTTGACAAATGACCAAGTAACTCCTCCCTACAGCAGCAACGTTCAGCCGACTGTGTTTAGATCCCTCAACAAACCCAGACTGGTAGAAACAGTATTTCACAAGGACAAAGTCCTTGGACACACTCCAGGTATGAGGACATAGATCCTGCAACCTGCCTTAAACTGAACATCTCTTCTAACTCCAGCTTATTGTCTCCTACTCTAAGAAAAATGGAAAACAGCTGAGTCTCCACAGATTTTAATACTGGGATACTGAGGTACATCTCACTGTCCAGCTTGAGCCAAATATCCTTGCTTGTCCTACCGAAAACACACATGTTCCAAGCTGAATGCAGCACTAAGCTCCAGCCTGGCACTGCAGAGTCTAGAATGGGGGAGGGAAAGACCCCAAAAGATCATGGAAGGCAAAGCCCTCTGTATAGCCTGAGTGCATGGAGCCAGAGACTCTCATACCTTTCAGTTTCACTTTGCTTTCCTCCTTGTTCACGCCAGAATCATCACTGAACTGGTCATCATCCTCTTCCTCCTCGTCTGGTGGGTGCAGAGAGATCACTGTGCCCTCAGAAAGAGTGATGCCAGGACCTACTACTACCTGCAAATATGTGCAACATATCTTAATGAAGAAATACCCTGATTGCCCCCTTGTACCTCCACCAGCAGGGACAACAGCTGCTCCAGGCAAGCTGTATACTAACAAGTATAACTGAAGACACCAGCACTGCTAGATCACATACCATACTACCCTAGCCAAACAAAAGGAAGAAAAAGGTGGGAGCAGTAGCATATCCCCCACCTCTGCAAAAAGACTTGGAGCAGCCCTGTATTCTGGTATGGTCTTGTGTAAGGCTAGTAACCTGCCAAGAAAGGCAGAAAGCAGAATAGATATACATACAGCTCACCTGAGAAGAGAGGACACAGTGGGGCTTTAGCTTTACTTTCTCCTTCACTTCAGCTTCATCGCAGATAACAGAATGGCAGATCTCCACGTTATCTGCTATGTGTACTCTGTCCCAGAGAAAAGCTCCGTCCAAAATGACTTTATCACCTGTTATACATCACCAAGCACAAATATGTTGAGTAAGGCAGTTTGCTGCTCTCCCACACTGCTGACTCCACTAGAAAGCATCTTACTGAATCCCAGTGCCCTTGAAGTACGATGGATATTAGATAAAAGGTAAAAATTGGCCTTAGAGGCCTATGGCCACTTCTTACCCAAAGCTCAAAGACACGTTTTTTCTCTACAGAGACTTAACAAGGTAACAGTAACAACTGACATCTTGGTTTTGCACAAATACAGACAAATCACAAAAAAAATCCAGCCAAGGAGTAGTACCTAGGAAGGAGTAGTACCAGGCAGCTCACAAAACCAGGGACAAATGTCCCTCACTTGCAGGATGTTGGTGGGTGATAACTCTAGATCAGTAAAGGTCATGCATCCTCTACTGCTGAAACAACTTATCTGCATTAAGTGTCTTCCACCTTTCAGCATCATTATGGTACCCTGAAAACTTTAATCTATTTCCTCTGCTGGAGAACCAAGCTTTTCTCCTTTCTTCCCATTAGAAGTCAATCAGTACCCACCTATCATCCTCTCTCAGAGCCAAATGCACTTCAAAAACTAAATCCCAACAACGTGTGCCCTTGCCTGGCAAGGCCTACATGTCCCCCATTCTTGTACTCACCTATCCTACAGTTCTGCCCAATAACGCTGTTTGTTATGGAGCAGTTGCTGCCGATGACCGTTCCCTGCCCAATGAGTACGTTCTCTTCCAGCACGCTGCCGTGGCCAAGACTAACATCCACCCCTCGGTAAATGTTGTGTTTAGAATGGCTGTAACTCTGATTCTTGTCATCAGTGAAGTTCATCTCTGGAGTCAAAGGATAAACCCAGCGCCGGATGATGTCAGAGCACACGGCTTCGTACATTAGCAGGTTGCATATATGGGCGCCGTACTCTTCTGTCGTTACATGCATATGGATCTGGTTCCCCAGGACCTGGGAGACAGGCAGGAGCGTGTCAGAAGATTCTCTAATGCAAGGTAATAGGATCTCCCTTGTAACAACCTTCTCCTTACCTCCTCATTCACCAACAGACCACGCACAAAGTCATCCCGTGTCTGGTAGTCAAAATTGTCTGTGAACAGCTCAGCCACCTGCCAGGAATAAAATATAAGGAAATAATATAGTTAGCAGAAAATGTTGCCAGGGAAGCCAGAAAATTAATGGCTGTTCAGTGGTTCTCAGAGAGCCGAGTAATACAGTATAGGAAAGTGATGCTCTTGCCTTGAATAAAGCTTTCATTCCTTCTGCTAGGAGTGTTGACCTTCCCATCTCCTCCTCCTAATGGAGACTATGAACAGATTCTGGTTTTCAGAAGGGGCAAAACATTGCTTTAGCATTTCCAAGCAATCCGCCCAGCCTCATTTTCTAGTTTCACTCCCAAAGGAAGGCTGTAGATCAGCTTTTTCAGACGTGGAAGAGACGTTAGCGAGCCTAGGCTGGAATAACCCTCAATGTTACCCTAACACAGTACCAGCTTGCAAGTACTGACACTTTTCCATAGCATAGCCATCACCTCTGCTCCACGGATGTTACTATACTCAAAGTGAAATTGTTTATTTTCCAGAATAGTTTCATCCTGTGCCAAGTCAGCCAGTCTACTGATGCATCCACTGTCTAGTTCTGCCTGGGCTCAAGCAGTGGATGCCAGACACAGACTGAGCAACCATACAGTCTGCAGAGCAGCACCACATGATCACTCAGGCTCTCAGCTCAGTCACTGAGCACAACTGGGAGTTCTGGTTTCCAAAAATAGTACACTCAGGCCACATGCACCCCCTGCACACCAGCAGGACAAAGGGAGCAATGCAGATTGGATTTTGGACCCTCACAGAAGGGCAGAGCTCACCTGCGGAGAGCAGATGCTGATATGACAATCCAGCAAGTCGTGGCGCACCTCAACGTTCTCAATAGAGTTCTGGAACAGACTCTGAAAGAGGAAAAAATTCAGATGATCTGAGTGCCTCATGCAGTACCGAACCCCAAAAGCCTTCTATAAGCCCGGGGCAGTATTGATTGAATTATTAAACTAGCTGACGTTCTGAAGATCAGAGAAATCTACAATCTACACTGAGACACAAGCTTAGGAGGCACAGCCTGGTCACACACAGAGCTGCATGTCACTCGGCAGAGACTGCCCTCATCCTTACACAGCGCAGCTCTCCAAGAAACAGCTTGTACTTCAAACAATCACTTTTCCTCCAGGAGGCTCCTCACCTTAGTTGCTGGGAGCTAAAAATGTACAAAGGACATTAAATCAAAATGCAATATTCATAGCTTCCATACCACCTGTGGATTTTTACAACTGTTGTTTTGTTGTTGTTGTTGGTTTTTGTTTGTTTTCTTTTTTGGTTTCGTACAGTGATTTGTGCTTTCATTTGAAGGTAAAAAATAATCTACTGATTTGAGGATGAAAATGCCATATAATCAGTCTTAGTTCTGCGTTGAAAAAAGAAAAAGGTCCATCTATCTCACTGGAGAAAGTGCCTCCAAAGACATTTACTACATTATTAGAAGAGTCCATAACCTTTTTACGTGAACAGTACAGAGGTAATAGGAGGTACTAACCCTTGCACCTGCTGTTATTCCATCCCCTGTGCCAGGCTCAGTGCCGCTTCAAAATGGTTTGTGTACGATTGTGATATATGCATCCCAATTTGGGAAACCCTGCGACAGCACAAATTATCTACCTCCCTTGTTTCACATGGAGAAAAGGAATCAAATAAATGCAAAAACTGAATTGTGAGAAATATGTCTGCCCCGTTTTCAAACTCTGAAATGAGTCCCAAACATGTGTGTCTCAGCACAATTTCACCAAGCCTCAAATACAGGTTAAAGGAAAAAAAAGCCAGTTTACCAAGAGTTACTTCCTATCATCTGCTCCTCCAAGAGAAGCAGCAAGCACAGTTCCCCAGCCCTCACTCAAGGAGGACCTCCTCCTCAGGGTGGGCTGCTTCACTACTGCAGCCCTTTTCCACCCGTCAGGTTCCAGACGCACCATAGGAAAGCGGAAGCGTTTCAGCCCCTGGGTTCTCTGGTAGTGAAGGACTCGGTTTGTGGCACTGTCCATAGCAATAACAATGTCATCCTCTTTGCACCTGGCATGGTGACCAGGTGAGGACTCCTTGAATATCATCGTCATCACAGAAACATTCTTTTCCATCTTACGACGCAACCTGAAAAAGAAGGGCAGAACTTTAAAATCACTCTTCAGAGAGTTAGAGCCCAGAGTCTCAGCACAGCAGGCAAGCGTACACTCTTTCAACACCTACTTGTGCTCTTCCAGGGCTTTGGATATATTGAAATTGGACACCACATCTCCAGTGACGAGAATGAAGTCAGAACGAACAAGGGACTTGGCATCAACGTCTCGTAGCACGTCACCAAGGGAGCGGTACAGGTCAGAAGTCACAAAGCGCACTGTGTTGGGAGAGGTGTGGCGGCACCACTTGGATTTTCTGGAAGGAGAAAGACACATCAGGAAAGCATAAAGAGGATATTCCTATAGAAAACACACTAGGACACAGTGCCCCAGTGCACACCACATCTGTAAGTGAATGCAAGGAGAATCCTATTATAACAAGCCCACTATCGATAGGCTTGGGTATGCTCATTTGCACACAAATGAACTGAAGAGAGTTAGACTTTGAGACTGTAGCTTATGGAAACTTAGGAAACCCAACTCCACTGTGAGCCAAGTTTTGACAAAGGAGAAGGAAAAGTTACACACAACCCAAACTTTTTTTCTTGGAAAGCAGTACCTCAGGCAGGGAAAGACTGCATGCTTCTCTTTAGCTTGCAAACCTGCAGCATGCAGAGGCAAAGGTGCTGTCTGAGCGAGCTGTTTCCATATGCTGCACGACATACCGAGACAGGGCATAACACAAAAGGTGGTATGCTAATTTACACATCTACCCAGGAAACTCCTGCTTTTAGACAAGAAAAGTTAAGTGCCAATACAAATGCAGTCCCAAAACACTCAACCCTTTTAGTACACTGCACAACCACACTCCTTCACAGAAGGAATGGCCTTTTTTTGAGATGTGTTAGGAGATTTCTCTTGAAAGGGAATCTCTAGCACATGGTTTTCATCAGAAGGATCAGTGAGACCTTCGAGGCTTGCTGGAGGATGGAAGAATCCTTTCCATGATAAAGCTAAAAAGAAGAAGAGATTCTTACTGTAAATGCTCTTTTATCTCTGCTGACTTCCAACAGCAGAAAACAAAGGTTTCTTCCACGCCAGTTGCTGTTAGAAACTCCAAGGTATAGTCAATCATGGCCACATTTGCCATAGGTAAAAGAGCCTAAAAATAAAAAAAAGACACACAAATAGCTGAACAAACACTGTGTACATCAACATCAGCAACAGTCCCTTCCAACTTGAGGACATATCATCAGTGGCACCAGAAAAACACCACAAATAACTGCTCTACCTCCTTTTATCAAAAATTTTCAAAGTTGATCTAAACAGTAAGAGCTAGTTTCTGATCTTCTATAGGGGTATAACCTCACTTCAGAGAAGAAAGCGTAAAAGAAGTGAAGTTATCACATATAAACTCTTCAAGATGACTCAAATAAGTGAGAGAGACTAAAATCAAACAAACAAAAAAAATCCCACATGACTGCTGATTCCCTGACTCAGGCTTTAACTGCTACAAGAAAAACCTGACAGACATGAATGATGAAGCCACATGAATATGAGTGTCCAGAATTAAAGAAGGGAGAAAAAAAAACCAACCTAAATGAAGTGAGTATTCTCTTGAGATTCAAGTTACTGATTCACAACTGAGTGATCTCATACTACTCTTTAATTCATTTTTGGTGATGTTTTGTTTCAGGCCTGAGCTCACGTATATAATTATGACCACCACAAACATTTCATCAGCAAACAAGGTAAGATAATTGTTCAGACCTAAATTCTCCACAAGCACTCTTTCCTTTAACATACAGCCTTCTGATCTGGATAATTAAAGTGCTTTCCCCATCCATTTTTCTGGCCATATTCTTTTATGCATTATCGCTGGCAAGGACAAAGATCTCGCTTCTTTCCTCTATCAGAAACAAACCTGCCCAAACCCGCTGCCGCCTCTGCATCACGACAGATGAAAAGCAAACAGTGCAGTTTGCCTTGACATGTGGAAAAGCAAACAGCACCAACGCAGGAACTAGATCCTCGCTGCCTCTCCAGCGGGGGATATAAACTCTTACAAGCGAGGAGAACTGGTCAGAGACTTCCACAGCGTGGGGGAAGGCGGGAAAAGCCGCGGCAGTAGGGACTGCCCGAACCCTGAGCGGACGTGGGGGCCCAGCAGCACCCCAGGACCTGCCGGGAGCGGCTGGGGGGCCTCGCCTTCTCCCGACCCACCCCGGGGCTCGCACGGCGGGGCACGCCGCGACCGCGGGCCCCACCACCGCTGCCGGCGAGCACTCCGCCTTTCGTCAGAGGCCTGCCCGGTCCGGCCCCCCCGGAACGGGAGAGACCGGGGCAGGCGGCCCCGGAGGAACCGGTCAGGGGAGGCGGCAGGAGGCAGGGGGGATTTCTCACCCGCGGCCGGTCTTTGGAGATAGGGAAGAAGCGGCGGTTGAAGCTGTCGGCGACCAGCACGGCCTGGAGCGGCGGCGGCGGCTCCTCCTGCGGGTCGGGTCCGCGGGCCGCCCCCGCGCCAGCCCCCCGCCTCACGGTGCCGCGGGCCGCCATCTCCTCACGCTGCCTCAGCTCCCCCCTTCCGCTTCCGGGTCCGCGCCGGAAGCAGCGACGGGAGCTCGGTGGGGACAGAACAGCGCGGGCCGGCGGCGCGCGTTCGCGGCCTGGCAGCGGCCCCGGTCCCCGCCCCTGCGGCCCCGGCCGGGCGGTTCAGCCGAGCCCAGCCCCGGAGGGCAGGGCAGGGCGGGCCCTGCCACGGCCCCGCTCCCTGTGCATCAGCCAGCCTAGCAGAACGCAGGGCCGGGGGTGAGCGTAGGCAGATGGGGCAGCTTCCGGAGGGGTTCAGAAAGTCCCCGCTGCCTCCCCGGCCTTTCGCCCCATCCGTCAGCACCGGCGTGGAGAAGATCCGCCATTGCCAGGGGCTGTGGGAGCGAGTCGCTCGCACGGGCTGTGACAGCCCTGCTGGCCCACATGCCTGCGCCTCAGGAGCAGGGGAGAGGCGTTTTTATCCGCATCCCCCAAGGAGGGAGAGGGTGGAGAGCAGAGCAGCGCTCCCCGCCATTACAGCGCACAGCCAGGACCCAGCAGGGGCGAGGGGAAGGCCTGGATTTCCCACCCACAGACATTTCCCAGATGACCTCAGGGTGTGTGTAGTACTGTGATGCAACCCTAGGGATTTCCAGTTTAGTAAAAAGTTACGTTTTCTTGATACACTTCCTAGCTGTGATGTGCTTGTGCTGCGTTTCCAGATGTCCAGTCGCTGTTTCTGCAAAGGCCAGCCTTGCTGTGAACCAGCCCTGCTGTGAAACAGCCCTTCAGCACTCACACCTGCCATCAAGGAGTGACCCCCAAAACCCACAGTCCCTGAGGGACCGCTCGGAGCCCACCCAGAGACACTTCCAGAGAGGAGAGGAGAAAAAGAAGACGTGGTTTCTGGGGGTGGGGGTGGCATTTGTCTTCCCCCCAGCTTGGTGAAGCAGCCCCAGTTTGGGTGCTGCAGGTGATGGTGTCTGGCTGTGCCCTCTGCTCAGACACTGTCAGTTTTGTGGATCGTGATCCCCCCCAGCCACCCCTGCCCCAGCCCAGGCTCTGTCCTCATGCAGGTCTGGTTGTCTCTCCTAAAGTGCTTCAATATTGGCCTGGCCCTCTGTCCTGGTTTCAGCTGAGATAGAGTTAATTTTCTTTATAGTGGCTGGTATGGGGCTATGTTTTGGATTTGTGCTGAAAACAGTGTTGATAATACAGAGATGTTTTAGTTGTTGCTGCACTGGTCAAGGACTTTTCAGCTTCCTGTGCTCTGCCAGGTGCAGAAGAAGCTGGAAGGGGACACAGCCAGGATAGTTGATCCAAACTGACCAAAGGGCTATTCCATACCATATGGCATCATGCTCAGTATATAAAGCTGGGGAAGAAGAAGGAAGGGGGGGACATCTGGAGTGATGGCGTTTGTCTTCCCAAGTAACTGTTACGCGTGATGGAGCCCTGCTTTCCTGGAGATGGCTGAACACCTGCCTGCCCATGGGAAGTGGTGAAGGAATTCCTTGCTTTGCTTTGCTTGCGTGCGCAGCTTTTGCTTTCCCTATTAAACTGTCTTTATCTCAACCCATGAGTTTTCTTACTTTTGCTCTTCCAATTCTCTCCCCCATCCTACCGGGGGGGAGTGAGCGAGCGTCTGTGTGGTGCTTAGTTCCTGGCTGGGGCTAAACCACGACACCCTCAGAAGAGGATCGGCTGCGTACAGTCCTCGGCACAGAAAGCGTGTCCTTGGCTGAATCCCTCCTCCGCCACCTCTCTGCTGCCAGTCAGAGTGCTGTGATCCCTCTTGCCTGGCACAGCTCACACAGCACTGCTGCCTGCTCATTTTTCAGTTAGAGAAAACTGTGTGATAACCCCTGCATTCAAAACCAGGAAAACAGGCTGAGAGACTTCTCCAGGGAGCTCCTAACAGGCTGGCAGCAGGAGGGCTGTGGAGAGCCCTGAGCCTGCTGGCAGGGAGGCCCTTACCAGCGCTGGGTGCTGCAGGACCTGGTGCTCACTGCCCTGCCCCGTTGTCACGCTTCTGCCCCTCTCCACGTAGGTCCGGTGTTCACAGCCCCTGCTCTGTCTCCTCACCAGCCTCTCTTGGATTCTTGTTGTCCCTCGCTCCCCATAAACTGCCCTGCTGTGACACTCTGCTCTGGTCCTCGGTGCTCTCATTTGCGAGCAGCTCCGCACCTACCCACTGACCGACCAGCCACAGACTCAAGGAGCTGATACGCGGTTCAACTGCGATCCCAGAATGAAACACAGGGCACTTGCACCCCCGCCTCGGAGGCAGGGCCCTTCCCCAGGGTGGAACGTGGCACGCACTTATCAGCCCAAGGCACATAGTGTGGCCTTTCCATGCTGGTAACGGGGGTAATTAAGGGAGGCACAACTCAATCATAGAGCTACAGTACTGTCCCAGTGTCGAGGGCAGCCTGTACAGCCCCCGTGGCAGTGCTGAGGGGTCTTTGCTGGGTTGTGAGTGGGAGAAGAGTATAATATGCAACATGCAGCATCCCTTTTCAGTGGTTGAATTGCAGGTTCAGGACTGAGGTAGTAGAAAACAACTCTCCTCTGTCTCCTGAAGGACTCTGCAGCACTGGGTATTCCCTGAAATTTCCCTTACCAGTTAAAATGTTCAGGCATCACTTCCGTGGTGCCATCTGCGCCTAGTAACTTGTGACGGAGCCCTTGCTGTGCTGCACCTTGTGGCTGAGTTGCTTGACCTTAGCTAGTGGTTTGGAATAAAGCAGCAAGGATGGACACAGCGAGAAAATAGAAATGAGCTGCCCTAGGGAAATAAATCATCCCCCTCCTTTTCAAAAACAGGTATCTGCATAGCCTTGGGAATTCTGTTGCCTTGGCAAAGAAGCTAACCCCAGAACAAAAGCTCCCAGATGGTTTCAGCCCAGGGGTTACAGCTTGAGGAATGATCCAAGAGGTGGATTTGTCATTGCCTGAGGGCAGGACAGCATCTTCCTTCCTACCTACGTAGCACTAAGTGCATAAACAGCACCAGAAATCAGGTCTGATCCAGCCTGCACAGCCACTGCCCGTGTTGAGACTGGGCACACAGAGCTCAACGGGAGAATCAGCAGATTATCTGGCTAATTACATCCTGTTCTCTCCAAATGAGGCGAGTTTCCAAGATGTTGCCCTGGTAAATTGGCAAGAGCCGCAGAAGACAAATCAAGGTAATTGCTAATGAACTGAACTCAAAATCAGCCTGATAAATATTCCTCAGGCTTTGCACACACATTTCCCTTTGGTTTCACTGGGGACTTGCAGGCCAGTAGCACCCAGGCCAAACATTTTCTGAAAGCAATATAATTCCAGGGGAGCTTTTAAAATTAAAATTAGTTCATGAAAATTGAAATGAGGCTGGACTGGGTTAGACTGGATGTCCATCAAGCACAGTGGCTGGGCAGAGGGGTGGCAATATGCACAGACTGTGGACCTTTTTCTTACTCCCCCATCCTTGGATACCTCTGGACAGAGCATCATGGGGCAGCATCCACCAGCTCTGGGAATGATGAGCATGGTGGGGATGCTCTGCTTTCTGGGGCATCCTCCCATTCTCTGTTCTTACATTTTTAACCCTTCTCTGTTCTCTGTTTGTTGTCCTCTCTGAGCATTTGATTGATCTCTGGCTTTTCCCTCTGCGTAGACGATGGCCCATGAGGCATCGCTAAGCCTTGGCAGGCGGCTCCAGATTTGCTCCTATTTTAGATGGCTTTTGGGCTCCACATTCATCAAGGCTGAGTGCGACCTGTGTCAGGGGGGCCCCAGGGTGGTGAGACTTGCAATGAGGAGGATCACAGGAGGTCTGCATGGAGGAACCATGTACCTAGCATGAGCCTGATTTCCCCTCACTTGTCCTGCCTGGTGGCCAGCAGCTCTGATGCCCTTGGAACATCCTTGGGTGCCTCTGCAGAGCTGAGGGACATGTGTGTCATCTCAACTCGAGGTCAAGAATAGTTAGTGCCTAAACTCAGCTCTTCCTGGCCCACGGCACACTGGCAGGGAGCCTGGTTTGGCTGGGGCTCTCCCCACACAGTGTCAGAGGTGACATGGGGCAGGCCCTGCACCGTGGCACAGGGTGTCTGGGCTCAGGGGGCCGTCCTGAGCTTACCTAGGATGGCTGATGCTCACTTGCCAGGTGTAGAGAGGGGTCTGCCAGACCCAAGCACCCTTGGAGGAGCTCCTGCCCCTGGGAGAAGGGGTAGGCAACAGCCAGGATGTGATTACATTGTCCAGCCCTCCTGCACACCTGAACAGCTCTGTGCCTGACACAAGATTTACCTGAGCACCGAACCAAGTCCTGCAGGTAAAAAGAAAACTGCAGATCACAAGTAAGTCAGCAAATGTGAAAGCCAGACGGACTCTGCATCCCGACCCTTCTGCCTCACTCCCTCCCTCCCATGCCCTGGGCTCCAGCCAAGCTGACAGCGGGGACACTGACTCACAGGCTATTCCTCCGCTCTTTGGTCATTTGGGCCTCTCTTGTGCTTCTCAGCAGAGGGTTTCTGCCAGATGAACTGCTAGGCTTCCTCTGCTCTCGGCATCCTGCTGCTCCTTGGTTGGCAGCCTTGAGAAGGGGAGCCAAAGACACGAGGCCACCCTGCCTGCGTTCCCCTGGGTTTCCACCTGCCCTAGGGTGCTGCTTGCAGAACTCCCTGGTGGCCTTTTCCACCAGCGAGATGCTGGGCGCAGCATCATTCACCTGCTAACAGGGAGGATGCACTACTGCTGCCCGAGCTCTGGGCTGCCACAGCTTCCCATAGCTTGGCTGCCCCGTGTTTCGTGTTGCCCCCATGCCGGATGAGATGTGCAATGAGACAGGCGGATGCTGCACCTCCCCAGCTGCCAGAGCATGGAGACGGGGCTGGGGGGATCCTGTTGCAAGGAGCAGAGTGGGGTGCTGCTGTTAGGTGCTCATCCCATGCTGCTGGGTACCACGCAGGTGTGCCGGGCTGAGCAAGTTCCCCACGGGTGGCACAGGTCTCCTGGGAGGGGCAAGAGACAGCAGAAGTGCCCCAGTGCCTGGAGAAGAGACATCCATGTGACAGTCTGTCTGCCACTGACCAGACCTGCTTCGAGCTCAGGAACCTCAAATGAGAGGAGAGGCAG
The DNA here is from genome assembly GCF_034638445.1 of Ciconia boyciana. Taxonomy (NCBI): domain Eukaryota; kingdom Metazoa; phylum Chordata; class Aves; order Ciconiiformes; family Ciconiidae; genus Ciconia; species Ciconia boyciana. Next base: position 56,645,505 of record NC_132940.1, on the reverse strand, counting down.
GGAAAGCACTGCTGAGTCCCAGAGTAAACGTCTCTCTAATCTACTTATTCCCCAGGGCTTTTCCTGGTCCCAGGCTCTCCCCTCACAGACACAGACTGGGCTGTAGACTATATTGCTCTGGATATTTTAGCTGAGTTTCCAGCCCTTTACAAGCCTTGCTCCAGTTTCTCCCCCTTGCAATGGTTGTGCTCTCTCCCCATGGCCTCAGCAAGCAACAGCTACTTCCAAACTCCTTATGTAGCTCTTGGATGAAGTCTGTGTGATGGGGTGCCCTGCCCCATCTTCCAGGACACTGCTTCCATCATCCCTCACCAGCTGCTCTCCCGAGGAGAAACACCATCCCCAGAGCAATGGTGCTCACATCCAGCTAACAGACATGGTCTCGCGCAGGTAACCACAGCGCAGGTGCAGGGGCACGGGTGTGCTGCTCTTCTGCTATCGCTGCTTACGCTCTGGCTCCATCCTTTGCCGATTCAGTGACTCTCTTGTCGCTCTTAGAGACTGATGAGGCTTTAGGCATGGCAGGCGCAGGCTCCTCCGTCAGCTCAGCGATGACATCCTGCCCAGGGGTGGGAAATGAGTCAGCGGCCATCTGGGCTTGGCATGTGCTCCAGCCCTGGGAATGGCAGCCCCTGGAGGCAGCCACCCTGCGTGACCCCAGAAGCCACTCAAGTCTAAAGACCAAAACACATTTCCCATCGGGGACAGTGCTGGAGCAGTCACGGGAACCAGCACTCCCCATCACGCTGGGGACTGCCTGAGCATAAACACCCAGGAGATCACTTTCTCCCTGAGTAAGGCTCATGAGTCTGCAAACTAATACTTCCCCTGCCCTTTCTATGTTCCTTATTCACGTACAACTTTTTGCACCAGTGCTGCACTGGTAACACCTCCTTCCCTGGGGTCCCTGGCCTTCAGAGCCTAGGTTAGTCCAGGGTTTATCCCAGCTTAGCAGTCCCGTTCGGCTCTGCACTGAGCCATGCAAAATGATGCGGCAGCCCATGAGCAGGTCCTTTTTTCCAGTTCAGTGGTGCACAAAGTGGGAGGTAGGAGAGCTGCCTCCTGTTTTCTCAGCTAACCCTTTTCCAGCTCTGATCTGTGTGGATTCCTGTAGCGGGAGAAGCTGGGAACAGCCCGTCCCAAGCAGGTATGTAAGGGTAGCCCCAAGAGGCTCGCACTTCAGTAATAAACAGCGTCTGGTAGGAAGGAATCTGTGGGCTGAGCCAGAAAGAAAAAGATGTCTCCTCTGGAAAGACAAAGGGCAGAGCAAGATGTGGGGCTGGGTAACCGCAACCTTGGGACTGTGGGGATGGGCAGGGAAATACTGTGCTGCAGAGGGTTACAGGGACAGGACCTGCTGTCACCTGCATCTTGAGAAGGGAAACTGTGGTGCCAAGCCAGGGCTGCCGGGGGCAAGGAGGGAATTCCCTGGCTCTTTAGAGCCAGGGAAAATACCCAGGAGAAGGATGGCTGACCCAGGGCCTCATTTCAAGAGCTCCCTAGGTGGCTGCAGCCCATCCCTCCGCTCCCTCCCACACGAGGGTCTTATGCCACTGACACAGAGCAGCAGGAATCCTTGCTCTGTTCCTGCTCCCTTGCTCCGAGATGGGGCTGCTCCTCTCTCCTGTGCGAGGGCAGAAGGCAGGGTCACTCCTCATCCCTCATCTTGTCCAGGAGAGGAAGAGGGCTCTTGCAGCATCCCCTCTCGGAGCAGTCCCTGCCCTGCCTGGAGGAGATGCTGAAGGAGCAGTCGTCCGTCCCTCTGCCTTCTCCCTGCTGCCAGCACCAGATGCACCATTTCAGGAAGGAGGCAGCCCTGCTTCCCACCACCTGATCTGCCAGAAGAGAGGGGGAGCTTTGATCAAGGCACAGCTATCTGTGCTCTGATCACTACCTTTCCCGAAAGGGCCCTGTTCAGAGGAGGGGGCACATTTCCTTTAACCCTTACTTCCCTGCGAGCCTGGAGCTCCACAGGAAAGGCACATTTATCAGAGCTCTCAGCCCAAGGGGCTTCACATTTCCAGGGATCTCTAGGAACTGAGTGATATTCAGTAGCTGTGCCATTTCAAGGATCCATTCAGTTGCTTGTGCACCCAGAGTTTTGTTTTAGAAAAGCTTTGTCTTGGGGCTGCCTTAAGATCTAATTAATAAAGAGAGAGAAGGGGAATTTTCTCAGGGGAACTCAGCAGCCCCCTTCCATCACATCAAAGCCGGTGAGAGATCATGTTATCTTGACAGATGTTGTACACTACAGATCTGGTTACTGAACTTATGTTTCCCATGGACTCATTCCAACACTTCTTTTAATTTGTCAGGGGTATATTTCAAACTGTGATATGCACATGGTTGCAGAAAAGTAGAAGGAAGTAGCTGATTAATGACCTTTTTCCTGGTAGTGTAGAAGTCCTGGTTCAAGCCGTAGTAGATACCAAAGAAAAGGTAATATCCTGGAAACCAGGAAAAAATGAAGTCTCTTGGATTAGAGGTTCCTTTTTTGTTTCTTCCAAGTCAAAGTAATTAATAATGCTATGATGCAATGTGCTAAGCCGCGTGATGAGGGTCTATACCTGAGACATGCTGAGGAATTCATCACAGTGGTCCCACCACTTTTCTGTCACATCAGTGGGAGTACTAGGCACAGGCAGTTGAGATACCTTGTCTCTGGGAGCAGCTTGCCAGTCTCCACTTGTCTGCAGCATTCTCCTTTGAGTGCTGGCTTGGGTGCCCTAAACAGATGTATTATTTCTACTTCTTTTCATCCTTTTGCAGTCAACCACAGTCTGAAGCACTGGTGACACCACCAATCACAAGGTTTGATACCTGCCACCTTGTAGTTACCACTTGTTTCTTGCTTGATGCAGTCACTTGAGATGAAATGAAATGGTTAGCTCCACGAGGCAGGAATATGCCCACCTCCTCGGCACTCAGACAGCTCCTGACCCAGCCAGGCTTGATGCACCCAGGCAGGGCTGGGGTGCCTCTGGGGCCATCTGTCCCCATCACAGGGCCACTGCTTCCCAAGAGGGACTCCAGGCGTGGCTGCAGTGCCAATACTATATATGGGAATAAACACTCTTACCAGAATCGTAAGACTCAGCTTTGATCCTTGGCCCTTAGAGGTAACCTGACAGCTCTGATCCCTGCGCAGTGCAGATACACAAACAACCTCTTGGGTAGAGGCATGTGTAAAGATCTGGCTTGGACTTTGCAGGGGTGTCCGCAATGACGTGAAGTGCAAAACAGGGCAAAGGTAAGCCCAAAGACACCATGGCTGTAGTAACTCAGCGCTTATGCAAGAAGAGAGTCCAGAGCATGCAGCTCTAAATGCACAGGCAGGGCTCAACTCTCCCCCCCACAGCTGGATGGTGGAGGGAACATCCCTGCACAGAGACATCACCCAGACCTGCTCTTACCTATAGGTGACGCAGGTGTTCAGCTTGAAACTTGATCTAAATGGTATCTCTGCCTCCAATCACAGGACATCAGAGTGTGATCTGATAAACGCCTGCAGTAAAATGTGTTTTAAACCATCTCTGTGCATTCTTCTGTGCAAACCACTGCAAACGCACTGAGGAAATAGAAAAGCCACAAACCAGCATTGAAAGTTGGACTTAATTCATATCAGACTGTAGCCATATTAAGTGCACTGCAGAGAGCAGGCTCTGGCTTTTTAAAAGACAGCGGAGGCAGCAATAGGATTCACAAAGGCCATGCAATGCTTGAGCTCATTTTTCCCACCCACATGAAGAGCTGCTGTATTTTCAAAGCAGGAGCAGCTGGTGATTGATGCTACATGTGCCTCACTCTGACACGGAGCTGGGTCTGAACAAGGTATTTTCCATTAGTTCAAACTGGTTCACTCTGCTGTCTGTAAGAGAAAGCCAGATGCTCCTCACTGATGGGGAGGATCTTTTGCACAGCAGTGGTTTGAGACCTTGCTGTTTTCATTCAGTGACTCTCCTTTACCTTTGTCACATGGTTTCCAGCAGTCGCGCATTTTTTAGGAGGAGGAACTGAGCCACGAGTTGGAGATGTGATACAGTTGTGGTCACAGAACAAGCTGGTGACCACCCCAGTGAATCGAGCACTGTCACCCTGCTCCTATGCTGTATCCGCATGCTGGAGGAGGTGGCCCTGATGCTTCTAGTCTTTACATCCCCCAGCTCCCACATGCTGCACTCCCAGTCCTGGGGAGAGGGCAGAGGGGTCTGGAGGTTGGGCCATTCTTTGGTTATCAGTATTAGGCTGGGTTTGTTATTCTAAGCATAGTGGGGCTGTGATTTGTGTTAACCAGGCTGCAGACCCTAGAGGCGCTTCTCACTCCTCGAGCATTGGCCTTATCTCTGCAGCCATGGCTGGGAAGGTTCCTGTCCTCTCACGTCGCAATGGAGAGCAGCACACAGCAGCCGGAGTGCTTTGTTTCCAGCTGACCTGACTAAGCCATGATTACACATGGGGCTTTTCCTATTAATGGCTCAGAAACAGCTGGGGGACTCCCCCCACTGTCTGCAGAGCATGGGACAGGCACGTGACACGGCTCTGTTTGGCAAAGCAAACCTGCTCCAGACATACCCTTTCCTGTTCGGGGATTTCTGTAGCCTTAACAAACAGCCTCAAGGATTCAGACTGATCAGTATTTCCTTTTGGGGTACATCTTCACTGCAAGCTTTGCCTTGGCTAACCCAGGCCGAGGCTTTGTCCCAAACTTTTTGGTGTCCCACAACAGCGGTCCCCATGGTCCTACCGGTTGATGCAATGAGAGGAGATATGAGCGAGTGCCGTGGCCACCCAGACTGAGACCCATCCTCCTTGCACTGTGGCTCTAGTCCATCACTCGGCGGCCAAGAGCTCCACAAGACACAAGTGCTCACCCGCCTTTAACTGTGCCAGTCCCACACAGAGCCCCGGGAGGGGGGCAGTTAGCAATGCACGGAGGGGAGCATGGGGCTCCTGAGGACATGGGCACCTGGGTGTTGTGGTGGCATTGCAGCATGGCTGCTGGCGCTCAGGCAGAGCTTCCTGAGGAAGCAAAAGCAATTAGCTCAGCAAAACAAGATGCACGCAGGGGGGTTGTCTCAGGAGCCCCCAGGAAACCAGTCCTGATCTCCCTGGGGGGAGAAAGCAGAAGACAACTGTCTCCACTGCTTTCTCCTTCAGCAACAGAGCAGAGCAAGTCTCCCCAAGCCCTGCTAATTACTCACTGCTGCCTTGAGTTCCCATCCCCTTGCTGTCTGGACACAGAGCTGCTTGCCTTCCCCTGCAACCCCAAGCAGGAGTCTCCAAAAAACAGCTCCTTGCTCCCGGCCCCGGGCACTGGCCACCCCAGCACCAGCTGCAGCGGCAAGGACAGAGCTGTGTTTGACTTGCAGCTTCCTCTTTTTCCCAGTTTTCAGCTGCACAGCGGCAGTCCCAGAGGCTCAACTCTCTCTGACCTTGGCTGTCCTCCTTTGCTTCTAAAACTGACTGATCACACTGGCAAGTTCCAAAATTGGCATCCCAGCTGGCCTCTTCTCTGCCACATGGGATTCCAGGCACCACCAGGGGCTCCCAGCATTTTTAATTATTTTTCTCCTTTTTTTGAAGCCCTTTTCGTTCATGCTGCTTGTGGTGTTTCCAATGGGAAAGCAAGCTCTTCTCCCTGCAGGCTGCCTGCTGAGGCTGGGTCATCCTTCCCATGCACCTCGAGGGATGCTCGGGAGCACAGGGATAAATGCAGGCTGGCGGTTCCCTGGTAGCATGTGCTAGGCTGGAGGGCAGAGGATGCACTACGGAAAAGCCCATGGGCTTGAGAACACATGGGGATATAGAGACCTTGACTCCAGCGGTAGTGGTAGTCCCTGCAGTGTTGCCTTTGTTATGGACCCGCTGCCAGGCACCAGGGAAACATCCCGTCTTCCCAGCAGCACGGCTGGCGCGGATGTGAGGTACGTAATGATCAGCTGAGCTATCGTCAACAAGCATCTCTGCAGAGGATGAGAGCAGGTGGTGAGAGAGCTAATGGCACCCATGAACCATGTCCTGGGGGAGGAGAGTGCAGCAGAGGAAGGTATTGGATGCCACTGCTGTGCAGCATCACCGAGACCTTGGATGGATGCTTACAGGGTCACTTCACAACAAATGTAGGAAACGGGGAGGGTTTGGGGGAATGAGAGGGAAGACACGGCTACCGGTAAGTTCATCATCTGCTGGAAGATCGAAGAGGTGGTGCTTGTCCATGCCTGATGTGCGCCTCGTGCACCAGGAGCTGCTCGGAGGAGCTGCAGCATTGTGGGTGCTGGCAGGGAGAGCAGCAGGAGGGAGCACTTTGCACGCTGACCTGTGGCCCTCACGGCTGCATCCACACATCATTTTTCTGCAGTATGTCCTGATGGTGCCTGTCAAGCAGGCCCTGCTCAGCCACGTAAGCAGCTGGGTAAGAAAACCACATTTCAGTCCAGGTCAGCCGAGGACCTTGTAGCCGTGTCCGAGTCTGCTGTTTCCACGCAGCTGGAAGCAATGACACCTTCACCTTGGCGAGCCCACAGCTCTGTTTTCGCAGAGGCAGAAGATGAGTGGACAGCGTGTGCCCTGCCCTGGCAGTGGGCTGTGACCATGTCCCTGGGAGCCGATGGGAAGGTCGTGCTGCGTCATGCCCCAGTCACCGCCTCCGGGTTTCGTAAAGTTTAAACCAGTTCCCTCGCCACAGCCTGTCCCCGGCACGGCACCGTCTCTGACACACCGCTCTGACGTGGCCGTTGTCCTCTCCTTATGCTCTGGCTTGGGGACAATCCTGGACTGCTCTCGGAGATGGGGTAGAGGAGTTTCTCCCCAGATGCTCAGTGCTGCAGACTAACCAAAGGTACTACTGCACACCTGCAGACTACAGCTAATAGACAGCTGAAAGGAGGTAACTCCCAAAGCCAGAGTGGTATAGCTGGGATGCATCCCAGCCTGTTAATGTTCATCCAGACACATCTCCTGGTTTTTTTTTTTTTAATTTTAGCATTGTTTGGCCTTTCCACTAACTTCATCAAATAACCAGCTGTACAACACAGCCAAGGCTCAAGTCTGCTGTGCCTGTGAGAGCTGCCAGGCTCCAGCTTGACCAGTGCTGCAGATTTCTATCCATTACTCATTAACCGTGGGTGCGGTGCAAGCTGTAAGGAACCACACAACTTGCCACTGCGCGTAGGTCTGCACCAGCTTCTGGTCTCTGGACAGTGCTTTGCCTTGAATTGATCTTGTTGTCTGAATAATCAGGTTTATAGAAGAAAGACTGAACAATCAGTCTAGAGATGAACTGCCTTGAACTGGTTTTCTGTGCTGGATTACACTTTAAACATTGCAACAGCTTTGAGAGCTTCTGGCTTTTCCCTGTAAGAAAAAACCAGTTTCGAATTAGTTGCTGCTAATTGTGTTGGGAGGGTGTTATTTGTATCCCACTCTCCCAAAGCCCAAAGAAAGTAGCATATGAAATAAGATGGTGTGCTTTTTCCATGCTCTCTCCTCCTGACCTGAATGATGAATTACAAACCAAATTCAATCTGTGTGACACAGCGCAGTATTGCACCTTTTACTTCTGCACTCTGACAAGCATAAATGCTGCAGAAATAGGGCAGGATGATCAAAACCTAAAAAAATACAACACTGAAAGACATTTGTTGCAAAAGCATGCCTATTTGTAGAGGCTTTTGAGAACAAGAGTAAAACACGTTAGCTTGGCTAGGAAGGTTCGTTCTCTCACATGAACTGAAGGGAAGGTGATGAGTGGTACCCCTGTATTCTGGAGCAGTGTCTCTGCCTGGATCAGCCTAGGAGCTTTATCCTCTGAAACGCAATCACTGTGAACGACCACACTGCTAACAATTTTGCACAAACATCAAGCAAGTACAGATCGTTTCCAGGAAAGCTGAATGCACAGGTGTATTTAATGAACTCCTTCTGCCTAAAACAGGTCAGGAGGAAAGGGAAAGATCCATCTTTTCTCTAGGTTCAAATGCATCACATACCTCTTCTGTATTTTCCCAGGGGAAGGGTGGGGAAATCACCGCTCCCTGCTGCGCTGTGTGAGCTGGCCTCCACTCTCCCCAGTTTCTGATTTGCAACACAGATTGTTCAGCGCTGAAGCAACATAAAGTACATGGACTTAAATGTCTGAATGAGTCATTTGCAGAGCTGCAATCATAATGAGACTGCAGTAATGAAAAGGTGGGAGCTTGGAGAGGGTCTGTGCTGCAAAGCGAGGGGTCCCTGTGATGTTGCTTACGTCTTGAGCATCCCACAAGGTCATGTGCCCCACATGCCCTGAAAATCAGAGCAGCCGCATGGAAAGTGCTTGAGTTCCAGGAAACAGTTGGCTCATGGCACTGGGTCTTTCATGCTCCAACCCTGCTAACCCCTTTCTGTGCAGCTATGACTGGGATGGGGGAGAAGATTTTGGTGCCAGGGCCATATAGGGAGGCTATTAGCTCCATGCTGCAGGTTTGGATGGAGCCAGGTAGGCGTGAAGCACGTATGGTGGTGTGTGCACAGTCGTGTGGACGAACATCTGTGGTCCAGCAGGCAGAGAGACGCCTGGCACGGCACGGACAGGCATGTCTAACCAGGTATTGCTGCAGGCAGTTCGGAGGGCAGCGGTCACGAGCCTCCCCAGACCCCATGCACAGCAGCGGGATTTTTAGGAAGACTCGGATGCTAGCAGTACTAAATATGTGCAGGGAATATTTGTGACTCTTGTTCTTCAATGCAAACCAGGACCAAATCCATTAGATACCATAACTTCTCTTAAATTAAAGGCCACGATACCCATTTCCTGCTGTAACAAGTAAGACCTATTATGCAATAACATTATTGCTGATTATTAACATCTTTGTTTGCAGGAAACTGGACTGTGGTTTTCATGTGACAAACCCAGCCCACTGATGTCCTGAAATAGTTTGTATGCTAGTGAGATTTAAGAGAGGAATGGCTGACCAAGTCACAGCAGTTTCTGACAGCCCTGCTACAAGTACCACATTGGCTCCTGCCCCCCTCTCCGTCTTCTCAACGGGATGTTAATGCTGGAGCCTAAGGATGATGGACTAAGAATTGCTATTCTCAGTGATCTTCTTGTTCATGCTTTTGCCACAAATATTTTCCTCTTCCTCTTAAACTGTGAAGGTGAATATAAGATACAAAGGAAAATGAGTAGCGATGTCTCTCCACTCCCCAGTTGTAGGTAGTAGACAGGTATTTCAGCAGCGCTAGACCTCTGAGGCTTGCTTCAGTCTGCCAAGCTGCCCACATGGGTTGGCGGCTCCTAGGAAAGAGAAATACAGCCCAGCTGAGGCTAAATTATTGCTTTCTGGAAGAGTGACTTGCAGTAGCTGCAGTGCAATGGGAAATCTTTCAGTCTGCTCTGAGAACTCAAAGTCCTGAACTAATAGGCTGTGTGTGGGAGGGAGACCTGGAAATGATGGACAATAAAAGATCAGGCACTGCACAGGGACAGAGAATCGGGAACAAGCTGATGAATGCAGTCTCTCCAGACCTCCCTATTTCTGGACTTCTTATGGTTTGCAGTGCTGCAGGCTAAATTTGAGGTCATGGGACTTTTCCTTGAGCCATCCAATTAATTTCTGAGTTCTGCACTTCATGGTTGAGAGCTCTGATCAGCGAGAGAGTAAAAAAGCACCAGCAAGCATAATAACTGTCAGCATGCTCATCAGGAGGGGCTGAACCCAGGAAACTCATGCCAAAAATGCAAGCCTCAGCAGCCGGGACCAAGCACCCCAGCAGGGAAAGGTAAGAAGAAGATGTCCTTTGTGTATGAGGTACATAGGAAAGGAGATCTGGGGAGAGAGGGAAGAACAGTTCTCCACAGGGTTGTCCGGATTTGTAGCAAAGGAAGACACCTCCTCAAGCACCATCCACTCTGACCGAAGTATGTTGTGCTCCCCAGCCAGCCTCGCAGAGCCCACAGGTCTGGAAGGAGGTGCTGGGTGGGTGGCAAGCCTGACGTGACAGCTCTCTGCTCCTGTTAGCCCAAGGCATCTCCTGGTATTCCACATCTCTCCACAGACATCAGTCCGATCACATATTGCTGCTTCTTTGGGGGCTGTCTTTTCCTTCAGGGCAAAGAGAAAAGCTGTTTCGTCCTAGCATGTCATTGCAATTTTTTGGTAGTAGTAAAACAGTGACTGCACCACCCCATTGTTCCTCCCCACCCGACCTGTGCAGCCAGCATCTTCTGGGCTTGCCAGGCGTTTGGACCCCATCAGTGCACAAGTAACTCTCTGCTTTGCAGTCGTGTGTGTAACAGGGTTTTGTGTGGCTGAGATTCTGGTCTTAATTGCAGTGCTGTGAACCCAAACTGCAATGCTCCTCAAGCCCAGAAAATCTCCTGAAGGGAAATCTGTTTGTTTCTGTCCAAGATTCAGCTCAGTTAAGTCTCCTGGGCAACACATGCTCCATATTCCCCAGGAGGCAAAAGCAGGTCCTCAGATCCTATGGGGAAAGATGTGGTAGGAGAGTTGGATAAATAAAGACCATCACTCCCACAAACTAAACCTTGGTTTTCCTGGTCAACTTGGTGATGGTCCACTACCAGATGCAATGGCTCAAGTCAGTTTGTTTCAAGCGTTGCTTTAAATCTGTTGCTGATGTTTGTTTTGGGGTGTAGGGGAGCAGATGCTGTGCACCTCTAAGGAAACTAATTGTCAGGTGTTGCTTCCTAGTCCTCATGGTCTGCAGGCCCTGGCTTTGAAGCTGCTGCTGTCTCTTCAGTCTGGCTGTGCTTTTCTTGCTGCAAGTCAGGGCTGATTACGGCAAATCCCAGATCTTGAATCAGGGCAAGTTTTAATACTGTACAGGCCTTGTTTATGTAACAGCTGCCATCCCGCAGGGATGAATCCGGGACTTGCAGCACTAAAAGCATTAGCTGCTGCCACTGGAGCTAAAGATATAACTCCTCTGTTTGGTAGCACCAGTACATTTATATCCTTTAGAACAAACACCAGAGGAGACTCGTGACACACTTAAAAGTGGGTTATGCCTACATAAGCATTTTCCTCCCACCATCATACTACGGGAGTACGTACACTTGCAGGACCTCAGGTGTGCAAAGGCTGTTGATGCTGCTGCCGGCCCATTGCCCAGAGCTAGTCTGAGTGGAGTGTACACATCATTATTTACCAGCACAGTTTTCTGCTAGCACTCATGCCCTCCCTTTTACTCTTGGATCTACTCCAGCACTGGAGAAGGACAGAACAAGTGTAGGCAGGGCCCTGGCTCCCTTGGCTTCAACAGCACTCTCTGCTCATCTTTCCTAACACATTTTGCAACCACTTTGGCATAACGGAGGTTCACGTTCTTCTCTCCCTCTAGGCACATGATGCAGAGCCTTTGGGCTTCAGCATGTCAGCCGCTCAAAAACAGCCAGCCACCTCTGAAAAGCAGCTCTGGTTGCTTCCACTGCCCAACAGCCAAAGACATGCTCACGCTCAGAAAAATTTCAGGTCAATGGCCTAAAATACAATACAAGTGATTCACCTTGAAGCTTTAACACAGTTTATTTCTCTCCATCATTCATACTTTGTCCTTTCTGTTTATGCTGTTTAACTACGTCACTCAGTAATTGCACAGCTATTTACCCCTACACTCCAGCGTGTTTGATGCAGCCTGTTTAATGACTGGCTTCTGTCTTAAAATCCACCCTTTGCTGGGACGTAGCATTTATAAAGCATAAAGTGCACCTTGCAGCTTCTTCCCCAATAAAATCTCAGCCAAACCAATCTGAAATCACACAGTTGTGAGTTCTGGGGAACAGACTGTGGGAAAATGGAGCAGCCACATGTGCTCTCGGCTGCTTTGCCATGGGAAGGGCTCTGCTTCTGTGCGTCTGTCTGTCAATTCTTCTGTCCCAAAATATTAAAGCACCTGCAATGGAGCTGATTCTCATTATTGTCAGAAATGGAGTTGGAGCTCCGCAGGACATGTTACCATATGTGTCAGGGAGCTCTGAAGGGATTCTCTGGTACCTTAAGGGTGTCCTTGAATCGTTGCTTTGCATGGTGACACCTTTTACTTGTACTGCTGGCCTGTGGACTTTGAAGGAATATTCAGGATCCAGTTTTACTTCCAGATTCCCACCTCTCCTCTTTACCTGAGTTTATTTCAGCTTTTCTATCAAATTGACTCTCTCAAACATTCCTGACAGGAGAGCAAGGACTGCGGTGCAAACAGGCGCTTGTTATATAAACCACTTAAATGAGACATCAGCCAAATTTGGCTGGTGGAAAGATGTCAGATGAGGACAGGGTATTTAAACACAGTAGGGGAGAAGCTACAGCTCAGGATTTGTTAAGGATATTTACAGCCCTTTGTGAGAGGAAATGCAGCTGTGTCCATCTCCTCCTTCACTGACTTCCCCGAGGCAGGGGCTGGATACCCTGTGTCACACTACTGGGGGAGCGGGGCCGTTGCTGCCCCTCAGCCACTGCCACACAGGGATGCACAGCTGCAGTTTCCCTCTGCCCTGCTCCATCCCTTTCGGTGGGCAAAGCTTGACTGGGAAAGCCCTGGGACAAGCTTCCCTTCAGAGTGGCACAGCGGGGGCTTTCCTTGCCTCCCCCATGTCCTGCTCCAAGCCTGGCTTGCTGCACAGAGTGTCGCAAGGCTTGCGGCCGTGGCCGAGGGGTGACACAGCTGCTGCACACAGAAGCCAACACTCCAGCCCCGGCTGTGGTGAAGGTTAAGCCCCAGATAAGGGCACAGTCGCACTTTCCCCGGCCGAAAGGCTGTAAATAACCCGCAGCAAGTGACAGGCTGCTGCAAACCACCAACCGGCAGAGCAGCCGGGTGCAACCGAGGCTGAAGCCAGAGACGCCGCTCCTCCTGCTCTGGCCGCCAGCCCCTACCGCTCCGGCCGCCGCCGCTCCGCCTCTGCAAACCAGGCAGCGCCCTGCGGCAGCTCCCGCTACCGGGAGCCGCGCCGCGGCAGTGCCTGCGGCGGGACGTGGGGGGGAACCGAGATGACCCTCGGTCTCCCCACAGCTCGGCTGTGGTCCCTCTGTCCCGCGGCTTTGCGTGCTGCTGTCCGAGCAGAGAGCGGGGTCCTTCCTCCCACCCCACCTTCGCTCGGGGCGGGCGGCTACGCCCCGTGCTCCCCGCCCTGCGCGGGGGGCACGGTACGGCGCTGCCCTGCATTGCACCGCGTTGCGTTGTGCTCCGTTGCGATGCGTTGCACCGCATTGCATTTGCATTGCAGCGCGCTGCATCGCACGGCTGCCGCGCCGCGCGCGCTGCCCCGGGGCGCGCGCCCCATCCCGGCGGCTCGCGCCGGCCGGCGGCGAACGTTCCAGACCCCCCACGCTGCGGCAGGAGCGGCGGGAAGGGAGTGGGCAGGGCACGGCTGGGAGGCGTGGCCAAACGGAGGTGGCCCGCGCGGGACCTTCTGGGAAACGCAGTTCCCAGGCCGCCAGCCCGTGGGCGGCCGCGGCGGAGGCGAGGACTACATTTCCCGTGGGGCGCCACGAAGGAACGGCCGCCGCAGCCCCCGCCCTCCTCCCCGCGCAGGCGCATTGGGGGCGCCGGAACCGCTATAAGGGATGTTGTTTGGCTTTGCGGCCGCTGAGTGGAGAAGCCGCAGCGGGGCTAGTCGCCGGGTGGAGGTGAGCGGGGCCGCCCCGCCCGTGACCGGGGGCGGGTGCTGAGGTGAGGGTGGGGAGCGACCCTTTGTGTGGGTGAGGGGGCCGCCGCGCGGCTGAGAAGGCGGCTTTGCCGCCCCCGCCCCCTTTCCTGTGAGGAGGCCGGTCGAGCAGCCCCCCCTCCCTTCACCCCCCCGTGAAGAGGGCTGCTCTGTGCCCCCTCTCGCCGGCAGCTCGGGGCCGTCGCTGTCCGTCCCGCCCTGGCCGGAGTGGGGGGATCTGTCCCTGAGCGGGGAGGGCCTCTCTTGTTTACACCGGTGACACGGAGAGGCGGGGGGGGGAATAGGGGAGGGGTCCCTTGGGTCCCTTGGCGGGTGGCAGGTCGGGGGAGGCTGGCTCGCATCCCTCTTGCAGGAGGGATGGAGAGCCAGCAGGGTGCAGCAGCCCCGGGACCTGCTGCTCTGCAGCATCCTCGCCCGGCGCTGGTACGTACGGCCCCGGGGGTGGGGGAGCAGCACCGAGCTGTGCAGGGTGGGGGGCGGCCGGTGAGCCGGGGTTGGCTGCTGGAGAGTAGCTGGAGGGCTGCGTTGGAGGGGACTTGTGTCAGCGGATGAGGGAAGGAGGCTGTTTCTGCAGGCGGCGGAGAGGTGGCAGCCCAGTGCACCAAGCCAAACCTGCTGATGCAGATTCTGACTAATATAGCTTAATTGGGCTTCTTCTATCGTGTTAGTTTAAGGCAAGTGACAATGCAATAAAGCAGTTATAAAACAAAGCCTTGCAGTGGGACGTGATTTTGTTTTTGGGACTATGCTTCTACTTCTGACCTTACAGTGCAATTTGATAGGTTGAGGGAAAACCTGCAGCACTGAAGATGTGTCTCCTTCCTGTGCATATTCATACTTAACGATAGCTCAAGCCTATGGAGTAAGTGAATAATGCTATAGAGAAGGAATATATTTTTCTCTAGAGTGTGTGTGTAATGACTAATTTTATCATGTGATATCTCTAGAGAGATCAGTTTTGCAAAACTTTGTACTGGTAAGTTGTTGGGTATGTGCAGCTTCAGACACTAACAAAAGATTTCAGGGATTTGATCTTCCAAGTCAAGTTTCTCAAGGTTTCAACTAAATAGTGTAGTTATTACTTTAATCTGTCAGATTGCATAATTGTATTTCAGAGTTTCAAGGGAGGAAGTATGACAGTACTCTAGTGCATTGAGAGTCATTGTACTATTTGGTTACCTCAGGGTATGTTTAAACTAGTTCAGGAGAAGTTAGTCTTCTGTGTGTTTCCAAAGTCACATTATTACAGTCCTGTTGTAATAAAACTTTTACAACTGCTTTCTGATTTTTATTTTAAAAATAAACTTAGATGACTAAAAGGAATTGGTGTGTTGGGCATAGCATATAATGAAGTGGAATTGAATTATTTTTCAGATATTTGAGGTGAAAATACACGTGTAAACCCTGGCGTTTACAGAAGATGAAAGACATCGACATAGGAAAAGAGTACATTATACCCAGTCCTGGGTATAGAAGTGTGAGGGAGAGAGCCAACTCGGTGCAGCATGAAGAGCAGGAAGGGTCAAAATTTCAGCATGCTAAACATAAGGTCAGTTTATTTTTTCATTGTTTGTGTTGCAGTCTGTGCTTATTAAATTACATGCAGCAGCAACCTTTTTGCTGTGCCAGCTCTATATAGATTCACTGCATTGAAGGTCAATAATGAATGTTCCCTTTTGTTTGGAAGAGGTCATTCCAAGGGGTACTGTAGCTGTCTTAGTAACAAGTCTGAGCACTTATTAAGTATTTTTCACTTTTAAATGTGGCTTTTTAGTAACATTTGAACAAAATAGACTTTTTTCTAGTATTCAGATCTTGATGTGAATCCAGGAAATGTTTTAAGCTTTTGTACTTAAGAGAATCATTACAACCAAGTAAGAACAGTGAAGAGCTCAGCACAAATCATGTACTATTCAGTGTTGGCAGCTGAAAAAACTCTTAATCATGCCATGTTTTTCTCAAGGATTAATTTTCTGAACCAGATGTCTAGCTTACTCTAGTAGCAAAACTTACTTTTTTCCCTCAAGATGGAAGTAACCTGTATTGAATACTGTTTCTTGTGCATCTGTGTATTTAACATGGTGAGGTGCAGTCATAATTACCTCTAGTTTAATTTGAGAGCTGGGTCTTGAAATAGCCGCTGGCACAATGTCATTGTTCTGAGCTTCTAGTTTTTAGGGCTTGTTCTCACTGAAAAGAGTGCCCATACCAAGTGCTATAGGGCAAAAAATGCTTGGATAAACGGAAACACCCACACTGGTGAAAGATATGGTCCGAAACTAATAACCTGTGCAAGTTGAAAAAGATTAAAAATACTAGCTGCTCTGAATGCTAGCATTGAAATATTTTCTTGTGTGTCCTGTTCTTAACCTTTCCTAAAATACTAATGTAGCACTTTCTGAAGCCAAACAAGGTTAATACTGCCTATGTCTGATTTTTTGTAATGACAAGGAGCTTGCAAATGTGTTGCTGGGCATTCCACATAGATTGCCTGTGACAGCCCTGGTGTGAGAGGGTTGGAAATGGGGGAACTCTCCTTATTTGTATGGAGAAATTGTGAAGACTGTTTCTTAAAGGCGTAAGTCTTGCTGTGTTATACTAGACACAGATATGATGTACTTCAGATAAGGCTTACCTTGTTTCACTGGGGCTTAAAGGGTTTTGCCAGGTGTTTATGGGCTAACAGTGCTGCACTGCTGTTTTTTGAGATTGGAGTGATCTGCTCTGCAGCAGGCTGAGTGCAGTTTGCACTTGCAGGCCCTGCAGCTCCTAGTGTCCCTACAGGCTCTATGACTCAGCAGACTACTGCTGACAGTGTTCAGAGGAAGGTAGAGTGTCTGATTGCATTAAAGCAGGCACTGATGCAGAACTAAGAGTCCTCTGGAGTCACAGTGCAGCTTCTTAATGGCACTTATTATGTCGATGTCATGGGCTTGCCATCCACTGTACACCATCCAGTAGCAAATCTGCTCTGTCACATTACTGGTGACAACAGTGATGCCATTGGCAGACAGCTTTGTTTGCTGACCAGTGGCAGTGGAGTTAAGCAGTAACCATAGCATGTTATCTCTGCCTGTTGGTCTGCATCATCTAATCGTGTTGATGCTTGGTTTAACTATTGAGGACAAAATCCCGATTTTACCTCTAAACCTTTTAAATGAATGAAATCAATCAAACCAGCATATTTGTTTTTTCTGAAGGCTGAAAGTAAGCTAAGTCCTGCACATCTGTACAGTGTGGCATTAAAATTTCTAACTTTGAGGCAGCTTCAGGTCAGCTTAACTCTGTTGCTGTAGTCTTGTTTACCCTTCTACCTCTACCATTTGATTTGCTGCCTATGACTACAGGGTAGTAGACCCAGATAACTGATTGCAAAATGGGGATTCTGTAGAATTTGTCATTATTGATGCAAGAAAATGGCTTTACCCCAGTTCTTACCTAGAACTTTATCTGTTTTGGTTTTGTTAGGTTCATTCCTCTACTCAACTTATCTTGCTAATGGAATTGTCTAGTTCTGACAGATGGGTACTGTGATACTTGATTTGCTTAGTTACCTTGTTCAGTATGCCGGGGTTGAGTTAATTTTTAGCTCAAACATTGGTACCTTTGTTGTTTTGCTAGCCTTATAGCTTGGATGTATACAATCCATAAACACAAACAGCTCTGAATTTGTTGCTGCATGTCAGTGAGATTAAATCCTGTTTACTTGCAAAATCCTGAGGTTAAATAAAAGGAGCTGTATTCATAACACCTTATCTAAGTTACATGTTCATGTTTGTGTGTACCAAGCTTCTTCCTTTCTAGTTGAAACAAGCTCTGGTTTCAGCAGCATTCTTGGCCTCATCACTTGTTGGGATGCTTTATACCTTTGGAAATGGAGATAAGCAAAGACTTCTCTTTCATAAGGTTGAGCTTTGCCTGTTTGGTCAAGCACTTTCTCTCTGCCTGTAACAAAAGGGAGAAGCTGTAGCTCAGCTGTTAAGAAAATGGGGCTTCAAGGGAAGAGAAGGGACTGTGTCCTTCACTACTTTATCCTTCAAGAAACCTGGGATTGGGTCAGATGCCTAAGCTGGCTTATTGGGCACATATTGGCACAGCTGGTGACAGAACACAACGAAGGGCTGGTGTGATAAGGAAGGGTAGGACCACAGCAGTTCAGATAGAGGTGTTAAGCTGTAGTGGAACTCTTGTCACTTGGATCAGTGCCATCAATAGAGGTTTTGGGACTCAAATTTCTTGTAGAAAACCTAGCTCAGGATTTGAACTAGCTTGACCAGAAAATGACAAAGCTGTAAGCATGATCTGTATTGCAAGTAACAAGCTGCAAGCAGATTAAGGATGTTATTTCACCACTAACTTCAGATCTTTGTGGAATGCAGGTTTGGGACTGTTTTGCAGCAGACTTATACTGCATGAGGTAGACTTCTTGCTAACATGTTGCATAGGTGCCTCATACCTTGTAGAGTGAGGTAGAACTGCATAGTTCCACTTGAGGAAGATACAGGAACATGCTGCCTCTGGTAGTCAAGGACCACTAGTTAATGGCCAGTGGCAGTGACCACTTCTGGCAGGGCTACAGGTACATTTGGCTGATCAATAACATGACTCATTGGTTTTCCTGTTGCCTGTATTGCTGCATTTTTATGCATCCTTCTTAACTTGAAGTGGGCAAGACTAGTTGATTGCCTGATCAATATCTTTACAGGTGAAAGACCTTTTTTACTACTGAGCCAAGGTCCCAGAGTCTTTTTGTATTTCTCTCTCTTCTTTGCCTTGCATAAAGGCTGTATTCAACTTTGCTCTTTCTGTCCTGAAACCTCCATACTGGTGTTCAGGTTTCCTGCTGAAAGGATGCTGTAATGGGTGTTCATGACAATAATGAAAAAGAACTTGCAATTCTTTCCTTAGAAGCTTAAAGACTGTTTGGTCACAGCCTGAAAGATCACTTCTTTGAAAGACAGGAGCTTTTCAAATAGGCTTCCTGGAATCATAATTGAAATCATGCTGCAATATAAATAGGTCTAATCCAACATTTCCTGGTGCTTAATGGGAATGTTGCTATAGAAATTTGGACCTCTCAAATAGGCACTCTGGGACTGAAATTCAAGAAACAATTTTTATTCAGCTTGTGAATGCATATATTCACCTCATGAATAAGTTTCTGCAGTGTGTCCTTATAACAATTGATTTTTAAGTCTTTGTTGGAGACCTTAATGTAGCTTACAAAACAGGGTATTAATTACATGTTCCCAATGCATAATACCATACTAATTGGGCTTATTGTATGTGGGGACATGGCTCTTCTGAATGATGATAACTTCAAGGTGCATTTGCTGCCCAGCACTGTAGTCAGTAGCCTTTATCTGTAAGCTGTTACATTCCCTTAATTTTTATTCACTGGTATGTTTTTGAAATATTGATTTATACTTACACCTTTAGAACTTTTTGTTCTTGGGATGCTTGTGTGCCCTTCAGGTTGTATCTGAAGTAATTGTATTTAGTTTTTCTCATGGAAGCAGTGTGTCTTGAGGAGGAGGGCAGATCTGATTGTGTCCCTGAAACACACTGTAAAATACAGATGAGGAAGATAAATAATTTGTTCTCAAAGTGGTTTTGGAATAGGCCTTTCTCAAATGTAGACTTCATGTTTATTTGATGGAACAGCAAGTGAGTCTTTTGCTTCCCTACCCCATTATGTTTGGAACAACAGACAATATAGAAGCAGCTTGTTCTCATGATACACAATGCTTGTGAGAACTCAATTCTTGAAATTCTAGTCCCTAAGTTAGCAATGCTAGGGCACTAATTTACAAATTGTACTCCAAGCTGTAATTGGTTCTGACTGGAATGTAGTGTTCAGGATTAGGTTCTTGTTGCTGAAGCATAATGACTGCATCTACACCATCTCCTCAAGTACACATTGCTGCATTTGAAGACACTGGGCAGTGTGGTACTATAGAGATTTCTTTAAATGTGCAGGAAAAACGTGTTGCTAACTTTAGCTATCAGAAGCCCTACTAATCCTCCTGTCCTCACCTTGATCTCTTATTTTTCAGGTTTGTCTCTGACAGCTTTTGCCAAAGACAGCAGAGAATGTGATCAGAACTTGCTGAAGTTGATGTAAATCCTTCAAGCACTGATAGCTTTGAAGTGATTTATCACTGTCTGACTGTCCAACAGTCAGATCAACTCTGCCTCTCAAACTCTCTGGAGCATCTGAAGTGTCTGAACCAACTGTGCTGAACATGATCAAAAATAGGAATGTGAATGTAACCTGGGTACTAGTGCCTTGGCACTCTGTGCTCAAAGCAGGCCTTCTAGACAGCTTAACTATAAGCTTTTAGTTGTAGCTGAAGCTGCTGGATGTCTCTGCACTTTTCCAGAAGATTTCATATTTTCATAACCAGGTGAACACAGAACTTTAGGAATCACAGCCCAAGTAGGCTGTTGTGGGCTGTAGGTGTACTGAATTGGTCTCTACACAGAAAGATATTGCTATATGGCTGGCTCAGATTACAGCTAGGTGCTGCAGCAGTTTGAGCTAATGCCAGTGCTTGCTGCATGAGAAGGTGAAACTGCAGTTGACTACTTGATCAAGATAAGTAGCAAAGTGCTAAATTCATTTTAATTGCCACCTAGCTGAGCATCTCATTGGCGTTTGGCTGTGCTAGGAGAGATGTGCAAGAGTAGAAATCTGGATGTGTGTGTTCATGTATTTCTTAAATGTGTAACTGCTGCCATCATGCTCTGTATGGCTACACTTAGCAGCTTGAGGATCTCTTGTCTATTAATAACAGACTACACACAAGTGCTGTCTTAGATACCTTATTTTCTCAGATCATAGCTGCATAGAATGTGAGGGAATACTTAATTTAGGTAGTGTTGCCATAAAACCTGTTGAACTGAGACAGGTGCAGGTATATAACAAGAAATCTGAATTCTTAAAATTTCAACCTAGAACTAGAATTTCAGCTTTTGCAGTGCAATACATTTGTGTATTCTGCAGAGTCTGACTGCAAGGAGATACTTATTTCCTGGGGCTGTTACAATAAAATTGGAAACTAATGCTATTAAACTTTGTTTGTATTGTCACTTAACTCTTCTGCAAAGTAGGAAGGAAAATGGTGTCTGTCCAGTGATCCTTGGAAGCCTTATATAAAAGGCTATGCTAGGTGAGGCATGCTCCTCTATGGATCCTGCTTTGATGTGTTCTTCCCCTGCTGTAAACAAACTGCTGCAGTGTGAGGGCACTGATGCAAGGTGTAGGCATGATATATTCTAAAATGAACCAATTTGTACTGACCAACAGGCAGTGGATCCGATCTGTTACAGTATCTGTAACATCGTCTCTGAAGGCTGGAAATCTAATGCTGTAGTTGAGCAGCTGAAGTAGTAAGGAGTTTAGGTAACTTGATGACCAGACCAGTTCTGTGGACAGTGCCCATAAGAGGTGCTGCATAACCTTATTCTTAGTTGGTAGAGTTTTAACTGAACACTATATGGTATATACTGTCATAGGAACAGAGCATGATGCAGTGTCTACAACTCTGGTACAACTTGTGTGGTATCTGAACACATGCAGTATGGTGGATAGAAACATTGTGCTAATAAACCTCTGAAATTGGGGGGTTGGGGAATTTCTGTTTCAGAGCAATGGTTTTCCTACAGTTCATTATTCTAGAGCATTTCTAATGGGTGAGCATTGGCAAGCTGAAGTGCCTGTAGGCTGTGGGCCTTGGACAAAGAGAAGCCATTACTGGTACAGGCAGATGACTTCTGGGGAAAAAGCAGCCACCATAATGTGTCATGCTGAGAGGAGGGAGGTTGCAGGAAGGAGAAGGTAAATGGAGCCAAGCTCTTAAATATAAAGGAATGTTAGAAATTAGGAACACATAAGCCCCCATGCTGAAGGAGGTGAAGGTGAACAACGCATGAAACTGTAGGATAGCATCCCTCAAACCCAGTTTCAGTGACTTACTGCCCTGACAGTGCCTAGAGTATCTGTGAGTGTACCCTTGTTAAAAGCTGTAGAGAATCTTCCTGTTGTAAATTTGATGGTACTCAACCTTTCTAACCATTGCACAGGAAGGGAAGGAAGGAAGATGGAAACTCTTTTGCCTTCCTTAGTGCTTCGACTTTGGTTTACTATTATGCCTTCTACAGATGTTTAAGGGGTAAGTATACAGTGCAGCTCTATCAGGAGCATGTAAAATGCTCTCAAGTTCAATTTTGAGCTGTTGTTCTGCTGATTCTTTCAGAAACTTGTCTGAAGATCCTCAGTGTGATCAGCAGAGCTGAAACTCAGGGATAAGTTTACATAATGAACTTAAGAAGGCAAATCTAGACAAGTGAAGTGCCTACATACTGAAGGCATGTCTTTCTCTACATGTTAACTATTTTTACTTTTTCAAGTCAAATGAAAGCAAAACTTTAAAATCTGTTTTGTCAGTAGTTCTGTCATCTTTGAAAACTTTCAACACAATTAGACTATGTGCAGAAGCAAACATTCATGTTACTTTCTAAAGATGTATTAGTTTCATGATATACCCAAAGAACTGAATGTATTACTCTGGTTAGAATAATAGTCTGTCAAGTTGTGTTTCTGTTTGAACTTCTGCTACTAAAGTACTCACTCGACACCAGATCCTTGACTTGGTTGTAGGGGAATGTTTTATGATGATTCTCTAACCACTCTGAGGATGTGATGTCTCTACCTTGTCTTCTGTGTATGTATGTGCATATTACCAGCTGAGAAAGGAGCATATCTATCAGCCAGTCATGTATCAAAAGTTTACCTGAAACTTGGAGGGGGGTTAACTGTATCTGAGAAGCCTTACACTTAGTAATAGGAGGAGCAAAAAGGTGAAATCCTTCACTGGGCAGAGACATTCTCTAGAGGAATGCTGGTGTTATGGCTAATTCATGGCTTCCAATGAAACTCAGCTGCCTTCTTTAGTGCACTAGCCATCTTTTCTGTAAGTCTTAGCCACATGAGAGAACCTCAGATCTGGCCACTTGCCAGTATTGTCTTTGACTACTGTTGGTTGCTCTTCCTTTGTCCAAAGCAGACTTGTAAATCAGCCTGCCCATGACCAAAAGTGTAAAGAGCAGATTAACTGTCAGCGAAGGAAAGCTTGTAGTATCTTTTCCATTGTAGTGTTCCCTATTAGTGCTGGAGACATTCTGCCCTGTGGCTGTCCCAAACTCAGTGTACAGTTATAAGAGTTCCCAGAAGGACTTAATGGACCTATCCCAAACTACTGGAGAAATTAACTTGAAATGAGTCAAAACTCACTTATATGCAGGGATTTTTGATACCATAAGACACTGAGATGCTTGTTAGTTTTTGAACATTCATATCCTAGTGCTAAGGAATAGTCAGTTGTGGTCTGAACTGCATACTGTGAACAGGCTGTTCCACAAACAAAATCTGTATTTCAGTCCTTTTTGAGGACTAAGGTTAAAGAATTTCAAAGTCAACATGTTTGGAGCCCTGAGGTGTTTATTTGAGTTTACTAGTTCATTTGCCACTTGAGTGGGGTGCCCCTTGCTTTTGGAAGCATGTGTTGGTATAGGAAGGCGAGTTGAATAAAAGGCTCTTGTATTAGGCTCAGTAAATGCTGTGGTGTCAAGGCTT
Source organism: Ciconia boyciana (assembly GCF_034638445.1). Classification (NCBI taxonomy): domain Eukaryota; kingdom Metazoa; phylum Chordata; class Aves; order Ciconiiformes; family Ciconiidae; genus Ciconia; species Ciconia boyciana. Next base: position 56,622,202 of record NC_132940.1, on the reverse strand, counting down.
CTGCTGTTACTCACTGGTGGTTCCACTGCACAGAAGTTTGAGTTTAAAGACTCCCTGGATACTCCTGGTGGTGTTCTAAATTGACCTGTGTAGCTTCTGTTGTGACCTAGCTTAGGCATGGCCTGAGTAAAGGGTATTACTGGAAGAGCACCTCCAGCATATGGCAGTCTGTCTGCATGTGGTTCAGGATAGTAGAGCTTACATGAGCAAGGCAGGAGCCAAATCCTCAGCTTGTGCTAGTTTGATCTGCTTAGTGAGGAATTAGTTTCCCAGCTTTGTGGTCAGAGCACAGGTAGGGTGCTAATTCTGTAGGGCAACTTATAGTTGAGGCTGATCATTATTTCCAGTTCCACAGGAGTCTGCTATTACTGTACTGTTAGCATGCATGAACTATGTAGCTCCAGTGCTGGATGATCAGTGTAGAAACTCAGCTCTGAATGAATCCTACATCCTTTGATTACAAGATCATGAATACTAGTTTTAATGCAAAACAAAAGACATGCATTCATGTATAGCAGAAGCCTAAGCAGGTGCACAGCTGCTAATCAGATACATACACAGCAGTCACTGTTGCAAAATCCTAAAATGAACACTACATGCCAAACTCTGCATTTCTTGGATTGCAGGAGTAAGTGGTGGATTTGCCAGGGAAGAGTTTAGAACATCTCACCTCAATGCTAATGCTTGCCAGAATTCAAGGACAAGGTCAAATAAGCAATGTTCCTGGAAGAAACTGATATACCTGTACTCACAAGGAGTCTATGTGCATCAAGTAAAAGTGCTCAATATATGCGATTAAAATATTCAGGCTCATCACAAACATACATACCCTGATCTTGTTTGGCTACAGAGCCCTGATATTGGTGCAAAGCACTACTGGGAGACTTCTGCTCTAATCTGAGGATGCATAAACTCGGACTAGCTTTCAAACCATGACTTAAATGCTAATTCAACTTCTGCTAATCCTAGCCCAGAAGAGCAACTGCAGAGGTTTTGTGTAATGAAGTCATATGTAACTGTGTTAGAATGAATGACTGGACTTCAAGCTCTTGAATCTCTGAACTCTTCTGAAGCAAGTCAGAGCATGCTTCTGAACAGCTAATTATCTTTTCACTTAGGAGAAATATGGCACAGCTGCACTTACACCTGCATTTGGATATATGATTGGTGCTACAGCACAGCAACACAGCACAAAGAGGTGTTCTTCCCTGTAGCAGAAGCTGAGAAGGCAGCAGAGACATGGGCTTTCATTTAGACTCCACTTGTCAGGAGGTGGAAGAAAATGGAGGCTCTAACTTGTTGACTTGGTTCATTGTAGCAGTCCTGGAAGGACTGTAGCAGTCCTGGAAGCAGACACCGTAATTTCTAGGTGTCTGAAGCTATCTGGTGGTCTCATCTTGGTGCTGTGTGAATTCAGCTGTGCTGTCTGTACTTTGCAGTCAATGTATGGAGGTGTCTAAAGGATCAATGCCTCCTTCCTCACACCCATTGCCTGTGATCTAGCCCAGTGCCTGCTCCTTGCTGTCTCTCCTTCAGGGAGACAGCTGGTATGGCTGGATGATACACCAAACTAGCCTTAATAAGGCTCATGTTCTAATTAGGCAGGGTATTATAAAGCATTCTAGCTACACAGTGGGCTGGGAGTCTAATGCTGTAAATCCCCCTATTAATACTTTTGTAGGTTGTGTACTGCATCAAATCCAGTGAAAGGAGAAGAGGAAAATTGCCTTAGTGGAATATAAAGTTCATAGAGCACTTGCTGCTTCACCAAGCAATGGCAGCTTTGACAATGTTTGGACCAGCAAACCTACTTAATTTTTAGATGCTCCTGGGTTTGGTGACTTCCAGAAGTCTGGACAACAGTGCTTTAGGGGTTGCCTGTGCAACCTGCAAAGCAGTGTGTGAAACCCCTAACTACTTTCAAGTGGGGTTATGCTTGGAAAGACTCGGAGGAATTTCTGGGAAGAAGGATGTAATTATGATTTCAGAGTATCTCTTCCTAGACTCTTGTTTTATTTTGGTTTAGTTATCCTTAAGCTAACTAGAACAGTTGATCCTATTCTTCCTCAGCCCATACAAACTAATAACTAATCTTGTTCTGAAACACCAGTCCTTTAATGAAGTCTCTTAAATATTTTAAAATTGCTGTTCATCCTGGTGTTGTAATATGTAGAATGCTTTAAGCACTGAGCAGAACTGGTGATCGTATAATTCTCCTTCTCCCTATACGTCCACCTAGTCCTGAGCTCTGAGCTGTTTTCCCATTTGCCTCTCCTTACTGGGAAGTTGAACAAAGGAGTGAGGTGGCCTGCTGAGCTCTGCCTTCTAAATGCAAGAGGTGGGAGCTCCTGTTCTGCAGCACTGCCATCTGAGTTCTTTACTACTTAAAACAATTTTAACTTCATGTAATTGTAAATCAAACACAGTAGCTTTTGTATTCTGTATCAGCTGCAAGTATTAATAAAAGAAGCCTTTATATGTCTGCTCTAGTTTCTTGTCAGGTAGCAGTAGGACCAGAAGAGATGCATCTTCTTCCCTGCAGTGGTCTGAACCCTGGAAGACAATGGTTGTTTGGTGTGTGGGGTTTCGGTCATATGTTGACTGCATACACATCAAATCCTTTCTCTGCAAGACAAGTAAGGGATGGAAAAATCTGTTTTGCTTGGCCTCCAGGCTTGTCTGGTTTTGCTATTATCATCTGATGTTACAGTTGTCAAACCAATAAATTGCTACCTTCTCTGTTAAATATGAGATTGCCTGTGTGAAAAGCTAGGATCTCAGTGTTTTTTTTTTCCTTCCCATATACAACACAGCTGCCTCCTTTCTTTTCACCTACTCGCCATCATCAGAGATAAATGCCCATGTTGGCTGCTTAGCAGGTTGTCAGAAATATCCTCCTATTTCATATATTTGAGTTTGCTTGCCTTTCTGTGTAATGTTCCTGATGCCCCTCTGGCTTCCTACAGAACTTCTGTCTTGCTTACCTCTGACATCATGTGTATTTGACAGCTTTGTAGCCTGGCTCCTGAATTGTCTGTATTTTCATGGCCTTCTCACATGACCTTGGTATGTGGATTGTGGATTTGGTACTGCTGTCTCTAATCTAATGAGCAAATCTTTTTCCTTGTCCTTAACCTATTTTCCTCACCTCACCCAGACTTTCTCTCCTGACGTGTCTTGAGCCAACCATGTTGTCTTTCTGGCTCTCGCATTACCTTATGTGCTTACCATTGCTATGACCAATTTGTTGGACAGGGAAATCATGGTAACAAGTGCTGGTAGGGTTTTGTTGTGCTCTCAAGATGCAGAAATTCAGAGGGGCAGATGTGCTCTGTGGTAGCAGCACCAGCCATGCTTCTTTTTCTCTGCCTGTCTGTGAGTAGCTGTGGAGGTAAAAGAACAAGACAAGATCATGTATGCACTCAGTACTCTCCATACTCTCAGGGATTTCCCTCAGGATTAAAAGTTTAACTGTTTTCTTCATCTGTTAATTTTCCCAGTCATCTGTTGAATTGTATCAGCCTGCACCCAGGTGTGCCACAGCTTCATGAAAGGTGGAGGGCAGAAGCATTACCCTCTGTTAGGAGCTGCCCATGGCTTCAGAAACTTTTTTTGGAATTCACTAGCTATAAATAAGATGCTGTGTAAATGATTGCTGTTGCCCTCTGTCATGCATTTAATAAGCCATGATATGCTTATCCTATGTGAGTTTAATTCTCCCATTTTTAGTCCATTTATGCATTTGAACTTTACAGCATCCTATGACAGAGAATTCTAAATTTAAGTATGCCTTGTGTGAAAAACATTAATTTCACTGAGTGTCCCCAGTTCTTTTGCTGTAAGAACAGTTTGTTGTAAGATCATTCCCTAGTTATCATCTTCATGCCGTTCATGACTTTATGGACCTCTCAAATACGTGTACCTTATATTTATTCCTTTTTTCTATCTGAGAAGTCTTAAATTTATGCTTGTGTGGAAGCTGTTCCAATCCCAACTGTTATCATTGCTCGCAATAAAGTAATTTTAAGTATAATACCCATTTTGAACTGAAGTGATAGGGGACTGACTCTGGTATTCAAAAAGGAGGCAAACCCTAGTTTTTTTAAGTGGTATGGTAATGTTTCCTGCTTTATTCTTTGTGTCTTTTGTAGCAATTCTTCATTGTCTTTTGGCCTTTTTGATGATGCTGAGTAGTGAGCTGCTGTTTTTCAATAAATGTTTGAATGATTCCCCTCCCTCTGGTTAGTGATATCTGATTTAGGCTTGTTTTATTTCTGTGAGCATTTCTTTAGAGTTATTAACACAGTGTTGTATCACCTGGTTGATTGTTTCTATTGGCATATTAATAAGTTGCTGAATTAGAAAAAGTGCTGTCTGATTTCTATTTGATAGTGCAGCCATGATTTATTAGACGTTTCTTTCAAGCAGTGCTGGAGCCTGTTACATCACATTGCTAATGACTTCTTCATGGTTTTAGTTCCAAGAAAACTGTACATGCATGCAGCCAATCAGGATGTTGCAGTTGATGAACACCTGAAAAAATAATAGGGATTCAGAAACCTAAATTAATAGTGTTGGAGTTGTTGCTAGATTTTGTACTTCAGTCTTTTACTCTAGAAATGCATTGTAGAACTGCTTAGGAGTCTCATTTCTTCCTGATAAACTCTATGCTTTGAAGATTTTCTAACGTGACACAGAACTGTATGGTCTTTCTTAGAATCTTAATTGCGCAGTAGTGTGATGCATTTGGTTCTTGATAGTTGTACATGTGGGATTTTGACAGCCTTGCCAAGATGGAGATGAGCAATGTTCTCGACTAGGGGTTTGCGCTTATACTTGCCTGTATGGCAAGACGTTAGGGCAAGGCCTTTCAAAGGCAGTGCCCCCTAGTCTTTTATCAATGCATCTTTTCCATCTTTGCTGAGAGAATTCTGTTGAGCAGCTCTGGAGAGTTTGATTATTTTTCACAGTGTGTATTTAAGAACATTATCTTTGGACTGCCTAAAAATACAGTGTTTTGCAATTGTGCTTTCTTATTAAAAAGCTATTCTTGTTTGTAAGTGCTGAAAAACTTTTTATGCTGACAAACACAGTGTTTTTGGTTTTGGAAAACTTTTTAAAATGTTCTTTTGCTTTCTTATTACTTTGCTATCTTCTTTTGTAACCATAGCTTTAGGTTTAGTGAATAAGTTTTTGAGATCAGGACCATGGATTGTTGACAACCTGCTTAGGCACTATTTAAGTACTTTGGTTAAATAAATAAAGGACAGATTTATGCTAAAATAAATCTGTTCTTGTCCTTCACATGAGTGGAAGCTAGATGTCTTAATGTGCTACAAGCTTACATGTTAATGTAGTACAGACTAAGTCTCTCATAAATGGTGGCATTTCTGACAAAAATTACGTCATGCGAAGTGACGAACCAAGTGCTTGCTATAGATATACATTTAGTGCTTTGCAGATACTGGTTTTTTAGGAGGCTACAAGGCACTTACAGTTGCTGTTTTCAAAGAAATAAAATAACTTTGCTCTGGGAAGGCAACTAATAAGGGTAAACATAGTATCTCTGTGAGACAGCCAGGAAGATTTTTACCTCAGAGCTGAGTTTTTTCCACAAAGTAGCTCCATTTAAAAAAAATTAGAAAACAAACAGGTAACATGGCACTGCAATAAATGGTCCAGTAAGTCAGCAGAACCAGTAGTGAGCCCTCTGTGAGTATAGATAGCAAGCTAATCCCCTCAGATAGTTTTGCCACATTTAGCTTCTGATCAAAAGGTTTGTTTGAACTCTGCAACATTTTGACTACTCCATATCATTGCTGTTTCCTTTCTCCTCTTAGATTAGCATTTAGGTCTGCCTTTCACTAGGGCTGTGGGAAAACTCCCCTGAGATAAGACTTGCCTTTTAAGTGGTTGTTAATAAAGTTGCTGAGCCATTGAAAAGAGTGGCTGGGAGCAGAGAAAATTGTAATCTTTCTTTGCTTTAGTTTAGGGAAAAAGAGAAAAAGCAGGAAACATGATGAAAGAAAGTACAATTCTGCTTCATGCATATTTGTTTTTCGATCTAATCCAAGATATTTTTGAAGAAGGGACTTTAGTAGTATTCTGGAAATAATTTGAATTTTCTGTGGATAAGAATATCTAAATTACACTAAGAGGGTGTAAATTCATCAAGAATGTATGTCTTAATTTCACTGCATAAGCCAATCATTGATTTCCTGAACTGATGTCAAAGGTACTTGATTTTGTAATATTTCTCTATTGTATTTACTGTGGCAGGATGCAAGATTAGTCTGGTCTATCCATTTATCTTTCGAATGCACAGGCACAATACTGGTGTTAATTTATGTTTTACAAATGCAGCAATCTAATGCAGATCTAGAATTTGTGCTTTCCATGTCTTTGCTGCCAGGCTGAAGCCTGTCCTCTAAGACACTTAAATGATAGTGATTGTTGTTGCGTAATAATTTACAGAAGAAAGAGGTGCAAAGTTGCTGGAGTCTGGAGTCATGGACTTTAAACATAGTTTTGAACTCTGACTCTGCTGTCTTTCTTGTAAAAGCAGATTGAATGCCAGGATGCCTTGGAAGCAGCTGCTCGGGCAGAGGGCCTGCCACTGGACACCTCCGTGCATTCCCAGCTGAGAATGCTGGACGAAGAGCATCATAAGGGCAAATACCACCATGGCCTGAATGTGCTGAAACCCATACGGACTACTTCCAAGTAAGTCTTTAGGTTACAAAAGAACTGATACAGCATTTGCTTTTCAAACCGGTCAGAAAGCAGGATTGCAGCTGTAGGTCTGCTGACTAATACTGAAAACATCAGAATTTGTTTAGCAAGTATGACTGGCATGGGCCATTTGGTACTCAGTACTTTCAATGAGAGGAGGCTTTGTTTTTCTCAGGGATTTACAATTCTGTTTCCTTTTTCATTTGTTTGTGATTTTTTTCTTTTAGACACCAGCACCCTGTTGATAATGCTGGGCTTTTCTCCTGCATGACCTTCTCCTGGCTCACTCCTTTGGCCCACAGAGCGTACAAGAAAGGGGAATTGTTTATGGATGATGTATGGTCTTTATCAAGGCATGAGTCTTCAGATGTCAATTGTAGAAGGTAGAGACATCTTGTTTCCTTTTTTTTTATACGTTAGTTCACAGGCAATGATATAGTATTGCCCTAGAAAAGCAGCACTGATATTTTGTTCTGCCTTTCTCAGAATAGTGGAATTTAGTTTTATCCTTCATAGACCACTTCCTCCTGCTGCACTGTTCCTGTACTCTTGCTGATTTCAGTGGACTTAGAGGATTCTGCCTCCAGGAGTGTTTTGCAATTGTTTTTCTGATTTCGCATGTCTTTATTTTTTATTAAAACGAAGTTCTTTCTCAAGACTACATTGTCTCACAAATGGAGTTCATTACCTGGTGTGCAACACCCAATAGGCACACAGAGCCGAGATATCAGTTTATTTCAAGTTTTGTGCAAAACCGGGTGCTAGGTGGTAGCTCCACAAAGCTAGCATGCTGCTCTTTCATGCAGGTACAATATTTATACAGTCTAGTTATACATATGCATAAGTAATTACGCAAAGTATATTTTCTTGTCTTACTTTTAAAGCTACAGTACTACTTTAATATTCTGCACATGCCCAAAGGTGAGGGGTCTCTGCTTGGGCCAGGGTCTCCAGCTCAAGGGGTGTGATTTTTAGTATTATAATGAGGATAGTTCGTGTAAAGGTGCTGCTTATCACAATTCTACTAGTAGCTTCAGATTGTTCCCAAAACATATCGATTAGCTTACATATTTCTCCAGGATGCGTTTCACTCCCAAGGACAATAATTTTTGACTAGACGTTCCATGTTCCAGTGTGAATCCCCCTTATCAACTTTACATAAGTCCCGGCCTTCCACCAGCTCCTGATTGACTACACTGAAAAAAATCTTGTGCTAAAATAATGAACAGTAATACTGACAGTAGCAAGGTGATTTGCTTGAATATGGGTCAGATCTTGTGATCAGGCTAACCTTTTATGGCTAATGAGAATTTTTCTCAGGTTTTGACTCCACAACTCTTCCATCAGATTAGCAAGGAAAGACTGTGACAAATCAGTATATTACGATTGCCGAAGAGGCTCCAGGCAAAAGCAAAAAGCATTGTGTTTTTCACCCCTCTCTTCTGTAGAAGTAACACAACATAGATATTTCAAGATGCAGATATTTCTCTTTACCTCACAGAATGTACCATGTATTTATTTCTCTTGATATCTAGTAATTTTTGTTGCTCTGGGCTAGGAAGTGCTTGGAATTTTCACAAAGAAGTACCAATGAGATTATACCTTCTCTCATGGTGAAAAATTTATAACACAAGGCTTCTGTTTTAATTAGGCTGGAGAGGTTGTGGCAGGAAGAACTGAAAGAAAGTGGACCCGATGATGCTTCTCTCCGGAGGGTTGTGTGGATTTTCTGCCGCACCAGGCTCATCATTTCCATAGTGTGTCTGATGATCACGCAGCTCGCGGGTTTTAGTGGACCAGTAAGTAATATCCATCCTTTTTTTAACAACCCCAGAGGGCTCCATCTCATGGCCAACTGTAAAATCTGAAGGTTTCATTGCAGAATCACTTAAATATTTTGACTAGCTAGAAATTTTGGGGCAAAATTCCAGAGTGATTCAAGAATCCAAGATAGGTTTCCTACAGCTGGTGAATCAGTTGCTGAATACTGAGGCAAGTTCTTGGAGAAGGGAGGGGGAGTTTAGGTATCTTGGAGGAAATGCACACTCGGTTTTTCTCTTTGATTTTGAGTATAGTTTAAAGTTCTTCCTTAACTGGTATGTGGTCTTTTTGCATAAAATTCTTATGTGCAGGTCTCTTAATTGTTTTCTTTTTCTTTTTGCAATTCTGTAAATTTATCTTGGAATAAAATTCAGTCTGATAAAACAATAATATTAGATTATCGGCATTAATAGCACAGTCTTCAAGAAGTGGAACGAAACAATTTTATTAGAGCACTACTTAAAAACTAATGTGAGCAGGTCTCAAGAAATCTGTGGGTATAGTCTTTACTGATCCTACAGAGAATGGTCAGACAGGTTTCATGTAGAAGTGTTAGAGTACGTTACTGCCTCTAGGAACTGCTGCTGTTTGTTGCTATGGGTCATAATGAAGATAACAACATATGGGACTTGACATTCACACCATTTTTTGTCACCTGTTTGTTGCACGTGCTGTGCAGATTTACAGTTGAAATTTTGACTAAATTTATTCTCTACACATTTCCCTTGAGGAGTAGGAGCAGTATTACTGCTAGTAGTACACGTTTCAGTGTGCTGGTAAGCTGAAGGTTCATTTCTTGGGTAAGTACACTTGGGTGCAGTGCACTGTTAGGTGAAATGTCTTTTTAAAATGTTTTCCTGCTTTTAAATGTCTTATCAAAATGACGTTCTGCTTTTTAAGCCTTTTTAAAGTTTGCCTTGTTTCATGTAATATGAATAAAAATAAATGTTTCTGTGGTATTGTTTTCTTGGTAATAATTTATAGTAGCTTGTATTATAAAATATACGAACATACTTTGGTAATTAACAATAAATCATGATTAAGGTTTTAACAGCACTAGCTTTCCCCAAGAAGAGCTTCTGTCATTGTTTCACTACAGGCTTTAGAAGCTGCTTTTATCTTTAGCAAAGAACTTGCAGCAGGGTTGCCCCTAATTTCTGTAGTGTAATTTTCTCAATTTGTCTCAGCCAAATTGCTGAATGAGAGCAAGTGGGAGGGGAAGGAGGAAAACAAACCAACTTGACTAGGCTGGGGGCTACTGCTGCAATTGATGCTCGATTTGGGTAATTTAAAATTATCTATAGACATTTGCCCATTTACAGGCAACCTTATTCATTTCTCTGAATAAGGAACAATTCCCTTTTGGTTCCATCATTTGGCATGAAAAATAAGTCTTTACCATCCCTCCTCCCTGTTTTTAAAAATGGCATGCCTTGTAGATATGCCTATGCTGTCTCCTCAGAAGTATCAGTGCTTTCTTGTATTGTTACACCCTTTCAGTCACCTGAAGGTGAAAAGGGAGATCAGGAAAAGCACTTGACTTGACCTCACGTATTGGTGAAAATTATAAAAATGGAGTTAAACACTATATTAAACTTCAAAATTTTTAATTGAATGTCTGTGACCTTGAAATGCCAGCCAACACCTGTGGCTTTGCTGATGAGCATTGTGATGGTTATAACTGGAAAGGAGTTACCGCAGACTTCCTGTGTGGGTTTTTTTTGACGTCCGATAGATCCTTCAAGGGTCTTCCTTTTTTTATTTTGATAAATTCTGCATCTGGCACAGTATCCAAAACCCATAACCTTGTGAGACAGCTGCATGTGTCAGAGTGCCTTGTAATAACCATCAGAATGTACTAGTATAGGTGAGATACTATTTATCTCCAGTGAATATCTGCTGCCATTTGATCAGCTACCAAAACTTTCAAGTTCAAGTTGAGGAGCAAAGAAGTTTTTTGATAACTAAACATAATCAGTTTAACTCCAGGTCTGAACAATGTACCTGTTTGAAACTGTTCAGAGCTATTCTTCCTGTTTGGGAGATGGGGAAACTTGCTATCTTAGTGGAGTACAGCTTGACAGTTTGGTCAGTTATTGGAGGGGGGAGTGGTAAGCTATTGGAGGTAAGTTTCCCGGTTTCCCAGTTGGCTCCAGTTGCAGCCTGCCCCGTGCTGTCGCACGCTGGCTGCAGCAGGGACGCCGGCACTGCAGTGGGACCAGTGACAGAAGCTGTTCTTTAGAATTTTCAGGATGGCTGTTTTCTGCGTCAGAATGAGACAGTCCTGCTGGGCAGAGCCAACGCCAAGAGCAAAGGTAAGGTAATGTTTATTCAATGGGAATGCTTAAGACAGCCAAGCAGCTAGTACCAACTACTACGGTAATAGTCACAGGAGTTCCTTTTTCCCCATTAGCTTGAGTTTTAGTTTTTGTACTGTAACTTTCTTGTTCTGTGGATACCTTTATGCTGGATTCTTGTCACTAAACTAGTTTGAATTCAAATAGTATGTGTTCAGATGTAAATGTTAATTCTGTGTGACTTTTTCCCCTCCCTTTTCAAAATTCTTTAATCTGCTGTTTCCTCTTTTCTTTCTTCCGGGAAAAAAAAATGGGGGTATAATGTAAGCTGGTCTCTATTTCATCACGGGAGATGCTGAATCTATAAAATAGTGCTGAAAAATTGCACTAAAAAGTTTTGGGAGGAATGAGACCCCAGGAAACATCTGCTATCTTTATACATCCTCTCTTGGAGACTTTCAGCAATGCTGTGATGTGCGAGAAAATGCTTGCAGTCTGCGACCATGCTGAGTTACAGCTCATGAGGAAAAAGGGGGATTTTCACCCCAATTGCTCAGTGACTCAGTTGCATATGTTGGATTGAATACTGGAAAAAGAAGTCAGTAATCTCCTTAGTAACTGCAAACCAACTGTATGCAGTTGTGGTCCAAACAGTCGATGTTAAACTAAATCCAAGTAAGGAGAAAGTTGGAATGCAATAGATCTGTGAATCTGAGCTCCTCACATTTGTTCAGGGATCGATATGTAAATTTTCTCAGTGGCCATTCTAGAACCTGATGGACATCTGGCTTTAATTTACACCTGTGAAAAAGAAAGAGCAAAATTATTTACAGCATGTTTCCTTGGTTCTGACGTGCAGAATTATTTTCCTCAGAACAGATGAATTTGATCTCCATTTTTTTCTGTTATTTGGTGCTGGGCTATAGCTATCAATACCTTTGCTGAAGTAGTTGGGTTTTGTTTTTTCCCCTCTCTCTTCAAACTATACAGAACTCTTATTTGCAAAACCTGGTTTAGCCAAGAGGACTTCAACGGACTATGATGTGAAGGCTTCTCAAATATTTTCTTTGGTCTCAGATTTTTTTGGTTGCTTTTTATTGTGGGCAAAGGTAATTCTCTGCTCTGTATTAGCATATCAAAAGCACCAGTATCTTAAAGCATCATTTATTGAAAAGCTCTCTAGGAAATCTTGTGCTGTCTGTGAAGCCTTACTGTAGGATACTTTTTAAACCAGATTTCAGAATTTGTGCAGCCTCAGAAGCCTCCTCTGTTGGCACCTGCAAGTTTGACTTCTTTTGGACTTCATGAACAAATACTGTTCTGTTTTTGTATCTTTATAATTTTGTGTGTAGTTTCAAATCTAGTTTATGTTAGAGGCTGAGACTGACTGTTAGATATTAGCCCTTTATAATTATCCTGTATGTGCAGATTGTATGTTTATACAATGCTCTACCTGTTGTACAGTGTTTTGAGATGTTACCATTTAAGATGGCACTTTATTTCAAATAAAAGCCTATTGTTTCGCAGTCAATAGTATTTAATATTGCTGGTGATTGTGAGTTGTATGATGTTATATTGTGCCGTTGGACCACAAAGAGCTGGAGGTGGGAATTGATGGTTCTGGGGGCTGTCCTTTTTCTGCAGGTGATGTTTGAAATGTGATTCCTGAGGTAAAGTGTTTATGTTTTTGGGGGGAGAGGGTATGGGGAGGGATCAAATGGTTAATTTTTGGTCTTTTTTTTTTTCTCCCCTATCCCCAATGATTTGTGGTATTGCGTACCTTGTGCTTTCTGCTTGTTTTTTTCTTTACTATTAAACTGCTGATGTTTATTTCCAGGAATGTTTTGCAAATGTCCTTCTCACTCTTCCCCTCTACAACTGTAGGTACATTGTTCCTTTTTATCAAATAAGCACGTTTGAAGCAAACCAAAGATAAAATAAAAAAGGTCTTAATGTCACGTAAAGGAATGTTTCTTAATGTGCGCAGATGTATAAGTAGTGACTATATTTTAAAACTCTTCTATATGATAATGCATTGCTTTCAGCTAACTGACAGATTTATGTTAAGTTAGAAGACACGGAGGATTAGAAGCGTGCTGCGAGGAATGTGGTTCCAAATTAAACTCTCTTTACTTACTAAATTTGACTCAGTGCTTGGCTCTCAGCAGGGCTTTGTGTTACAGTACTTCTTGTATTGACACCTTTTACTTCTAGAAAGAAGATGCTTTCTATTTCAAACGGCTCTTTTAAAAGCAAAGTAGCCTACTTATTTCTAACTTAACATAAAGTTGTTGCATGGTCTTCTGGGATGATGGGGTGTTCATGCAAGCTTGCATTTCTTCCTGTAGGCGTTCGTTGTGAAACATCTTTTGGAGTATACCCAACAGAGTGAGTCCAACCTGCAGTACAGCTTGTTTTTAGTTTTTGGCATCTTTATGACGGAAGTAGTGCGATCTTGGTCCCTTGCACTAACCTGGGCTTTGAATTACCGCACGGGGGTTAGACTGCGTGGAGCTATCTTGACAATGGCGTTTAAGAAAATTCTTAAGCTGAAGAACATCAAGGAGAAGTCTCTTGGAGAGGTAAGTTGCAGCATCATTTTGGAAACTGCAGTGTGAAAAGGGATATGCAATATATTCCTTTGAGAATGAGCTGTGCCTTAAATCTAAATAATCTGTTATGTGTATTTTTCAGCTCATAAATGTATGTTCCAGTGATGGTCAAAGGATGTTTGAAGCTGCAGCAGTTGGCAGTTTGTTGGCTGGGGGCCCTATTGTGGCCATCTTAGGAATGGTTTATAATGTGATTATTCTGGGTCCAACAGGCTTCTTGGGCTCTGCTGTCTTCATTCTTTTCTACCCAGCAATGGTGAGTTGGAAAGAGTTCAGACTTGCTTCATTTTTGTTAGGTCAGACGTACGTGTAGTTTTGAATAGAAGGTGTTGAAATGTGCTAGATTTAGCCTATTTCTCGGGCTGCAGGTTATTGAAGGTGTTTCTAAAGATGGGGTATGAAGCAGAAATTTGGAAACAGGAAGCTCAGAATGATAAATTAGAAAATGGAAATAGAAAAGCTGATAGATTTGACTGAGATAAATATGCATAGCTAAATTAAACTGCAGAATGCTCAGGTGCTTGTGGTTGAGGTTGGAAAGACACAAGGCCTCCAGCTTGTGTACAGGAGCTCGGTGTTGCATGAGCACATTGCTCTTTATTTCAACAAAAGATGTTGAAAAGCACCGCATCTGGGAGAGTGTGTTCTTGATTAGTTACTCCTGCCTCTACTTCCGCTGAGCTGTGAAATAGGCTAGTTTGAGCCAAAATCATCTTGCCTCTAAAATGCCATGTAAGGCTGCTGAAGATTTGTCACTGTATTCATAACACAAATTTTAAATAACACAAATTTTAAAAAGCATGGAGGCTGAATACTGTGAGGTCCACTTTGGTCCAATTTATCTGGTCAACAGTAAGGATTAAAATAATGGGAATTATATTTTAAAGAGGGGGATGACGAGTGGAGTTTGGTCATCTTTTCCAGTTCTTTTCAGCAGCCCTTCTCTATTGATGGGGACTCCAAAAGAGATTGCAGGAGTATGAAGAAGGGCAAGGAGCTGAAAACTTCCTTAAGTGATGTGGTGTGTTTTGAATTTCAGACCAGGAATGGGATGAATGTTAGAGTAGCAGATACTTAGAAACATGTGATCAACTATTTTTAGATTGGTTCAGTAAAAATATTAGAACTTTTTTACCACCTTCACAGCACTGGCATGTAGCAGCAATTGATCTGGCTGTGCAAAGTCCAGATCGCTCTTTTGCCTTATGGGACCAGGTTAAAAGGTTGGCTAAAATGGGTTCTACTGTTCGTTTGCCATGAGGGTCAACTTGGTGTGTCTTTAGGTCAATGTCTTTGTAGTCTTTGTGCTTCAGAAACTTTAACAAATCTGGTACTATTCAATGTTTGTAAAAGCGCACACCTTTATTTTCACAAATTTTATTTTTGTTGAAACTTACTATCATGAGTCTAGTGCTCAGTGCAGATAGGGTGGGAGGATATGAATAGTGTTTCCGGCCTGACTTTTATGTTAGAACAACAGTCGCCTTGCCCCATCCCTGAATCCCTTTTTCAGATTCAAAATTGGCTTTCTCTGGTAACTAGGAGGAGTTGAATGTACTTGCTCTTTCTGAGTTGCCATTAATGTTGCATGGTGTTGCCTTTTGTTTCAGATGTTTGTATCACGCCTCACAGCTTATTTCAGAAGAAAATGTGTATCAACAACAGATGAGCGTGTGCAAAAGATGAATGAAGTTCTTAATTACATTAAGTTCATTAAAATGTATGCCTGGGTCAAACCATTTTCTCAGAATGTTCAAAGTGAGTTCACACGATCTGTAAACATTTCCTTTTGTGTAGATGCCCCATTGCTTAGTACCCTGGTGCATCCTCCTAGCTTAGTACGATAGATGTTGATGTACTTGCAGTGTAATAACACTTTCATCCTTCAGGCTTCCTATTTGTTATACATGATGGGTTGGACAAACAGACCTGCTTCTAAAGTTTCACCTTCTAGCATAATGATGTTTGTGGCTTGGCACTAATCTTAAATTTTTAAATTTTGTTCCATTTTTTGTCGTTTAATAAATGTGCTGGCTGCTCCATTTTTAAATAGAGTAAAAAGACCTCTATTCTTATGGAGATTTACAGACCATTATAGTTTGCTCCTCTGTAACTGTGGTCTTTATAAGAAGGTATATAATGTGATAAATGCTAAAGCGTAGAGTTAGGCTTCTTTTACTCAGTGTTTGTAGTGCTATGGTAGTGTCTGTTGTGTATGTACCCCCTGAACCATACTTCAAATATGGTGCTCCTATTTATATTTCTAGAAATTCGTGAGGAAGAACGTAAAATCTTAGAGCGTGCAGGCTACTTCCAGAGCATCACTGTGGGCGTGGCTCCCATAGTTGTAGTCATTGCCAGCGTGGTGACCTTTTCTGTCCATATGATCCTTGGCTACGATCTTACAGCAGCTCAGGTAACATACTGCGGTGTTGAAAATATTCTTTACAATATTGCTACAGTAGCTTTTCTGCTAAGTCATTTCTCTTCACCATATTCTTTGCTTTGTGGCTGTACCTTGCCATTGTAGCCTTGCTCACAGAATTGAACATCTGATGGGTGTGACAGCAGCAGATGTCGTCTTGTATTTTGCACAAAAAACTCTCAGTGCTGTTTCAGTCCTGACCTTCCCCAGAACAGGTTTTGACCTGAATGTAAACGAGCACTCCTGTTTGCTATTCAGATAGGGCATTGGGATTACTGGATGTTTTTGTTTTACAGTGTGCTTGGATGCAAACAGCACAAATGTCTTAAAACAGCATTTGAACTTGGGTCTTCACAAGTAATAGGCTAACGCAGAATTTGCTAGCTGCTGCTTTCGGTAGACCCTACAAACAGTGAAGATGTCTGTCTTGGTCTGTTACAAAGCACTGGAGAAAGAGTTGGGTAGATCTGCTGTTTTCTGCTGTTTGAGAATATGTTGAATATTTAAATGGTTATTCTTGGACTGTGGGCCTTTTCTATGGCTTTGAATTGCTGCTGTGACATTTCAGCTCTTAGAAGGTTGAGTTGTTAGTATATTGCATCCAAATGTAGTTCTCTTTCTTGTCTCATTTTTAGGCATTCACAGTGGTCACTGTCTTTAATTCAATGACTTTTGCTCTAAAAGTAACACCTTTCTCAGTGAAGTCTCTATCTGAAGCATCTGTTTCTGTTGACAGATTTAAGGTAAGCAGTCATTTGGCCTTGCAGTTTTAACTGTAAGTGTGGAGTGTTGTATGAGTATAATAGATGCTAAGGGAACACTTGGAAGGTAATGTTGTTTTAATGACTGAGGAGTTCTTTTTCTTTACACCTAGCACTCCAGGTTATTGGATTCTGCAAAAGAGATACAAAGCTAGCGAAGGAATGTTACAAGTTTAAGATAATATCAGTGTGGGAAGCAAAATATTCTTATTTAATGATTTTAGGATTTCGATGTTGGCCACTGTAAGAGATAGAAAACAGGACTAGATGGCTCACAGTATAATAATTCTTAAACTCCCTTATAAGACCACCTGCATGAAAAGATAGTGCAACATGTCTGCAATGAAATTTCATGTTTTGCTAATGAAACTGTTTTTGGAGATGTCATGCATTATGTAGGCAGCTTTGCACAAACCAGTAGAGTTTTATTTGTAGTCATGAAAAACTGAGGTTTTGTATTTCCAAACCAGATTAAGTGACTGAAAGTCCACTATATGAAAAAAATGCAGTTGTGATCTGAGGAAATAGAATCTATGGCAGAAAATTAAAACCATTGTCACAAACAATCCTATCTCATCCTTCAATCCCAGTGAAGTGAATACACTGTGTGTACTTTAGCATGAACTCAGAGGACAGACCTTTATTTTGTCTTCTCTCTTGAAGACAATAGTGCATTGCACATTGCAGAAATTTCCAAATAGGATTCCACAAACATTGACAGATATATGGATTCTGTGTAATGCATTCATGAAACAAATCTGGGTGTAAGAAGAATGGGATCTGCAGAATGGTTTTGAGATCCCATTGCTTTTGAGCATTTTTGTTTCATCTTCTGAGTCACCCTAAATCACGCTTTCTTAAATCCAGATGCACCGAAGGGATTTTTTGGGGGGGAAGAGAAGGAAAGGGGAAATTGTAATATCTCTCAGTTTGACTGTATACAGTGTAATCTGTGTAGGGAGTGTAACACAAGGTGGGGATACTCTAACATCACAGTAAATGTAACTGACTTTTTGGCTCTGTAAATGAGTATGAGCTTTCTTATGAATGTATGATTCAGGCATAGCAATTGCAAGAGTAAATAAGGCTGAGAATTCAGAAGTCTTTCATTGCAAAAGGCTTCTTAGTTCAAAACATAAATTATGTAAGTGGAAAACGTTTTATTTTGTAATTAAACTGTGTGAAAAATCTCTTCCTAATCTGTGTTGATTGTAAATACTGATGGATGTGGTGGAAAACATGATACAATGGACTTAATGGCTTGCTTCTTACTGTCAGGCAGCCCGAGATAGATCAGCTAGATTTGTGAGATGACTTTTTCCCAGCAGAAAAGTTGAAGGGTAAAGGCTGAAGTTAAAAGTAATTCCGTCTCCTTCCATAATGAGCTGGTGTGCAGGACAAGTTGGTCACTTTCTCTCAAAGTGACCTCTCCTCTCCAACCCATGTATTCTACTCATGTATTTTTAATCTGGAAGTTACAGAGCTGCACTTGCAAACAATGTTAAAAGAATAAGCCCCTCTCATATCACATCCAGAGTATTGCAGTTCTGTAAAAGTCTTAGTGTATCTAAGTGCTTCCACCACATCCAGGAATGTCCCAGCCACTTAGTAGGCCTGGAGTTAGTTTACACTAATGAGCTACCTTTTGCTCTTCAGCTTCCTCCTACTATATAGCCTGATGTGTTTTGCTGCGTGAGTGTGCCATAGGCTTGTCTCCCAGTCTTGATCAGGTGTCTCATCTTTACACCTCTCTCACAACTCCTATCAGAGTTTATTTCTAATGGAAGAGGTTCATATGATAAAGAAAAAACCAGCCAATCCTCACACCGCGATAGAGGTGAAAAATGCTACCTTGGCTTGGGACTTCTCCCACGCCAGCGTCCAGAGCTCACCAAAGTTGACCCCCAAAGTGAAAAAAGACAAGAGAATCACCAAGGGCAAGAAAGAGAAAATGAAGCTGCAGAATGAGGGACAGCAAGCTGTGCTGGCAGAGCAGAAGGGCCATCTTCTAGTGGACAATGATGACCATCCTAGCCCTGAAGAGGAGAACAAAATCATCCACCTGGTTAACCTTCGGCTTCAGAGGACTCTCTACAACATTGACTTGGAGATAGAAAAGGTAAGAGAAGAAAGGAGGAAATCTGAGCTTTCAAAAGGCCGCATTTTTAGCTGTCCCTTGGAATAGAGCGCTGTGTATTTTTGCATGAAATGGAGCACATTGCTTTTGTGCACTCCTGTAATATCCATGGCAACTGCAGTATCCAGGATGCAGTGTCTGATCTTGATGTAAACAGCTGTGCCATTTTAGCAAAATAGATCTTTGCAAACAGCCTATGAAACAACTGTAGGTTGTATAGCTTTCACATCTAACTGATGGTTTTGCTGTTTGTAGCTCTCAGTACAGTATATGAGCCATTGAACTTAAAGAATCAGCAGGGTAACAGGGGTATCAGTGGGGTATTGGTGGATGGTGTATTCCTGCAGCCGTTTGATAATTTTGCAAGGTTTCAGCTATATTCTGGGTGAACATTTTAGGTGATCAGGTGTTCTAATGGAGCATAACAGTTCTTTTCATTGAAGAATGTGCAATTTTCTTCCTTGAGAATTTTTGTACCGTAGAAGGACACAGATTTTCAAGAATTTAGAAGCAGTTGGAGTCCTCATTCCAAGATGGGTAAAAGCATGTAAAATGTCAAAGAAAAAGCATTGAACTTAATACATGACATCTCCTACAGATACACAAGTTTTGCAGTCTGGCAGTTGGATGTTGTAGTAATGGGATCCATGCATTTATCAAGATATTTATGGTTAAATTGTCTCCTGTAGTCATATGAATAGAGGGATAGTTTAAGCTATAAAACCCCCTATATTTTAAACTTTTGAGAAGGATGCATATAGTTTAAAAAATAGCCTTGAAAAAGGAGTACAGTTACTTGAAAATGTAAAGGCTAGTTTTCTATCAGAAGTTTGTAAATGAGAGGAGGCCAGCAATGTGTTCCATAAGTGGCTATATACCCTTTTTGTCCACTTTACCTTTTTTTACAAAAGGAACAAAAGTAGTTTTGATGAATTAATTGTTTAATGTGGGTATCAACCCACCCATTTTATTGCAGAGAAATGCTTCAAAGTGACTGGATTCTAGCCTTTCCTTGGTATGTGTTCCTTAGCAAACTGCATCTCATAGGCAAGGAGTTTTACTGGACCCATATATCCTAAATTCTGCTTTTCTTTCAGCCTTTCCCTCTTTATATCTTTCCTTACCACTCTCAAAAGCATCTTGGTGCATTCTGTTCAGGCAGGCCTTGGTGCTTTTGGCTGACTGCAGCATTCTCTGGGCCTGTATCAGGCCCAATCAAAGGGAAGCTGATCTTAAAATATATTCATTTATACCTGTAGAGTTGATTCACTTTTAGTCCACTTTGGGATAGTATTCACTCTTTATTATTTGAGAGCTAAAATACTGTCTTGCTTTTTTGTCCATTATGTCCCTCTTCAGCTGTCATTAATGTCCAGCTGTCCCCTCAGAGGTACTAAAGGTAGTCCAAATTCTGAAAGGGACGGAGAATGTAAGAAATGAGTACCATAATTTATTTTTTTTCTGTCTAGGGAAAACTTGTTGGAATTTGTGGCAGTGTGGGGAGCGGAAAAACTTCACTTATCTCAGCAATTTTAGGACAGGTGAGAAATTATGTTTTGACTACTACTGCTCTTCTCTTTCCTATCTCCTATTTCACTTATTTGTACTCTGTAGAAGAAAGTTTATTCCAAACATGGAATAGCATCATTTCACAGTTTATCTTTAATTTCAGATGACCTTGTTGGAGGGTAGCATTGCAGTAAGTGGAACATTTGCATATGTGGCCCAGCAGGCCTGGATTCTCAATGCTACACTTCGGGACAACATTCTTTTTGGCAAGGAATATGATGAAGAAAGGTTTGTCAGAACTGTTTGCTGATTTTCATGAAAGCTTAGTAATTCTTGGCCCAAGTATGGGAAAATTTAATGCAGAGTACACTGCAGTTAAAGCCTATGTATCCTTTTAGAGTCTGTCTTTTAAGACTCCTTTAAGTCTCATTTAAAAGCCTGCCTCTCTTGCACTTGGTCACTGTGGCTGATGGCTGTCAGTGCATCTGTCATTGCTCATTTGCAGTGAGGGCTGTACCTCATGCTGGAGTACTGTCTGATCTCTGTTTTTAGCAGCTGCTGTGGAGCAGCACTGAAGTGGCATTTGCTCTTGCTGTCCTGGCCTTGCCCTCTTTAAACACAACAACTGCTGTTTGCAATGTACTGGCACCTTCCGTGGCTCTCCCTCAGTGGGGGCCTTCCCTGTGGCCTGTGCTAGCAATCCCTGGAAAGAAATTGCCTCCTTACCTTCACTGTACTTCAGAAGTAGATGATTAATTATTATCTTCAGTTTCCTTCTGGGAATCCAAGGCAGATCATTTGTTTTAGGCTTCTGAAATGTCTGCTATTAGTGTAGAAAGTGAGATAATGCTGTACTAGCTAGATACTTGGGGGTTAAAAACCAGGGTTCTTACTGCATATCTAATTGTTCTTTAGATACAATACGGTGTTGAATGGTTGCTGTCTAAGGCCTGACCTAGCCATCCTTCCAAATGGGGACCTGACAGAGGTAAATTTTGCTTATAGTAAACTAATTAGTAGGTGGAGAAAAGTAGAGTTTTGGTTTGGTAGACGAGACTGGAGTGAGGGGAACATCAGTCTGTGGTATGCATATAAGCCAAGCTGTTGAATGCACCTTCCTGAGCTGAGCTTATCAATGCAGGCCCTGGGCTATTGAGAGTTGTGCCATGTTTTTGAGTCAGATGTTGACAATTTGGGAAATTTTTATTGTGTTGTAAATTTAGCTGCCTTAACAGGACCTATTTGAACTTGATTTAAAATAGCTAAGAAAAAAGCATGACTATGTTAATGTAAAAAAAGTAAAATAAGCAAAAAAGTACTGCCACATTTCAAGCATATTAACCTTGAGTTTGAATGTATAACACATTTCGCAAAGAAGTGGACACCTAAACTAGAATATATATATATATGTATTAAAACAATATATAATATTATGGGGGTGTGTGTGTATATATATATACACAAATAAAAAATATTATGGTCTGCTTCATCCCAGTCACTTCTTGAGCTCTGAATATCTGTGTTGCATGGCGCTGTAGAAATAAAATAATGGGTGTATGTCTGTACAGATTGGTGAACGAGGGGCTAACTTGAGTGGAGGACAGCGGCAGAGAATCAGTCTGGCTCGAGCCCTGTACAGTGACAGGAGCATTTACATCCTTGATGATCCCCTTAGTGCCTTAGATGCTCATGTTGGAAATCACATTTTTAACAGTGCAATAAGGAAGCACCTGAAGTCAAAGACTGTCCTTTTCATCACTCATCAGCTTCAGGTATTACAACCCTCATACTTTCTTTCTTGGACTTTCTTGAAATACTGTTTAGTCAGTTGCCTTCATACTGGAAATTTCTATGCCCTGACCTGTTACAGCACAACCCAGTCTGTCTATAGAATGCATGGTTTATGTTTACAAACTAGGTTTGCAAATATGCACTGAGCACAATCTAATTCTTTATTTGATATCAGTGCTGCTTGGTGTCTGATCTGGACTGGTAACAGTTGGCTAAAGAAGATTTACCAGAGAGATAAATACCTCATTCAAAACCACTTTTGCTGACTTGCTATAAAGCTAGTTCGTCACATCAGAAAAACTTAGATTTGGTGTCAGTAAATCAGAATGGATGTATTCTGAGATTTTTTTTTTGCTATCTTCTGTGCATAGAAATATTAATACTTAGTATAGTATTTGCAGTGTTTAAGTATCCTGAACTGTGTCTTCCATAACAGATTATTAGAACATAAAAACTTTTTATTTGTGTACAGTGAGAGTAATTGTGGTGCTCTAGTCAATGCAGGACCTTTAAAAATCAGGCGTCTGTTACCTCAGAAGAGGTGTGTGTGTGCAAATGTCTACTGAAGAGGATTGTATGGGAGTGTGTCTGAATATTGGGCTTGATGATAAAGACTTGTTCTTACTGCCATTTTCTCCAGTATCTTGTTGACTGTGATGAAGTGATCTTCATGAAAGAAGGCTGCATTACTGAGCGAGGAAGTCATGAGGAACTGATGAATTTAAATGGGGACTATGCAACTATTTTTAATAACCTACAGCTGGGAGAAACACCACATATTGAGGTACTTGTTTGTTTATTTTAAAGTGCTCTGAATGATGACTTTCCTGATGAGATGAACCAAATGACATAGTTGGAAGACTGGAAAATGGCTTCGCACGTTCATGTGTTGATCTGACCAATAGATTTCCTGTAGAATAGTCTGTGGTTTGTTAGCACTTCGTATTTGCAGTCACAGTTCCTATTTAGGGAATGCATAGTAGAGAGGACTCTGCCAATGAGCTCATGAGTTGAAATGAAAGTAATGTATTGTCTCCTCTGGTGATGCTCAGAGAAGGAAGCTTGTTGTCTCTTTATTGCACACCTCACTTCTTAATTTACCTCCAAATTAGCACAGACCTGGAGCAACCTTTGTCTCAAAAAATTCTTACTGGTTTGCTACTTCTTTTTCACATAGGGTGTGCCTGAGGCACAGGAGAAGTGATGCAACTTGACAAAAGTTAGATGTGACACCTTTTTGGAAATGCAACTGAAAATGCTTTGTTTTGGGGGGTTTTTAGGAAAAAAATTTGTTGCTTGACACTGCTTATGTTATGAAATAATGGCTGTAAATGCAAACTTTGATTTGTGTCCTAGTCTTTTAGTTGGTGGAAAAAATGTAAATCTAGAAAATAACAAGAACCATTTAGTAGGACATGCATTTAAATTTTCAGCATTTTAATTTTTCCCACCTTTCTCCTGTTTGTTTCCTGAAGTTCTTCTTTGGAGTAAGCAACTTTGCTGCTTTTTATTTTATGATGATTTACTTCTCTAAGCGTTGTGTGCATTTTCTCTTAGTAAGAAGAGATTAAAAAGCACATCAACAGTTTATTTAAGAGATGAAAGGCTCCTTATTCACAAGTTGTAGACATTAAAAAAAAAAAGTTTCTGAAAAGGTAGCATTCTGATAAATATAAAGATATAGAAGGTGCTTGGTGAAATTTTCTCCTGGGAGATGTTAGTGAAAGAAGGAAAATAATATAATGCATTACTTTGCATATACTTTCTGATGCATGAAGATTATAGTTCTGCTGTTTTAAGATTAATGTAATGACAATTAACATGAGATTCTCCAGTCTGCGTGCTTGGCTGACCTTCACTGTCTCTTTGTAAACACTGGCTTTGTAAAAACTAGCTCATGGAAGGAGCATTAATTTGCATTCCTGATGGGATAAGAAGAAATGGATGGTAAAGTTAGATTCCCTATGTCTCTCATGGTTTGACGTGTGTGAGATGTCTCCTCTCAAGTAAAGTGTGGGAAGAGGACCCAGAAGATGCTGTGTAGGGGGTTTCAATTAATGTAGGCTGTCTCTGAATTGGTAGTAGCTTCCATTTGTGGGAAGATGGCTGGGTTTAGAACAGTAATTGTGTGTGCAGTTTAGTGTTTGGACATTTGATTTATGGAAGACTAAGTTAACCTGACTGTCCCTAGAGACATTTCATGAGAGCTTTCGTGAGTGAAGTACTAGGGTGTTTTGGGGGAAAAAAGGCTTCTTAATAAAATTGTGAGTTATTTTCACAAGGGACAGGGGGATTGTAGGTTTCTCTCAGTAGTAGGGGTGTCATTCCTCTATCATGTATGCATATAGTGTCACTGATTCTGGAAATTAACCTTGCATGCTACCAGTACAGATTGGTAGCAGTTCAGACTGAGAGGGGGAGAATTTAATCCACCAGAGCTGGCAGTCATCCATAATAACAGCGAAGTTAATATCCTCCTTGATATGAATGCTAAGCTATTGAAAGCTTTTGTCCTTGAGGAGGCAGCTTATAAAAAGTTTGGGTTCAGATATGAAAATGTCAAAGTAAATTACTCTGGTATGTTTAGTGTCATTATTTTCCTGCAGATTAATATAAAGAAGAACACAAACAGTTCACTGAAAAGACCCCAGGATAAAAGTACCAAAACAGGGTCTGTGAAGAAGGAGAAAGTTGTAAAGAAGGAAGAGGGTAACTATGTAATCAGATTTCTGGCTGTAATTATTTTATACACTAATAAGCTCAAAACATTTGCTTTCAAAGTGTATTATTAATGTACCTCTCAGGTTTTGAAAGCTGTCTCAAGTCCTAGTCACTCAGCATGGTTGATAGGACACAGGCAGTGGGCAAAGAACATTCATTAATTCATTAAATATGGGTGCCTGCACAATGTTTTTAAGTTCAATTAGGCTGCCGCTGGTCAGATGCCATTGGCACAACGGAGCTTGTAGTACCTTGTCTCTCACACCACCTCTCCCTCCTATGCTAAGAGGGCAACGTGTATAGCTTGGTACTTGCAGAGTCCTAGGCAGGACATGGCATTTATGTATGAATTGGAAGATCTGACCTCTGTTTTGTGATTCTCTCTGTTTAATGTTAACTTTGAACTTCAGCAGGGTTTAAAAAGCAGTATTGAGGCTGATAGCAGCCTAGTATTTAAGTCTGTGCTGATTATACTTTTTCAGACATACCATGATGTGAATGATTCTGCAGAGGAAATGTGACTTTTTGAAAAACTGAACCATTGAGTTCTACGTATTAAGTGATGTCTGTGTTTCTGAAAGTATTCTGTACAGTTTGAAAATGACTGTAGTTTCGTGTATGTTCACAAACTTACTGAAGTTTCATGGAACAGCTTTCTTCTCCTCACTCTCTCCTCCTCTTTGTTTCACAGGCCAG
Source organism: Ciconia boyciana (assembly GCF_034638445.1). Classification (NCBI taxonomy): domain Eukaryota; kingdom Metazoa; phylum Chordata; class Aves; order Ciconiiformes; family Ciconiidae; genus Ciconia; species Ciconia boyciana. The sequence continues at coordinate 56,596,700 of NC_132940.1, read as the reverse complement.
TTGGTCCAGTTGGAAGAGAAAGGCAAAGGCTCTGTCCCCTGGTCTGTCTATGGTATCTACATTCAGGCAGCTGGAGGCCCCTTTGCGTTCCTTGTCATCATGGCACTGTTTGTGCTGAATGTGGGCAGTACAGCTTTTAGCAACTGGTGGCTGAGTTTCTGGATCAAGCAAGGCAGTGGAGTAAGATAAATAGCTTTTGTACTCTCTTGTGTCTAATGGGCAGGGGGATTGCTCTCCTAGACTAATCCCAAGCAGTCCTATGAGACCAAATGGCGCTTCCTAATTTAAGCAAGTTGTAATGCTCCCCAGGAGGGGATCTCACTAGAGTGTTCATTTCCAAGAATAAGAGAGCTCCACTAATAACAAAGATATAATAGCTCGTGTGGTTTTATACTGCCCTCTTGTTCCTTGTCTTGGTTAGTTTAAAAAAAGGAAATGAAAATGTGAAAGGGGCCAACAAGCTGCGGGAGGAATTACTAATTTTAGTGCTGTTTTTTGTTTGAACGTGACCTTACATATAACAGGATAACCTTATGGCTTTAAGTCAAATGACTTTTGGGAGATGCTTTGAAGACTGTGATGACCTGGGATGGTTTGGGACTTTTCCCACTCTAGGGGCTTTGATTGCAAGTCTTGTTGCATTTGAAGATTCAAATATAACTGCAAGATTACTTTTTATTTTGGGTGGGGGGAGCAAACTACTAACCTCAGAGAGGAAATAATGAAGTGCAGATGGCCCACAATATTAAAATAAGCAATGAGGTCCTTAAACATACTTAAAGATTTAAAAAAAAAAAAGAGAATGTACGACAGTGTGACAGTAAAGAATTTACTGCATACTGGCAGAAAATAACTGTGATAAGAAGACAATGTACAGCCTATCCAAGGTGAATATTGCTGTGTAATAAGAGTGGTGGTATGCAAGTATCTGGTGCTGTTCAGAACAACACCAGAAATGATAAGCATGAAATGAGAGATTGGGAATCAAATGAAGTAGGTATTGTGGTAGTATTTTCAAAGATATTGTAGGAAAAAGGCCAAGGGCTACAAATCTGCAAGTCAAGTATCCCTGCTAGGGAAAACTTTCTGAAGTATTCAAAGATCACTGAAGTACTTTAAATAAAGAAGAAATATCAAATATGGTGGGAGGGGACAGAGGACAGTTAAATTCTGCCACGTGTAATGTGTACATGCTTAATCCTTGTCTTAACTAACTATTCACTGAAACCTTGAATTTTCTGCAGAACACCACTGTGACTTTGGGAAATGATACTATCATAAGCAACAGTATGAAAGATAACCCTCACATGCATTATTATGCTGGCATCTATGCACTGTCTATGGCAGTTATGTTGATCCTGAAAGCTGTTCGTGGCGTTGTCTTTGTAAAGGTATGTGCCAATGCTGCTGTTTTTCGTATTTCTCCCCCCCCTCCCCCTGCATATTGCTATCACCGTGGTTCTTTTGGTCACCTCCCAAGAGAGACTTTTGAACCAGAGGAAGTCAGATCACAGATTGTGAGGTTTCCATAAGTCATCTCTTGGGGATGCACCATGCTTTCTGTTAAACTTCTTCCAGAATTAATAGCTTCCTTCCACTGGTTGGAAGCACAGAATGCAAGAAAAAAACCCTTATGGTTGGAGAGAGAAAATGAGCAGAATGTTTTGGTGCCCAGGGCAGGAGCAGTGACAGGAAGGCAAACATTCTTTCATAACGCTGCAATGCTTTCTGCATTGTCAGGGAACTCTCAGAGCATCATCAAGGCTCCATGATGAGCTCTTCCGACGGATTCTGCGTAGCCCCATGAAGTTCTTTGACACTACACCCACTGGGCGGATTCTGAACAGGTTTTCCAAAGACATGGATGAAGGTATCTCTCACTGTATGCGCTGTAGATCCCACATTCAGACCTCCCAGTTAACTCCTTAATACTCTTCAGTCTCTTGCTGTTGGGATGATTGTACCCTATATCCATTGCCAAATGTTTACTTGTAATAGACAAAGCAGGAATTGGGACGTACCTGGGTTACGATTCTAGAAGGCAGCTGATAGCTCGAGTCTGTCTGTTCACTTATAAAGAAGAAAACCTGCAGCTGCTTTTGTACCTACCTACCTGCACATGGACTCTTAGCAGTTAATGCAGGGGAACCTAGAGTATCAGGGTGAAGCTGATGTGCAGCAAAGGTGGTAACTAGGTCAGAGTTGCATCAGTGCTATTTCTGCAAATGGGAATAATTGGAAAGACTACTAGCATCTTGGAAGATAAAAGCACCCCTAATGAAAACGTACATTTTAAATTTGAATAAGCCATGAGAAATCACTATCCTTGGCAATGATGATGTACAGCTGGACTGAATTGCTTTATATAGGTTGTTTTGGCTTTCTGTACTCAAGATCTTCCTCTTTTCCCTCCATCTTTTCCAGTTGATGTTCGTTTGCCATTTCAAGCAGAAATGTTCATCCAGAATGTCATCCTTGTGTTCTTCTGTGTGGGGGTGATTTCTGGGGTTTTCCCCTGGTTCCTGGTGGCAGTGGGGCCCCTCGTTGTCCTGTTCACAGTTCTGCATGTTGTGTCTAGGTAAGTGCATCAGCTGCTTTGACTAAAAGTAGAGATACTTTGACTTGTTATTAAGGACGTAGGGTTCTTCAAGTATATATGCATGAGTGTAGTGGTTGGCATATGGTGGGTTGTATGTGTCACTTAAAAGTGCTTCTTTCCTTCCAGAGTCTTTATTCGAGAGCTCAAGCGTCTGGACAACATCACACAGTCTCCATTCCTGTCTCACATTACATCTAGCATACAGGGTCTCTCCACAATCCATGCCTACCACAAAGGACAGGAATTTCTGCACAGGTCAGTATAGATATCCGTCAGAGAGTGGTGGAGCACAAAGCAGGGTGCAACAGGGTTACACTCAGAAAGATTTATTAATGGGGGTCTATAGCTGATGGCATACATTGGCTCTGAGAGTGAAAGTTACTTTTTGGGGGAAAAAATGAGGGAGAACAAGAAGGAGAAGGGAAAGGGAGAACTCCCCAGTAGCCAATGGGGAAGAACAGTGATGGGGTCCCAGGCCTTCTCTGGAGTTCTCTGCAGTGCAGCAGGTGGCAATGATAATGGTGAGGGCAATTTTTTTGCCATACTTTATCCCTAGTAGTATATACTTTTCATCAGGTTCTGCTCATACTTTCTATTAGTTGTTTCTCCTTGTGATGGTATTGGCATTTGTTAGAGCATGCTAACAAAGTCTTAGTGTGCGTATTGATGAGCATGTGCACATCTCTGTGCACATGTATAACTGGATAGCATTTATCAAGTATTTAAGTGATTGTTAGCCACCTTGTTGGGCACTATGCTTGGTTTTCTCTAGTGTAAACTAAAATCTGCAAAACAAAGGTTAGTGAGGGAAAGTGAAACATTTCTCACTAGCAGTTGTTTCCCATGAGAACCTGCCGTAACAATATCAGGGTTTTGCAGGTGCAAGGTCATGAGACCAACAGTGTGGGCGCACAGGGAGAATTGCCACAGAAGCTCTGGAAAGGCACTGCTACACTAGCTTAGATGAAATGTTGCAGAGGTGCAAATAGCAGTCCCTTAGCATTGCTGGTGCTAGAGCACTAAGGCACTGCACACACTGTGCAACAGTGATGTAAAACTGAGTTACACGATCAGAAAATCTAGTTACTGGCTTTCTGAATCTCTCAAGTGTCTCCCCTTAAATATACTTTCTCAGCTCTGCAGTGTCAGGATTGTAAATTAAATGGTTATTGATGTGTTTTAATTAGTGTCACCAGTCCTGTCAAAACTTAATGTAACTTTACTTTTACACTTGTGTCTAAAATAGCACATAGTTTGTGCATATTCTGAAGCACTGCTGCTGTTACCTGTGGAATAACTTGTAGCCATCGAGCGAGCATCCTCTGGGAGGTCTTGCATAGGTGAAGTTGTGGTGAAAGTGTGTGTAATGTCCCTGAATTTTGATTCACCCCCAGTATAATTCATTGTTGTACACAGAAACTTGGTAATTAGACTTCCGAGAGTTTGAGCTAAGTAGATATCTGACACTATTCAGGAAAGTTTGTAAACCTTGCTTTCATGGCCTGGTTTGAGACTTTGTCAATGACATACTAGTCTTCCCACCCTGAATTCTGATACTGGAACAAGGGTTTAAGTAGCTCTGGTATTTGTAGAATATCAGGCTCATGGAGGCCTACTAACCTTTCCTGTATTTGTTTCAGGTATCAGGAGCTCCTAGATGACAATCAGGCACCGTTTTACCTGTTCAGCTGTGCAATGCGCTGGCTAGCTGTACGACTGGACATTATCAGCATTGCTCTTATCACAACCACTGGCCTTATGATTGTCTTAATGCATGGCCAGATTCCTCCTGCCTATGCTGGGCTGGCTATCTCATATGCTGTGCAGGTGAGTATGTCCACATACTGTAATATTTAATTTCTCATTTAATGTAGTTATTGCTAGTAAGTAAAAGTAACACACCATAGAAAATTTTCCTTAATGCACTAGAATGGAAAAAGATACTGTTACCCCTTTTGGTAACAGAGGGGAAAGCAATTCAGAGTCAGGACCTTTTGCTAGCAGCCAAATTACAAATTATGAGGAGCTAGGTGCTTGAGGCTATTGTTTTGGGGAGCTGCCTGTTTTTAAATGATGTAGAAGAAACTGTTTGGGGCTCTTCATGTGCTGCATATTGCAATTTTCCTAGATATTTCCAGAAATGGGATTGACGGTACATCAGACATCTGCCAAACTGATGTCTTAATGTATTGCCTGCAGTATGTTTTCACAGCGAACAGCATCCAGTGTTGCAGCTCTGTGGGTTAGACAGACTTCAGGGCTCAGAAGACTTGCTATTAGAGCTGTTGTTTGGCCTTTTCTGCCTCCTGGTGGTAGTAAAGTGAAATTACAAAACTTCGGCTGCTAATATTTAAAGCTGTTGCTTGTGGGAAACCTTTCTAAACTGCTGGCTTCCCAAGTGATTAATAAATTATGGTTATTTTTAAAATTAACTATTAACTAAAATTAACTTGCCTTGGGCACCTTAGCTATATGGTGCCCAATGCCAAGAGTACTTGTATCAAGAATCATAGAATCATTTAGGTTGGAAAAGACCTTTAAGACTGTCAAGTCCAACTGTAAACCTAGCACTGCCAAGTCCACCACTAAACCATGTACCTAAGCGCCACATCTACACGTCTTGTAAATACCTCCAGGATGGCGACTCAACCACTTCCCTGGGCAGCCTGTTCCAATGCTTGACAACCCTTTCAGTGAAGAAATTTTTCCTAATATCCAATCTAAACCTCCCCTGGCACAACTTGAGGCCATTTCCTCTCATCCTATCATTTGTGACTCGGGAGAAGAGACCGACACCCACCTCGCTACAACCTCCTTTCAGGTAGTTGTAGAGAGCAATAAGGTCTCCTCTGAGCCTCCTTTTCTCCAGGCTAAACAACCCCAGTTCCCTCAGCCGCTCCTCATAAGACTTGTGCTCCAGACCCTTCACCAGCTTTGTTGCCCTTCTCTGGACACACTCCAGCACCTCAGTGTCTTTCTTGTAGTGAGGGCCCCAAAACTGAACACAGTATTCAAGGTGCGGCCTCACCAGTGCTGAGTACAGGGGGATGATCACTTCCCTAGTCCTGCTGGCCACACTATCCATTAGGTTCGTCTCTTAATTCAATAATAAATTGCAGTTCTCTAAATTTGTCTTTGTTTTCTCCCATTGCTCCAGTTAACAGGGTTATTCCAGTTTACAGTCAGACTTGCTTCAGAAACAGAAGCTCGCTTCACCTCAGTGGAGAGGATTGATCACTATATCAAGGTAGGACAATAATACATTCAACTGCCTGTTGTAAAATTTCTTGTTGCTTGTTATGTTGCTGGCATAAGAGAAAAAAGAAAGTCAGCCATAGTCTGCCTTAGTACAGAATGTATGTTTCTGGTCTTGTAAACACATTAATGCATGTACTGTAATACTGCAGAGTGAATTTGTTTTATGAAGCATTTATATAAACATTGGCAGGATGAATGGCACAAGAGCTGGTAGGTAGCTAAGCTTACAGGCATCACTTGCTTGGCATCACTGAAGTTACATAAGGATATTGAAAGTTTGCTGACGTTCTCAGAGTGGAGCGTGTGAAAGGGGTAACTGGGAATTCAGTGCAATATTCTACAGTAAAAGGATGGTGTTCTGGCATCCTTCATTCCAAACCTAATGGAACTCCTTCATTACGCAGATTGTAAAGTAACTGTTCGTTACTTTATCTACACGTAATTTTGCTTCATCCAAATAAGTCTGCTTCTTTTTCCACAGCTATCATATATAATATATTTCTATATGCTTAGAAAGTCAAGGAACTGCTCTCATTGCAAACATGAGAAATGTGCCAGGCCTAAATGCTTAGCAAGCTGCTCTGATTATCTGTAACCCTTTCTTCGTAACTAGGATTTATGTATGCAGAACTGGGTGTAAGTCAATGGGGAAAGTGTAGCCAAGAGAAAGCCTTCTACTGCATCTGGTCTTTGAGGTGAAAGGTTTTTTTACTTAATACATAATACACATTCCCTCTGAACTTCAGAGGGAGATATATATCTATTTGGTAAATCTGGGCTACGTAGTAGTTGATTTACCTTTTTTAGCCTGTAGATTTAATACGGAACTTTTTTTAACCTGTGGATTTAATACGGAAGAGAAAAAAAAATGGAAACTGCCCACTCCCCCAGTCCTCTTGTGGCATCTAAGTAGAAAGTAATTTCTGTGTATGGAAGACTTGGTGACCGCACAAGCTGAGAACTGTGTGCCAAATACTGCCTGGTATCTGTCACTGGGCTGAGATGGATTTATCACTGTCAGGCCTTCAGTGGCAAAACTGGTAGTTGTAGACTGGGGATTTTTTGTTTAGTTACTATCATTTTATATCACTATTAAGCAACACTTCCTGTGACTTTTCTTATGTGGATCTCTAGACAGCCATTTTATTATGAAACTGTAAAACTAGTTTGAATCTAAAGTGAAGAGGCGGGTGAGCAGTGAAACACCATGCTGGTTCTGTGTCTTACCAAGTCCCAGGCTTGGCTTCTTTCAGTGCAGGCTCCAAGGTTGCTGTTATGAACACCAAGCTCAAACAACTGGAGTACTATCGTAGAATATTGCTGTTTTTCTCAAACCCTTGGGGTACAATTAATCTGCCTCTAACTAGATGTTGCAGATGTCCACAATTGACATAGTTCCTGTGGGATATCTCTATAGTCAGTGTAGGAAATGGCTGTCTCCAGAGGGCAATTTATTACCTATTCTATGTGTTTACATTAGAATGAGAAAAATCACACTCCAGAAATGCTAGCTTCTTTGTAGTGACTATGAAGGAGTTGATGGGGCCTGGTTCAGTTGGAGATTCTTACTTTGTATGTGTCTAAAGTTACATGAGATGAATCCCACGACAGGATTTCTGCCATTCTCTGAGGCTGCTTGTGCTAAATATGGGAAAGTGACCTTGGCTTCATTCTAAACATGCTATAAAGGCACATGTTTGGTTTTCAGAGGTTCTGCTTTTCTGTTTAATCTGTGAACTGCTTAATGAGGGACCTATTAAGGGGCAGAGTAAAATAGTGAAAGTGAGCAAGCTAGAAGGGGCCCAACTGATTCGGTGATTTAACAGAACAGGGGAGAATGAGGAAGAGAAGGAGGAGGGTAGCATTTGTACAATGTGTCATGTGGACGTTCTCTTCTGTGTCAGAATCAACAGAGGTGACCTTGGCATGGCATAACAAATGAGACCTAGAAATACAGCAGATTTTGCATCCGGTCTTTGGAGTGCCACAGAACTCAATAGGATTGTGCTCATAAATAATAGGCCTAAAGTATATTTTGGATTCTGTTGATGAAAAACATTGTTGTGTAGAAGGACCAATGTCATTATTGAGGCAACGGGAGGGGAATAACAGTGTGGTCAACGTAATACAGCAAACTTCTGAACCTCTGGGCCCACATCCAGCCACACAGCTCATCATAAAACTGCCATAAACTGATATGGGCCAAGTCTGCAGGGAAGAACTGCTGAAAGCTGCAACTGATAATTTTCCTTTCTGGTGTTTTTTTTACTGGAAACTGAACTTCTGGTTTTGTTTTAAAGACACTTTCCCTGGAAGCTCCTGCTCGAATTAAGAATAAAACTCCTCCTCTGGACTGGCCACAGGAAGGTGAAGTTGTTTTTGAAAATGCAGAGATGCGGTACCGAGAGAACCTCCCTCTAGTACTTAAAAAAGTGTCCTTTACTATCAAACCGAAGGAAAAGATTGGCATTGTGGGAAGGACAGGCTCAGGTAAGGAAAAACACTAAGCAGAGTTAAATTACTACTTTTACAGAATGGGAATGAAATAGAGTGGGGCAGTCATATTGGTTCTCCTCTGTCTTCTTTGTGTTTCCACAAATTGTTAATTGCACAGGAGTGGTCCAGCAGTCTGTCAGTGGTGGATTCTGTTTGTGTGCATACATAAGTAGGATCCCTGTAAACAATAATGAAAACAAGTTTTCATTTAAAGTAGAGGGATATCCTACTATGCCTGAGCCAGTATGCTCATAATGTTTAATGCCCCAAGCCACTTATCAGCACAGAAAGCTACCTACAACATGCTCAGTGCAGCTTATTTGACTCTCCTGAAAGTTTTCTGTACTGATGCTGCAGCCAGGTTTGGCTCTAAGCTATCTCAGAAGCCTGTAATGCGAAGAATCAAAACCCCTGTTTGTGATGTGACTTAAACCAGCTCCAAAATGTAGTTTCTAAATAAGCAATGAATATTGCTGTATTTGGTTTACATGGCAAGGTTTTGGTAGTGGGGGTGGGGCACCACTGCAGGGGTGGCTTCTGTGAGAAGATATTAGGAGCTGCCCCTACAATTGCTTAGAAGTTTAAACGCTGAACTGCAGCATTTACCAGCATTGTTTGCCAGGACTTTATGGTATTTTAAAACACTTTTCTTACACATGGACAGCTTTTAAAATGCTTTCTCATCTCAAAGCAGCTATGACTGTAGAAACACTAGTATTGTTTTTCCTGTCTCATTTTTAGGGAAATCTTCCCTTGGAATGGCACTCTTTCGTCTGGTTGAACTGTCTGGAGGCTGCATTAAAATCGATGGCGTGAAAATAAATGACATTGGTTTGGCAGATCTTCGCAGCAAACTCTCAATAATTCCTCAGGAACCTGTGCTGTTCAGTGGCACTGTGAGGTTAGTGGGACCATAAGAAGGCAAGAAGGAAAAAGGGAGCTACCAGCTTATACTTGAACTCAAATAGGTGCCTGGTGAGATGTTAGTTCTCGGGCATCCTAGCTTCTGTTCTCTGTTTTTGAAACAAAAAAAGCAAAGCTAAATGATTTTAGCTGGCCCAATGCAGAACTGGATGTGATCATCCTCTATGAAAGTCTTGCTTTCTGTTTAGATTTGCTTGAAGTTTTTGTATCTTTGCCTTCCATCTCTACTCTCTCTAACCCTAGTGAGCTGGGAGTATCTGATTTCCTTGGCAAGGAAGTTCTGTCAGTGGAAGGCTAGATGGGAATCATCCATCTGAATGAATTAGCACACTGCTGTTTTGCCATTCATTGCTGAATAAAAGTTCTGGTTATGTTTTCTGCTTCCCCCTCCAGATCAAACTTGGATCCTTTCAATCAGTACAGTGAGGAGCAAATCTGGGATGCTTTGGAAAGGACTCACATGAAGGAGTGTGTAAGTATTACATGCCCTGTGAGAGTTTGTGTTTTGGCTTTCAAACCTACATGTTCTGTTAGCTGCTTCAGAAACCTTTAGATAAAGCTTTTTCTTTGGAAGTTTTTCCCCTTATTTTCTATGCTTTATTTCTAGTAATGAGACTGATTTTTTGGAGAATGTGCCATATTTTGGATGTTTACTTTTTTTAGTATATAGCATAGCAGAGTGTTGCTTCATGACAGGGACTCCCAGGGAGTTACGATATTTCACGTGATATTTTTCTATATGTGCCTTAGGTGTGCATTCTACATTTACATTTGTGAGTGTAAATGTCACACATGCACATTTATACTGAACCTGAAATGTAAGTTTTAAGTTTTAAACACTGTACACCATCCCTGTTTTACGGGACCTGTGGCCCGGGTGGGCACGGTCGCTCCTATAACAGCCGTGACTTATTGAATGGTCAGCGTTGCATGTCTTCTGTCAGCTTGGACATTTTGTAGCCTTAGCATGTTTGCAAAATGTCTCATTGAGGCAGAAATCTGAAAAGTAAATAACTATCTTGGGTTTTGTAAATTTTATTGGCTTAAGTGGTTTGTTTTGGGCACATAAATCACTTCTCACCTTTTTGAGCCCTGGGGAACAGTTTTTGCAGGCTGGGGTTTTTTTCTGCCCTTTGCAAGGCCCTCTGCAGCAAGTCTCACTGCCATGACATTTCCAATTCTTCTTTTCTTGTCAGTCAGGTGGCATGTATGGCTATGGTATGTAGGCTGCAGTAATTCCTGCAAGGACTAGGTTCACTCTTCTCTTGGTGAGAAAGACCGTCAGGAGATCTGTATTCATGGTGATATGATTTTGTACATGGCACACATTTCTAGAAATCAAATATTTTGTACTTGGGTCATTCAAAAGTTGCCTACTGAGAGGATATAGCTCTTCTAGCTTAACAACTAGTAGCATTCTTGGGAGCTGTCACTGAGTCATGGACATTTCAACCGGACTGAGCAGGTCTGATGTCATATTGTTGTTTTAGCATTAGTTGCTTGTTACTAATTTCCCCAACAGCAAGAGGGAGAGATGGTCAGCAAAGTGTGATGGATATTTTGGAATGTGGGCAAAATCGGATTTGCAGGAGGAGCAACTGTTTGTCTCATGCCGTGGAGATACAAAAAGTCTGTGCAATGCTTTGAGGTTTTTGCCTCTGCTTTCCCACACAGGTTGCCCAGCTGCCTATGAAACTTGACTCAGAAGTGATGGAAAATGGGGAAAACTTTTCAGTTGGAGAGAGACAGTTACTGTGCATAGCTAGAGCTCTACTGCGTCGTTGCAAGGTGAACATAGTGATGAGAGAAATAGCTGGAGACAGCAAACTGCAAGCTGGAGACAGCATTGAGCAAGCCTCTTTTGTGCTAGATTCATTCTGTCTGTCAGAGGAATCACACCAACAGTTATTGCAACCCACAGATGGTGTAGGGTTAGAACAACTAGAAAGGCATCTGTAGCCAGCTGCAGAAAAGTATTGCTTGTTAGTGTTGTTAATTGTGTGTCAGACTGGCCTAATCATTTATTCAGTATCCTGTTACAGGTGAGCATCAGATTCTTTCCTTCTTCCACCTTTTTATAAGTGTCAGCCAAGTACTTCCCTTGTACATGGTGTTCCACTAAAATGTAGTCTCCAAGTGGAATTTGGGACCATGCTGTGCCAGTGAAGTTAAGGGTTTTGCAGGAATGGAAGACAAATAATAATTACAGTGAGAAAGGACATTTGGATTGACTAGGATTCTGATTTTAATGTTCTTTTTTCTTAAATGTTGCACACCATATTTTAAGGTTCCTTCTGCATCTTTTTAAAGCCAAGACTACTCAGCAGAAATTACTGCTCTCTCTGCAGTACCTGCACAAACCAAGTCTGGTTTAGCTTTGACAAGACACCACTTCAAATCAGTTTATGTCTGAGTCTGAGAGGAAGGGTAATTCTTTCCAGCATAGGAAAGCTAGTAAGCCCAGTCAGTATTGACTCATTTCAGAAGGAATTGTCACCACCAAGGATGTGTCAGATTAGTTTACCAGGTAAAATTTGTATTTGAGATTTAGCTGCTGAATGTAAAACTGAAAGTAGTGGAAACTTGAGGCCCAGGTCAGAATCCAGTCATCTTGTGGCTCTAGGATGTGACTATAAAATGCAAGTGTGATCCATAAGGTAACTTTGTTGAAGGCAATTACATAAAGAAAACTGAAAGGGTGCTTGTAAAAACTACCTTTGTGACCACGGCTCCATAATGACTGCCAGTTGTGACAATTCTTGGTCATGGTAATTCTGCCCACTCTACATATTTTTATGTTCAGGGAGGGAAAGCGTTACTATGGGTAACAGCTAGGATTATGTGCTGCTTTCAGATTTTGATACTGGATGAAGCAACAGCTGCTATGGACACAGAGACAGACTTACTGATTCAGGAGACTATCAGAGAGGCATTTGCAGACTGCACTATGTTAACAATTGCTCATCGCCTGCATACGGTACTGGGCTCTGATCGGATCATGGTGCTAACACAAGGACAGGTAAGCAGAAAGACTTTTGTGGTTGCAGTTCCTGTTGCAGTCTGGTGGTGCCATATGTGCAGGCTGAACTGAAGGAACAGCTAGTATTGCAGGGTAGAAAATCCTCTCTGTTCATTCACATCCTTGGTAATAATACTCCAATAGAATCAGTTATTGCCTGACTGTGACAAGATCAAAGAGGGCAAAATCTCTTTTACACTCCAAGAAAGTACCATAGAGTGACAGTCTCTCTTTTAAAAGTGTTTTTAAAACACCCTTTGTAGGTTAATTGTGACATGGGTAATAACGTAAGCATCTCTGCTGGGGCTCAGTGGCAGTTTCCCATTACTTTCATGAAGCCCTGTGGTATCAAACAGGCATATGAGAGATAGTTTACCCACTTTTCAGGCTTCCATGTGGGAGCCATAAACAGTTAAATCAAATGTAAGAACATTTGGCAAGGCTGTTAAAGGTAGAGAAGGGAAAAACCTATAGCATCCGCCTCTGTTTGCCAGAGCCACCAGAGGTTGCTTCCTGATGGGTAGTTCCAGTGTTTGTCTGAACCTAGTTTAGAGCATCCCAGGTTACAATATTTATGCATAAATGCACATACTTTCACTGCCTGTTGTCTCATCTAAAGATTACTGCCATGTTTTGGCTTCTTTACTACTGTGTCACAAGACCAAGGGGTGGGAATCCATTTTCTGCTGGATTTTACTGACATACTTTATCTGCCTTGTTTGCTTTTAGGTAGTGGAATTTGACACACCGTCTGCCCTTCTGGCCAATGAGAACTCACGCTTCTACGCTATGTTTGCTGCTGCGGAGAACAAGGTTGCTGTCAAGGGCTAAAATTCAGGGCAAAGCCACTTTAATTTTGGAGAGCTACACTCCCTGCCTGTGGCAGGCCAGCTCTTCCTCCTCCTCCTCCTTCAAGCAGATTATTGCCTTTTCATCTTTTAATTTTTAGCACAATGTGTCAAGCCAGAGAGATTTTTAAAACTGTGTCAGAAGAATTCTTCATGTTTTTATTATTGTATTTATTCCATAATCATATTACTAATTTTTTGTTATTAAATGCACTCTACAAATGGCTCAGGGAGCCATAGTTATAAATGTATCAGAGGCCTATAATGAAGCTTTATACATGTAGCTATATCTATACATAATTCTGTATATAGCCTATATTTACAGTGGAAATGTAAGCTGTTTATTTTATATTAAAATAAGCACTGTATTAATAACAGTGCATATTCTTTTCTATCATTTTTGTACAGTTTACGGTACCAGAGATCTGGCTTTGTTATCAGACTGTATCAGACACCATTTTGTCTCTTACAGTTGGTCTTTTCCTAGTGCCAGATTTTCTGTGTGTCTGAGTGGAAGTGAAGCTTTGCAATAGTGTCCTTTATTGTCACATCTTTGTTGTCTAGCGCAGGGGAGAAGAGCTCTGTGGTGTAACTCTATTGCATTGTAATTTATCAAAGCTATTTGGAGCATCGCTAATGTTCACCACGGCAGCAGCTGCTGCTTCCCATGATGCTTTCCCAAAGCAAGGTTTTTAGTGATCTCCTGAGTGGAGAACCACTTCTGGGTCACATTAAGGCCTCATACTTTCTCAGTGTCCTGATACAGTATTTCTTACTGTATCAGCAGGGTTTATTTTAATGCAAGCAAGCCCAAGCTCTTCCTGCTTCGCTGATCTAACACAACCAAAATCTAACTGTTTGTGGAATGATCTGTAACAAATTAATCATAAGGTTCAAGTCATACCCTGTATGCTAGCAGGAAAGCCTTTTCAGAGTTGCTTCAGCTGACTGACTCCTTTATCTTGAAGCTGCTAACACTCCTCAGAGGTTTAGGTTGGCTTTCATTGGCATGGGTAACACTAACTCTTTGTTCTGCTCACTTATACTAAGGTTAAACGACATCAATATTTCCTGTTTCTTTATTGCACACATGTTAAGGAAACAGTCCCCCACCCCATGTCTTCTGGAACTTTAAACAGGTTCCTGTTGATCAGGATGTAACACTGGTGTAGGACGTTGTTTTCTTACTGTAAAGAGACCTACCTCAGGTTACTAGGTCCTGCGTAGTATGTTGCCATGATCACTGTACACCATCCCTGTTTTACGGGACCTGTGGCCCGGGTGGGCACGGTCGCTCCTATAATAGCCGTGACTTATTGAATGGTCAGCGTTGCATGTCTTTGTCAACTTGGACATTTTGTAGCCTTAGCATGTTTGCAAAATGTCTCATTGAGGCAGAAATCTGAAAAGTAAATAAAACTATTTTGGGTTTTGTAAATTTTATTGGCTTAAGTGGTTTGTTTTGGGCACATAAATCACTTCTCACCTTTTTGAGCCCTGGGGAACAGTTTTTGCAGGCTGGGGTTTTTTTTTTGTGTCTATGCACCACGACCTGATCTTAATTCCTTCAGAGTGGAAATGTTTCTTTAAAAGTGTAGTGGGTAATTTTTGTGCCCTCCAGCCTGGGGGTGGCTTGCAATATGTGTATGTTTGTGTTGAGTGGTACAGGGAGTAATAATTTATAGTGCAAGTATTCAAGCCAAGTAGCAAAGGGGGAGGTCAGACGGAATACAGAAGATCCTTCTTAGGCTCAGATTTTTCCACTTTCTTTACCTGCAAGCCTTACTGTTTATAACGTGACATGACTGCAAAGTCACAGAAACAAGCATTTCTATCTACCAATACCACAGGAAAATCATGGCATTTAACAGAGCTTAGACTGTGGCTTGAAGATAGCACATAAAGCATCATTTGTTGTAGTTCTGTAGTAAGTCTTGTCCTAAGCAAGAATTAACTATCACAGATCTTATCCTGCTCACAGGCCTGGACCCAAGCTTACGCTATGTCAGAGACTGGCTGCTGTTTTGCTCAGTGTTGCTCAGTGTTACTCAATTCAAGGAACAGCATGGCTGTGCGTTGTGGTTAGCAAAGGGAGAAGTAATAGGCCTCTCTCCAAAGAACACCCAGCTAAGTGGGGGGCTCTTCTTTGATCAGAAATTTGAGGACAAAAAGAAACTGGGGAGAGGCACAAGGGAGCAGGGGTGATAGGCCAAAGAGGTAATGCCCTGCTTCTTCCCTAAAAGTAGAGCTGGGTAGAATGAAGGCTGAATACCTTAAGGGGAGAGGGAGAGAACATGAAATGCATCTGCCTAAGACTGTGGTTAAAACAGTTCAGTCAGTTGTCATGTACAACTCTGTCAAGGACAGGATTGTCTTGGGCCCTGCAGAACTGAGTCGACCCCACGAATTTCAGTATTTCCCTTGAAGAAAAAGGGCTAATGTACCTAGTTCTGAAGTGCCACTGGGGTCAGAGTGTGGCAGCTAAAGCTGAGCTAATGGCAGTCTGGGCAAAAGGGGAGCCATCCTGATCTTGTCCTCCTTCTTCTTCCAGGCTGGGAGTTCCTTCCACTTTCCTGATGCCAGCACTGGCTCTTGCCTGGTCCAGCAGTGACCCCAGTTCAGAAAGCTAACTTGCAGAAAGTTCACCCTCCAAAAGCAGGAATGCTGTACAAAGAAGGAGACAGGAAGGCACACCTGGAAGGGAGGTGAAGTGGGGCTGCTCTTTTCAGTAGGTGCTAACTGTAACACTAGCATAGGTATGAGGAAACCACTCAGGATTCATTGCACCAAACTGCTGCTTCCCAGTTATGCTCTCCTAAAAAGGTGAATACTTTCCTGCTGCTTCAGCAAGCTGAAATAGCTCAACAAGGTGTCAAACAAGGGCCTGCGATGGAGCAGGCGAACAGTCACCGGTGGACAGCAGGAATTATTAGCTCAACCATTTTGTTAAACCTTAGCTTCAGCATTGTTACTTTGGAACTAAGGAGATAGACTGCCAGAGGGAAATGTTCTTTCTGCTGTAATCACTTACCTGTTTCATGTGGCACTTGTCTCACAGGCAGTACAGAAGTATTGCGTCTCACATGGGTAGCAGTAATTTTTTTATTGGCTTTCATCCCGAACCACAGGAGCAAGCTGAGGCCTGGCCCAGGGCCCTGTCACTGAAGTGGAAGGAAGAACCATCAGTATTTTACAAATGAGACTGAAATATCTTTATCTTTGAAGCATTCTACAGGAGGTTGATGATGATGGGAATTTTCAGGAATTGGATCCTGCTTTAGAATTTACAGTGTGATATCCCAGAGAAGACTTCATCCTGCAAGGAGCAGAATAAGACTGTGGCATTGGGACAGAGGCTTTCCTTAAAGAGATCCTACCCAAAACAGCATGGAGATAACACATCCTTCTTAGTATATAGCAAAGGCTATGGCCCAAGACTAACAGGTGTGCAACTTGAGAGGGATTTGCCTGGGATAATTGGTTTGCTGTGTTACCCTTGGGAATTTCAGTTGCATCAGTTTTACTTACTCTGTCCAAAAGCAGTGAGTGCAGCCAGTCCCGATTCATTATCATAAGCTTAGAGACTCTTAGAGAGAATGTGTTCCTGCTCATCTCATCTATCCGATGAGTGGAAACGTTGCACTTGCTTGGGACTTCAATCAAAACGCAGGTAGGATTCTTCTAAAATTACCCAATGGAGTTAACGTGCAGGTAGATAGGTGTAATTAAGTCCAAAGTCAGGCCTAGTGAAGTTGTGCTAGCTTGAACACCTGAGGAGACTTCACGATTACCTGCGGTGAAGATCATACAGGGTCAGATCCCGAGCGGCTGGGGCTGTGGTCTGCATATTATCCCTAGATGAAAGCCAGAGGGAGATCAAGCAATCTTAGTTCACTGCTGGGAGCAAAGTTTGAGAAAGCACAATTATTTCAAAAGGCAAATGGTGTGAGTGAGAGAAGATATCGGAAGGAAAGGATAAATGCCGAAAATCTGATTTATAGAAGGAGGACGTGGAGAGAAAAGTTGGCAGGACAAGAAGTTTCTCTTGGCTAGAAGGGGATTGGGCAAAGGCAAAATTGCTTCTTGAAGGTGCTTCAAAAGAATATTCTGAGAAGATGCAGGGTGGCTGTAATGCCCTCATCAACCAAAGAGCTTTTCTGAATGCTGCCTTGTTATTTTTTACTGCGACTGTAGTGTGTGTTTTACTATATATAGGCAATCGCACAAAGGTTTTCTTTATAGTCGCAGCTTCAGGTCGGTCTAGGGTAATACTGTGATTTGTTTTACCCTTGGTTCAGCTGGAGACAGCAGCCAAATTGTGCTGGGGCCACAGTTTCTGCCTCGAGTATGACGATACAGTGGAAACTCAATTGGGAAATGGTGCAGATGCTGCTGTTGCTAGCGTAAGGCTTGGGAGGCTTCTAGAACGTACCGCTACGGGTTCATTAAACCCACAATTGTGTAATAAATGTTCCCATGTCATCCGAAAGACGTGCCTTGGAGACTCGTCAGGCGGCTGAGGTAGGCAAAGTGTAACAGTGAAAATAACTTGCAGAACAGAAGTGTCACTAAGTGGGGCAGAGAGAGTTCCTGTACACTGCTCTTGGGCTGTGTGGAGTTCAAATCACAGTTACTTCCAGCACACCTCCTTCCTTCCAACTCGCTGTCTCCTGCTGTTGCCACGCAGACAAACAAGCAGTTGTACAAAGATGATAATTTTGTGGGTTTTGTCCTTTCCGATGTAGGAAGGCAGCAGTGGCTGGTGTGTGACTGATTGCCTCGAGGAGGGTGGGGGAAGAGCGAAGCATGTTATGTCTGAGCTGGGATCTGGGGGCAGTTTGGAGGGAGCGTTGGCGGCAGGCGACTACGGGCAGCCAAGGCGGGAGGGAAGAGATTAAAAAAAGAGGGTGTACGTGGTGCTGGTAGAGGGAGGCTATTTAGGGTTGGACTGTGAGCTAGATGCGAGGAGCGTGACCAGGAGCAGGATGGAGGAAGCCAAAATAGGTACCGGTGGGGTGAGGCCTGCGTGCACCAACCCTGCTGGGAGCCGTGGCGTGGAGGGTTTGGGGTTGTTTGTCTTGGGAGTGGGAGAGTGAAAATGAAGCATTCACGCTGTGCCGAGGAGGCAGAGCCGGCTGTGAGACTGAGCGAGGGCAGGAGTGAACTGAGTGGGGCATTGTAGCCGTGCCAAGGGCCGTCCCAAAGGCGGGAGCAGCGGGGATCGGCGTGTCGGGGCCAGACAGCCGGGCTGGGGAGGTGATGGCGGCCTAGAGCGGGTGCTGGGTGTGGGGAAAAGGAGGAAAGCTCGCAGTCGTGTGCTCACGTCTTACGCAGCTCTGTGAGCTGGGGGGTACGAGAGGGGCACGGACGGATGGAGCCGCTGGGGCGCCGGGCTGCGGGCGTGGGCCGGGCCGGGGCGGGCGGGCGGTAGGGATGCCCACACGTGTCAGCGCCGCCTGTGGGCGCGGGTGCGCGCCGCTTCTCTTGGAAGCGGTTTGCGTCTACGCGCGTGCCGGCGCAGCGCACGGCGTGCGCAGGCGGCACAGCCTGGGTGCGCGGCACAGGGGCGCGCGCGGGGTGGGCAGCAGCGCACGGCCGTGCACGCGCACGGGGCGGGCTCGCGCAGGAAGGCGCGCGTCCACGGCGCGCACCTGCCCGTGGGTACGCGCGCCCCGCGGCTGGCGGCGGCGGCGGGCGCCCCCCGGTGCGCGCGCAGCCGGCGGCGGGCGGGGCGGGGCGGGGCTCGGCTCCCCTCCCCTCCCCTCACGCGCCCCCCGCCGTCCCGCGCGGCGCCGCCTGGCGGCCGTGCCCGCGGCTGCCTGTTCCGGGCCCGGGCCCTGCGCTCCCTCGGCCGGTGCCGCGCCGGGCCTGCGCGGCCCTTTCCCCCCCCTCCCCGCCCCGGTCGCTCCGGCCGCCGGGGCCTCCCTCCTCCCCGCCCGCCCATGGATTTCACATAGCGGCCGCCGCCTCCGCCGCCTCCTCCTCCGCCGCCGCTCCATGGCGGCTCCGGCTCCGCGGCCGCCCGGCCTGTGCTGCTGCCGCAAGGGGTCCGCGGCCGGGCCGGAGGCGCCGCCGGCCCCGCCGCCGCCTCCCGAGCCGCCGCCGGACGTGGCGTCGGCCTCCAGCTCGCAGCTCTTCAGCCTCCGCCACCTGCACCTGGGGCTGGAGCTGCGGCCCGAGGCGCGGGCGCTGGCGGGCTGCCTGGTGCTGGAGCTCTGCGCCCTGCGGCCGCAGCCCCGCGCCCTGGTGCTGGACGTCCACCCGGCCCTGCACGTCCTCTCGGCCGCCTACCGCCGCGCCGCGGCGGGGGAAGCGCCCTGCTCCTTCGCCTTCTCGCCCGCCGAGGCCGCCGCCGCCCCGGCCCCGCTGCCCCCGCCGCCCTGCCCGTCGCCGCCGCCGCCCTGCGCGCCGCCCTGCGCCGCCAGCCCGCCCTGCACCGCCACCTTCCTCTCGGCGCCCTGCATCGCCGCCGGCCCGCTGCCCGCCGCCGCCGCCCCGCCGGGGGAGCCGCCCGCCAGCCCCCCGCCCGCCGCCGCCGAGCCGCCGCCGCCGCTGCCCCTCTTCGCCCAGCCGCCCTGCGCCGCCTGCCCGCTCGGCTTCCGGGTGGACCCCTTCACCGACTACGGCTCGTCCCTCACCGTCTCCCTGCCCGCTGCCCTCCAGCCGCACCAGCCCTTCCAGATCATCGTCCGCTACACCACGGCCGACGGCCCCGCCGTGAGTACCGCGCTGCGGGGGGCGGCGGGGCCCGGGGAGGGGCGGCGGGGCAGGGACGGGGAGATAAAATAGGAAACCGAGTCCCGGGGCGGCTGCCGGTGCCCCCCCTGCCCGTGCCACCCGCGCCTTTCTCACAGTTTTCCTCCTGCTGTAGCTGGCCGTCGGGGAAGCGCCCTGGCCCCGCAGCGGAGGCAGCGGGAGATCTTTCTCCCTCGGCCCCTCCTTCTCCGTCCCGGTCCCTCCGCTGCCTCTTCCCTCCCTGCCTGTCAGCCGCCAGCCTGCTTGTCAGCAGCGTCTGTCCCCTGCCCGCAGGAGCACTCGGGGGTGCCAGTCCCCTGCCTGCTGCCGCCGAGCCCTCCGCGGTCCCGCGCCGCGCTCGGCAGCGATGCTCGTACCGACCCGGCCGCCCTCCTTCCTTCCCCTGTCGCCGTGGCCCCCGAGGCTATTCATCCCCCATCGCGACAGTCATCTTAAAGTCTTTCGTCCTTTAAGGGCGTTGCAGTTGTTGGCGAGGAGCGTGAAAATTTGAGAACTCCTGCTTCGACTGAATTCTTCAGGACAAGTTACGTAATCCGCAAATACAGGAGTTTCCCTGTGGGTTTTGCCAGCTGCTTACAAAATCAGGCCTTGCGCACCTAGGTTGATGTTTCAGCGAGCTGTGGTCAGGAGCTTTGAGAAGAGCGGGGGGAGATTCCACATATTCCTACAGGTTATCTGCTGGAAAAAGGATGAGAAATGGTCCAAAACACCCATTTTGATGTGGCCATGGGAGGTGCTTCCTTGTCTGCGTGGATTAGTCTTCTTCAGTAGTGAGACGCTTTGTAAACTCTGTCACTTCTTTTCAACCCCTGGTACTTAGAAGCACTTTGGTCCTGGACTTTTAGGTGCTGCCTGGCAGATCTTGTGTTTTTAAGAAGTTACGATAGTGAAACTATAAAGTTATCACTGGAACGTCAGTTCTATTTGTTACTGCATAGTCTGTTCAGGTTGGGAATTCGACTAAAGTTATTTTTATCATGTGGTTCATGAATCTCTTTGCAAAAAGAGTGGGGTTTTTTTGAGAGTCTTGCAACTTTGATGCCTCTCTCTTGCCTGATAGAATTGACTCTCAGCCTGCTGGTTTGGTATTGCTGTTGCATTGGTCAAAACCAGTAAATGTGTGGATCTATTTGACTATTACAACTTATTTAACAAGAATAGGAATTGAACATACCGGTTTCATGCAAATTAACCCAATAGCAAGTATATACTAGGCCTTTTCTCATGAAAGGAAAGTGTTTCTGAATAGAATGAGTTTGCTGGATCTTTTTCTGTCTAATTTTAATACTACATTGAAGCTCACAAAAGTAACTTCATTCTCAGAATGATCTGGATAGTCTTAATACGTTGGCTCGCTTGGAACAGCGAGTTCCACGTGAAGATTTTTATTGACAGAAGTTTCCTTTTGTTATATGGTGACCTTTTAACATGCTGGTCCTTCCCTAAAAGTGCGAAAATGAGGTGAAATTCTGGCACTGTTAAAATACAAATCCACTTGTAAGTGAGGGTATTGTTCCTTTTCACCTCTGGAGCTCCTGGTTTTAATATTTCCTTGTACAATACTCTGCTGTAGTTTTTCTGCACTGAAGAGGTACGTGGGAGATGTCTTTCAGGGCCCACAGTGTGTTCAGAAGGTTCTGTTCTTAATTTTTTTTTCCCCAAGATTTTATGAAGAGACCTGTTTCTTTTGTCCACACTATGCCTTGTTTATGGTGGGAAGGCTTTAAAGCTAATTTGGTGTTGCTGTGTGCTCTATAATCATTCTCAGTCTGGCTGAGCCATACCTTCCGAAGTACATGGTAACATACTTTCCTCCTCTTGAACAAATTGTTGTATTTTTGGGTGCTTTCTCCTGGGTTTTGCCAGCCCTGTTGCCAAAGGGGCAGGCTGTTCTGCTGTGTGTATGGAGAAATGATCTCAGATGTAACAGAATACCGTCAGAAAAACGATCTCAGATCAGCTTTAGATCCGAGATCAGCTTCAAAAACTTTCAGATCAGCTTTAGAAACTATCTGAAAACCACTGGAAGGTGCAGGGCACTGATTGATGCCATGCTCATTTAGTCTCACCTTGCGTTAACATGTTGCCTCCTTGGCGCTGCACACAAGCCAGCAGTGCTGGGAGTAGGGCATTTTTTCCATTCCCTCTGTTGTTTGTCTTGCTTCCCCTGGATCAGGCGTGAGCTAGCTGTTCTTCATCCTGTATTGTACCTTTAATGGCGTGTACTGCTTCAGCTGAAACGAAGCTACAAGGACTAGTGTCAAAAGATTATTGATGGTTACAGTGTCAGGGGTGTGCGCTGCCCTTTTCAAGTGATACTGAAAAGTAGAAGCAGGCGTGCTCACTGACATAAACCGTACCGCGTTTCCCCGCTCACTATTGTAGATTTTGGCTGGCAAAATATTTGTCCTCGAGTAGCACCTGTTCTAGCCCTTCATGTTCAGCACACTGAACTATGTTTTTGGATCCCAAGTCATTTCGTGCTATTGTAGTGCTATCTGTCGTTGCTGTTTTTCAGCCTAGCGTTGCGTTTTAATAGGGACAAGTAACCCATGTGTGTATAAGGGTGAACTGGTTTATACGCGACTAGTACATTTCCTCGCAGTCCCTTTTCTCTGTGTAAGTGAAGCAACTTTACAGTGTTAGACCTCTCTCTTCTAAAACATATATTTTCTTTGGCCTTTCTCTGAATATAATCTTTTTAGGTCAGGGTTTATTTTCTGTGGGACCCTTAGCATACTTGTGGGACGTATAAAACAGTAAATTCATGTTACAGTGCAGCACAGGCGTGTTGGCAGTAAAATCAGCCGCAAAGATAGTAGTCTGTTTAAAATTGGAAACCTGTTGCCTTGATATACTTGGTTTGAGCCATCTGGATATGTTATTTGACTGTGCCATTATTTCTCATGTGGAGGAAGGAGCCAAGATCTTTGGTTGTTTGATGGACATTGAGAGACAGCTGAGAGATTAAATCTGCCTTTCACAGAGCATTCCAGCTCCCTGTGCTGTGGGGAAACCATATGCTCAGTACATCACCAATTCACTTCAGAAGCAAGACTGTCATAAACGTTGTGTATCTCTCATGGTGTGGGCTGAAGGCACACACTGATCAGGTGTGTCCGTGACAGTAGTCGTGCTCTTCCCCTTCTTTTCCCTCATGCCTTACTTCTTGGTCGTACAAATAGTCTTTCATAAGACTTTTTTTTTTTTTTTTCCTCCTTCCCCAGGGAGAAAAATCTGCATCTGTCTCTTACCCACTGTGTCACGCCTCTGATTTGGCAGCGCACATGTTAACACCAGTGCTATTTTCTTTCCATGACAACCTTAAATGCAAACCCTGCTCTGTGTTCTGGTATAAAAAATGATGGCATTTCCTCATCTTCAGGATTTAGCAAAAAGGACAGCTCTTTTTGCAGTGGTGGAAACTTCCCTGTTGTTCCATTAGATTTGTCCTGATTCCTCAGTCCTCGTAGAGTGACTTGCTGTCCAGGTGTGCCTTGCTCCTGTCACATCCTCCGCATCTCAGATGTGCGGTTTACTTTGTCATCAGATGCAGCGGCCTGTTGTTTGTCTAGGACAGAAGCTGTGGTGTTGCAGCCCTTCTTGGGAGCTTCATCAATAATGTAGGTAGAAACATGGAGAGTTTTAAAATTGAAAGAGGCTTAGCTAATTGCCTTTGTCATTTGCTGGATTTGGGTAAAAGATTATAATCTAAGTCAATAAAAATGATATTCTTGGCAGGTGCCTTATAAAGTGAGCTTCTTTGCAGTATGTGGGCAGGGGGAAACCTAGCCTGTCCAAAGCCTCTGTTTAGCAGAGGAACTAAGCAGCAGGTTTTTTACTTAAAATACTCCATAAGAACAGCTTTAATATGTGAAACATGAAAAATAATGAGCATTATAGCATTATGATGATGTGATGTGTATTTCCAAAGGGGAGCACAGGAGGGATTTGGAGGTAGAGTAGATGATACAGCCCCAAATACTGCTCTGTCCCTGAGTACTGCTCCACCCCCCGCCCCCAGCAGTACCTTGCTCCTTGCACTCCTTTCTGGGATGCTGCGTATACTCTGTTTCCCCAGTCCATAGTCCTGCCTCTGTCCGGCAGCATAGCCTGGTCTATTTATATTACAGATCTATTTATATTGTTTCAGGATAACTTTCATCATTGTTCCAAGTGCATCTGGAAAGAGAGACGGAGGCTTGCCATGTAGCTGCAGACATTAGGAAACAGGGGAAAAAAATACTTCATCCTCTGCAAACGTTTTTTCCCTCTTGGCCTGTGGAGCTGGTACTTCATTTAACTTCAACCAAATGTCAAATAGAGGGGGACTGGTTGAAAAGAAATTGTCCTTAATTTATGGAGTTTCTTGTAAACAAGAATCAACTTCTCAGTTCCCCTTTGCTTCCTGCTTATGTTTTCTTCCTGCACTGGTCAGGGAGAACTTCCCCTTATCTTTCTGCTCTAAAGACATCGTCTGTCAACCCTTTTTCCTTCCTACTTTAGTGTTGCAACTTAGGTCTGGTGGTGTCTTATATCTCTGTTTTCTTTGTTAGCCTTTTCTGTCTCTCAAAAAGCAAAGGAAACAGAACCTTTTGCAGGTGAGTCTCTTCAGCAAGGCCAACGATACAGATTGTAAGTCAGACTTTTTGTGGTACGAGCACAAAGCCACTGAGTAGAGGAGTGCTTTTAAGTTGGCATTGGGGCAGATCTTTAAAAACTTAATTTCTGAGCCTCCTTCCTGGATCATTAGAAAACTACTACCCTGGATTGAAACATAGCAGTTGCATTTTTATGTGAATTTGTGTTCTGCAGGGAAGCTATGAGTTTCAAACTGTAGGTTTTAATGAGACGTTTACCTCCAAATGCCTTCTGGAATAGTTGTCTCCAGTTCCACAATGTCACATCACAGAGAAGGTATTAATTGCCATGAAATGCAGGTATCCATGGAGTGGAAATCTGTAGCTATGTAGTGCACCTCAGCTGTGACCTGGGGATTTGGCCAGTGATACGCTGAAATGCAGCACGTGGATTTGAATAGTCGCATAGCCTTAGCCCTCGTGGTTTAAGTGAGGCAAGGTTCGTCAGAAGTCGTGCTTTAAGCGTGCTTCTGGCCCAACAGGCTTGAAGCAAGAAGAGGGTAATCTTAAAACAGATTTCAAGATAAGAATGCTGCTCTGAGATTAATTTGACTTCTAGATAAAGGTTTTTAATTTTGTAATGCCTCCCACCTAAAAAAACCCACAAACATTTGCCAGTGGAAGCATGAACCACTATATGAATAACTGAAAGCTGCTGACAGTATGTTTCCTTTCCTTACCTTTCACTGATCCCCAGGGGTGCTGCTGAAGTGGATGATTTGGGAGAGGAGCACACTGGCATCTGAGGAGAAGGGTCTAAAGGCAAGGGAAGAAGATAACAAAGAATAACCTTATAGGACAGAGGGAGAGAGAGAAAACTTTGACTTCCGGAACACAGAGAGGTTAACTGGGAGACAGAATTGTAATATGTCGTTAAAACGAGAGCAGATATAGTACCCAGGCTTCTCTTCTCTAAGTATTTCAGTGCTTTCCCTTGAGGACCGGAACTGAACTAGTGTCTGCACTAACTGCTATTCCCTGAATTCAGATTTATTGGTTGCTTTGGTCTAAGAATTCAGCAGACTCAGAAGTTTTATTCCTTGTGCTTCACTGTTCCCAAGACTTCCAGTGGTTCCAACTTTATTGCAAGTTTCACAATATTTGATATTTTCCATAAAAGTTCAGCTCCAGAGTTCTAAGATTACAAGAAAATCCTTATTTAA
This sequence comes from Ciconia boyciana, assembly GCF_034638445.1. Classification (NCBI taxonomy): domain Eukaryota; kingdom Metazoa; phylum Chordata; class Aves; order Ciconiiformes; family Ciconiidae; genus Ciconia; species Ciconia boyciana. The sequence goes on along the minus strand of NC_132940.1, from coordinate 56,570,997 downwards.
AATTGTTCCTACACTTCAAAGTTGGAGGCAGGGAGCATATGAAAGCATAAACATTACATTTGAAACAGAAGAAACGAAAAGGCAAATAACTACACTTTTTCATATTATTCTTAATCTGTTCTAATTATTTGCTGAGGGTCTGACTCATGATTTATTTGCTGTTTTATATTGAAAACTGACATGCTCAGTGGTGTGTTTTGTTGTGGTGGTTTTTTTTTTTGTGACCACCCAGAATCTCCTTATCCGCTCTGTAAAAAGAGGCCTCTAGTGTCATTGACCAGATGTTTCTTACATATACTGACTTTTTTGCATAGTGTCAAAATGTTTGATGCTTCAGCCAGCAGGGCAGTGTCAGGGTCAGAGATAATGTTGTGTACACTGTTCAGCCTCAGGGTTTTTTGGTTTGTGGGTTTGGGTTTGGTTTTTTGTGTTTGTTTTGTTTGTTTGTGTTTTTTTTTCCCCCCAGCTTGTGCTACCTGACCCCTACTACTCCTGTTCATGTTGAATTAAAAACATGAAGATACTCAGAGTACTCCCTCTGAGAAGAAGGTTGTGTGGATGTTTGTTAGGGACTTGTTATTAACCAAGAAAATCGATACAACAGAAATAGCGAGTGGCTGGAAGACACTATGTTGTGTGGCACCACTCAGTGTTCAGACAGTGAGGATTACTCTGAGTAGTCACGGCAAATAAACAGGAGTAGAAAGATGTATTGTTAGAAATGGCAATATACCTTGTGCCGGGTCTGCATCTGGGGAGCCAAACAGCTCCTCTTCCACAATCCTCTTGATTTCAGATTTTGTTTTTTGGCAGTTCATCATTGTGATTTTGTCCCTTTCCCTCACCTCTTCCTCACGTCATGTTTCAACAGATCTGGTGGCTGGATCCAGAACTGACGTATGGCAACGCCAAGCCATTTGTCTTCACGCAGGGCCACTCGGTGTGCAACCGGTCTTTCTTCCCCTGCTTCGACACACCAGCAGTGAAGTGCACCTATTCAGCTACTGTCAAAGTGAGTGACCGAATGGATATAAATGGTTCACGGAGCACTTAGCTGCTGTTAACTTGTGAAAGCATAGTTACGTTGTGTGTGGATATATGATATAAAATATTCATTGTGACAATGTTATAAAAACTACGGGATTTTTTAGATCCTACTCTGGTTCTTGGAACAGAATCGGGGTACTGCCACAAAGGCAACTCTGTTGCCTGTCACGCTTGGGTCTTGCTTTCCCTGTACTCAATGTTGAAAGAGTAACCATGAAATGGATAATATGAAAGAGAGAATTTGGCTGGTCACTTCCAGTAGTGGTTATTGATGGTAACACTAAACTGTATTTTATCAATTCTTGAAAGGAAAAAAATCAAAGTTTTATGAAAGCAGCATCAAATAATGTTGCATTTTGTGTAGATGAAATAATTTGATATGTGAGCACTTTTGGGGGAGCTGGCATAAGAACCCGTGCAATATAGGAGGAGAAATATTTTTGATTGCTATGTTTTCACGGGCTGGATAGATCGTGGTATAAAAACTCCACAGAAATCTTACATTTTGAGTTATCTAAATGATTGTTTTTAATGTACATCCTCTTAGGCATAGATGAAAAAAAACGGAGAGATCTGTGGTGTAGTCATTCAGCTGTGATCATCTAGTGAGTTGATGTGTATGATGTTGGTCTTCCAGGCTCCAGCAGGCATACAGGTGTTGATGAGTGCCACCCAAAGTACCTACTCAGAAGAGGAAGGTGTATATCAATTTTACATGGAATATCCAGTTCCTGCCTACCTAGTGGCCCTGGTGGCAGGAGACCTTATACATGCAGACATAGGTCCAAGGTAAGATTTGCAGTGAGTTGATCTGCTTTTTGTGTCTCTGTGCAGTGCTTCAAGTTATAAGTGGTAAACATTTTGAGTCATGGATAAGGGAACAGTTGGGACCGTGAGCTGTGAGTGTTCAGAGTTTGAGGTTTAGTTGGGTGTGAAGAACTGCATGGCGCTGCATTGGCAAAGATATTTTCCTCTTTCATAAATGTTGCTTCCTGTCCCCTGTAGTCATTACAGCTACTTGCCTCATTGCCTTAAGGCAATTTAAGGGATCTTTGATTATCTTTTGTCATGTATCCATAGAGCGTTAGCCTAAAGAAGGCCTGAGTCTGATGTGAGACCTCTTCGCACTATTACCATACATGGAAGTGTGGTGAGAAGTCAGGCTATTTTTTCTAAGAGATAATTGAGTTTGCTGAAGTATCACCTGATGTTTTCTCTTTTCTGACAGGAGCAGAGTGTGGGCAGAGCCTTGTCTGCTGCCAACAGCCATCAGCAAGCTTTCTGGCATGGTTGAGCGCTGGTTGACTGCTGCAGAGAGTCTGTATGGCCCATATATATGGGGAAGGTGAGTTTAATAAGTCTCCCAGGAGTCTGTAATGGAAACAAAACAATCTTGAGAAATTATCATGCTTTCTCGCTATGCTAGCAATAGCAGGACAAATGAGCCCCTCAACTGGCAGCACTGTAGTAGCTGGAAACAAACTCTGGAGTTTTGTCTCTGTAAGTGGCAGAGAGGACCATGGAGGCAGGGTGGTGTTTTGCCTGGTATGGTGGGCAGAACTACAGGTTTCTAAACAGCCCATCTTCCCTGAGGAGTGAAGGTTTTTCATACTATAGTGTTTTGTGATGCAAGTCCAACATTCGGCTGGACACCATTTGAAATGTATGGCAGTTTTATTTACCTTATTTATTTTTACATATGGTACTTGACATATGATATATTTATTGTGGTATGCCTGAGGATGCTGAAAACCTGACTCAGTACAGACTCATTGAGAGTCTTAGTCCCGGAAAACAATATTATCGTTTCTGAAGTTAGGCTTGACTATGTATTAAAAGAGAATGTTTTTGAGAGAATGTTTTCATTCTTTGGATGGGAGAAAATATTTACAAAGACTTCCTATATTTCTTTGCTAACGGTAAGCAGGAAGAACACGTTGTTGTTAACTTACAAAATGTTGCTTAAAATGGTCTGAGAACGAGGTCTGGTGTGCCAGTGCTGATCATTGATGGAGAAATTTAGAAAAGAGAACAAATAGTCTTGTTATATTCTGAAGCAGACAGACTTAGTCATTTTGCTGACACTGCAGGTACACCAAATCAATTAATTCATTCAATAGCTTCTCAGCCTCTCTCTTTACTGGGAGCCTCTGGGGACTTGACACTGTGTATGTGGGTAGTGTATGTAGAGTAAACTTAGTGGTACTGGCTATCAGATATACAACTTGTGATAAATTTGCATGTGTGAAGGGAGCATGATGCTTCTGGGAAGTGCTGGATCTGCTGCACATGAAAAGAGTGTCTAGTCTTATGTCCAAACGTAAGCAGGTCCTTGGCCAACAGAATAAACTCTGTGATCCTTGGATCAGAAGAATTAGGCAATTGGTCTAGAAGGTTTGTTCCTGAACTCACAAAAAAACTCTCAGAAGAGCCTTCCCTAAGGAAAAAAGATATGTTTCTGTGTATGTCTTTTGAATAGCTGTAATTTACCTATCTCCTCTATTCTTTCTTCTTTCTCCCTAATTTTAGATATGACATTGTTTTTCTTCCTCCATCCTTCCCTATTGTTGCCATGGAAAACCCATGCCTGACCTTCATCATCTCTTCCATTCTGGAGAGCGATGAGTTTTTGATCATTGACGTCATTCATGAAGTTGCCCACAGCTGGTTTGGAAATGCAGTCACCAATGCTACGTGGGAAGAGATGTGGCTGAGCGAGGGGCTAGCCACGTACGCACAGCGCCGGATCACCACCGAGACCTATGGTATAGCTGCAGAAATGTTTCTCCTTATGATGTGTCTAACCAATAATTGAGAGTTGGCTGCATAGAATGTTTGCCTTGGGAGCTCAAAAGTCTGTAGGGACCTGGTTTTCTTTTTTTATTTTGGGAACACACATGGCCCCAAACTTTGCATTGAACATCTTAGATGCTTAGAGTCTGACATTGTCTTGGCTTTGGGTGGAATCAATACCTGATATGGTAATAGGGGCTTTGAGTGAGGTGTGTTAGCACAGCGCTGTAAGGACGTTTGTAGGAGCTTTGGAACTGCTGTTGGGTACCAGGCAGGTGTTCATATGTCAGAGCAAGGTGAGCAGAGGATGCTTCAGAGAAGGATGTAAGAAATCTTATCATGGTTACATTGTGAAATAACTGTCCTCTGAACAAGTGTCTTTCTAATCCTGATCAGTTAGTAGCTACCTCCTGATGGCAATAGCACTTAGGAAAAAAAAGAAGTACACATCTATGTAGCTGTCTGTTTATCTGCTTAAGGCTTCCTGTAGAATTGTATAGCCCTGCCTTTGCTTATATCAGTGAATTTCATGGGTGAATTGTATGGTACTCTCTTTAGAATGTGTAAGTAGTAAATAATTCCTATTGCTTTTCAGTTTAATTGGATTTTTGTTTAAGTGAATAATGGGAATGTACACTTCTCTAGTTTGTCCTGTTATGTTCTTAAAAGCCCGTACGATGTGTATTCTCACACGTCCGCTGTAAACAATCTTGGAAAAATTCCTGGAAATCTTGGCAGCTAGAGTGCCAGCTAGTGTTTAGAAGGATGCCTTTGCTTTTATTCATGTATATTGTTTTTGGAGATGAGCTGATGATAATGAAGTTTAGGGAAATAAGTGCTCTGAGCATATATGGAGATGCTACAATGTTTATTATATGTCTTTGAAAGCTATTTTATGTTGAGTAATTCTTAGTGGTTAGGACTGTTCTTATAAGTCATGTTATATTATACGTGGCAATGATATGAATAGGTCAGAAGATACTGACCTGTTCTCTATCTCATCTTAGTCTGTCCCTCTGACACAGGACAAGATCCTTGCTGATTTTGGTCTATTGTCTTGAAATTCAGAACTGGTTGTTTCAAGAAGCAATTGTTCAGGAAACTAAGAAATGCCTTTCCCTGTGTCATTCTTTAATAAACTCTTTTGGCATTCTATTTTGTTTCTAAGACAAACCTCTGATCTAAATCTTGCCATTTCTGACGTCACTTCTGGAGTATCTTGTGCTGTTAATGAAAAGGCATTTTTGTAATGACATTGTTTACAGAAATTGGAGTCCACTGACTACCACACCTCTTGGATCTTGCTTAATCCTCCTCCCTGTAGCTTGAAGCAATTGCCTTTAACTCTAGCTATCCTGGTTCTTGCTTTCCCCTGTGAAGCACATCCGCCCCTTTCTTTGCCAGTGCAGGTTCTTCTATCTTCCAAATATATCCTGATTCTTAATTCTCATTTTGCTTATATTGGATTCCTGTGTACGTACATCAAGACTCTGAGATTGTATCTATGTAACAAGCCCTATCGCTGAAGTTGGAGACTTGGCAACGAACGCTAAAGTGTTAATAGTGCTGGATGTTAAGTATCTTCTGAATCTGAAAATCCATTTTCACAGCTTTTTACATCTGCAAGAGCATAGAAAAGATCTCTTGACTTGCCGGTGTAATACAGCTAGTTTGGCTTAAAAGTATGGAATGCTTTGTACTGCAGTTAGATAGAAAAGAAAGAGTAGCCTACTCAGTTGAGCTGTAAAAGAAGTCCTAATGAGTGGAAGGTGAAAATTGTATGATACAATATGAGTAGGATGCTAGATAAAGCTTAAAAAAGATCCACAGGATCTGTGATATACCAACTAAATCTAATAATTTTCTGTTTTCACCCAAGAAGTGATACTCGCTTAGTAATATCCTTGGCACTGAATATGGAATCGTGTGTCTACTATTCTACCAGTCACATTACTACTTTGTAGCACTTGATTGTTCCTCGAAAGTTACCTGTACAATACTTACTCCATTGCTGCTCTGCTTATCTTGTAAGAACTGATAAGACGATGTCAGTGATGTAAACTTTAGCATAGTTTTCATGCTGCTTTGTTTTTCAGTTCAGCCTGCTGCATAATCAGAATGAGTAAATGCACTGTTTTAGGTTCTGACTTACAAATTGCAAGGATTTTTTGCACTCAAGTTTCTCCACCATGACATTACTGTGATTCTGTCTTGATATCGTTGTGTCTTTTATGCTATTGTTGTGTCTTTTACACCTTCAGTAGCTTTTATTTTGTACCTGTGCTAGTTCTGCACAGGTCAGGTTTTGCTAGTCATTTTCCCACAACTAATAGGTTTCTTTCTGGGGTAGGAGCTGCCTTCACATGTTTGGAGACTGCATTCCGCCTTGATGCTCTCCACAGACAGATGAAGCTCCTTGGAGAAGACAACCCGGTCAGCAAGCTTCAGGTTAAACTGGAGCCAGGTATTGCTTTTGACTGAAGCTGCTGTACACAAAATTTCTGTATATCGATGCTGGAATATAGACCAAAAAAAGACTAATTTTTACATATCCTTTATAAAAGAAAGAAAAAAGAAATACTGGTTTGTAAACCAGTCTAAAAGTAAATAAGGAAATTTGCCTTGACTTTTTCTTCAAAGTTGGCTAACCCATCTTTATAAATATTGTTCTGTTTAAGAACAGAACAGACTCACTGGGCAGAAACAGAGTGTGAAAAACTGCCTTGAAAGCTGTGTGGTTTTGAGCTTCTGAATATGTAAAATAAAGTAGTTTATAATGAAAATATTTGGAAACTTCAAATAAAATCCTGTGCTATTAAACGTTCCCCTTTTTATGTGTTCATGTAAGAATTACGTACGTATACATAAGCATACAGATAAACATATGTGCTTGCTCTCCTGTTGAGTTTAGCTATGCAGAGCCTGTTTGATTATCCCCTGAGCCAGATGCATGGCTGCACTCCAGCATTGTGTATCTTCATTGATAGTTCTCTAGTTCTGTCATCACCATTGGAGGTGTGAAGCAGTCTTAAATCTAGATGATATTTAAAACAACCTAAAATGCAAGTGGAGATGATATTGGAACCAAATGGAATGGAAAAGCACGTGTTGGAAGTCTCAAAAAAGGAACAAGTAGTGATTACCTTATATTGGTATCTTTACGAATTTGTGGTATGGTGATTCCCTAAGTTTGGCACTGGAAAAAAAAAGTATTTGTCTTCAAATTCCTGGTGTGTTTTCAGTGACTTCTAATTTGAAGTGACTTGTTCTATAGGGAATTAATACTTAGCTTGTTCTATAGGGAATTAATACTTAGCTTACAATGACTGATTTTTATTTTTTTTTTCAGCCTGTATGTTTGGACTGCTTCCATTTAATTTCCTGCAGTAAATTAAATGTACTGACAACAGGCTTGTTTTGTTTTTAAGTCACTACATCTCGACTCAGTGATCTCTAAGAGGTCTGTGTACTTAGAAGGGTTGGAAATGAGTGTCCTTATTACAGTGTCTTATAACACTGTTGTCTTCTCCTTGCAGGTGTAAATCCTAGTAATTTAATGAACCTCTTTACCTATGAGAAAGGCTACTGCTTTGTTTACTACCTGTCCCAGCTCTGTGGTGACCCAAGACACTTTGACTCCTTCCTAAGAGTGAGTGTGAATAAGCATGCATTTCTCTTGAGAATTAGAACTGCTTTTTTTTTTTCCAGGTTTTGTCACTGTGGCTAATTGATGGTGTAAAGTTGAATACAAATGTGTCTGAGATGAAAGAATGGTCTGGGCCTGTCTGTCATCCCAAATGATTCTTTCTTGTGTGACAGATTTTTCTTGAGATTTCTCTTTAAGTGAGTCTGCTCATGCCCTTCTTTCATCCCAGATTCTGAGGTGCCAAATACAGAGTAGTAGTATATTTTTGCTACCTCTTGTTTTGTGCTCCAAATAATTACAAAGCTGTTCCAGCGTAGATTATCTATGACTGGAATGATGTGACTTCATTCACTACTAAACAGTAACAGCTTGTGGCTTTTTTAGCCAGGGTGACAAAGGGCATGGTTTCCTACATTGGGGCAGGTTTGGTGTCTTGGAGCACATTTGCAAAACCTATAGAAAATTATGTCAGCTGTTGACGCAACTCACTGCTTTTTCTTTTTGCTGCATGCATGTTTTTTCATCTCTTCTTTCCATCCATTCCCCATTCCATCTTTCTCTTATCTATAGTTATGTAAGTATGACTTCAGTCCATAATCTGTCAGTGAATGACACAGTGGCCAGCTGTGTTCTGACTTTTTACTAGCGTCAAGTATGAGGAAACCTTCCTGCACTTGATATGTTAATGTATCTGTGATCTGTATCAGAAAAAAAACCTCCCTCAGCTGTCAATGTTTTTGCAGCTACCCAATCTTTTTCTTGTTATGGTGCTTTCCTCATTTCGGGGGAGGAGGGAGAACATTTTTCTTGATATCTTTTTTTTTTTTTTTTTTAAACTGACCCTTCCAAATATTTGTTCTCCTTCTTCCATCTCTATTTTTTTATTGTATGCAGTGGTTGTTCATCGAAAGGAAGCTGCCTTTCTCCCAACCATAATTTATCTTTTTTACTGTTTCAGGCCTACATTGAGAAGTACAAATTTACCAGCGTTGTGGCTCAAGATCTTCTGGATTCCTTCCTGAATTTTTTTCCAGAGCTGAAAGAGCAATGTGTTGAGAGCAAAGCAGGTGGGAAGTTTACTTAGTTAACTGTAAACACTGTAGAAAATTTGTATGATAAATTTTGCATTTGGCTTGGAGGATGCATAAGAAAATGCTAAAGCAAACAAAACTGTTTGGCAACAGCCAGATGTTCGTGATAGAAATGGTTGTGGTGATTTATTGTTACTGCCTCCATGGTGGGGAATGAGAACATCTTAAATTGCTGACAATTTTGGCATTAATCAGCTGAGTGGCCCTCAGTTAACTTTCTCATTAACTCATGTTTCACACTGCAGACAGAATGATCAGTGCATGTGAGATTTACACATGCTCAAATGCAAGGGAAAGGTGAACAGACTTTGAAATTTCATCTATTTTAATTACAGAAAACATGCTTTGAGAACTATAACTTTTCCCAAGGTCCTATCCATGCATATAAAATCTCTTCCATAATGTTCCACCCTCCCTTATATCCCCTCCTTATAGCTGTTGTTGGATTTATAAAAGGTCTGTAATCTACTAGGTGCTTATTAACCCACTTGCTTAAAGAAATGAGGCTAATGTTATCCCGCCATGTGTCCATCCTTGCAAGTAATTATTGAACCCATTGGTCAGTTTAAACCAGACCGGCAGTGGAGTACAGCTCTTAAGGATACTAGGTTCCTACAGGCTTTGTGGAAGCTGCCTGTGGAGAGATGTAGATGAGTGATCCTACTGTGGGAAAAGCTGCAGCATGAGCTCAGCAGTTGTATGTTTTATTTGGCCCACTGGTTGGCTAATGAGTTAGTCACAGCATAGGCTAACTTTTGCCTGGCTAATATTCAGGGGATGCAGGAGAGAGGAGTTTTAGGGTAGATGGTGTGGAACGGGAAGTATTGCCAAGGGTCAGGAAAGTGCTGAGGTGGTAAAGGGTCAAGAGGAAGAGCTCTGTTGGAAACCAGGCTCTGCTAGCTCAGCTGCTTGTGGAGGAACTTTTTTTGGTTTTAGTTATTGATTATATAAATAAATTTAAAATTCCTTGTTCTGGTGCGTAGCAGGAGCTTAGTCAGCCCTCTCACCTCTTTTTTTTTTTTTTTTAATGAAGCAGATTTTCCCCATATTCTTCAGTCTTCCTCAAAATTCTGAGAGAGAAATGCATGCACAACAAGTCTTATATTAGAACATAGTTTGATCATAGATACTTGTTAGCCTGGCTGTCCTAAGAGCACATGTGTTTCTTGTACTTACTCACTGTGATGTTGAGCTCTAGAAAACTCACGGTTAAATTTGGCAGAGGTGTTGCTGGCACTCTTCCAGATATAGCGTAGGCTAGCCTGATGAGACTGCTAAGACTGTTATGTCACTATAACTATAGACTGGTCTGATTTGCTATTGTCAGAACCTCTCTTAACTGTGCTAGAAGCAGTCCTGAACCTTGAGGCAGCCAAGTCACCTGCAGAGACTCCTGCTCGACATTTTTGGTGCTCCTCATTCCAGGACTGGAGTTTGAACGTTGGCTCAATGCTACAGGACCTCCGTTAGCTGAGCCAGACTTATCTCAGGGATCCAGTCTGACCAGACCAGTGGAGACGCTCTTCAAACTCTGGACCACAGAGCCTCTGGACTCTGTTGCTGCTGCCAGCAGTGTTGACCTCACTAAATGGAGAACGTTCCAAACCGTGCTTTTCTTGGACAGACTGCTGGATGGGTCACCACTGCCACATGGTGAGTACTCTATCAGGATAGTAGAAAAGTATTCCTGGAAGAATTAATTGAATTCTAAAGAGCCCGAGCCCTCGTTGACCTTATCATTCACGTAACGTCAGGTTGGATGGGGCTTTGAGCAACCTGATCTAGTGAAAGATGGGACGTTGGACTAGATGATCTTCAAAAGTCCTTTCCAACCCAAGCTATTCTATGATTCTGTGATTTGATGATTCATTAGTCTTTGACCCTCAAACTTGACAAAATAGGTTATAGTTCTTTGTGTATGTGCTCTCTTCAGAGGTGATAAAAAAGCTTTCGGAATGTTACTCCTCTCAGCTGGACTCCATGAATGCAGAAATCCGTATCCGCTGGTTGCAGATTGTAGTCCGAAATGACTATTATCCAGACCTTTACAAAGTCCGTCGCTTCTTGGAAAACCAGGTACTAACTGCTGGATTAAAATCACTGCACCTCTCAGTGCATGAGACATGTGCATGAGACATGCGACGTGAAAGACCTTGGAACTTCTGCTTCCTGGCCAAGTGTAGACCAGGTGTGTTGCGAAGGGGCCGAGCATGGCTCACCTGCTAGCGGGTGGGGAGGAATGGGCAGATGTAATTTGAAATGCCTACAGATAATCTCTGCTTTTCTAGTCTAACTCAATACCCTTGTCCCAGCTCTGCCCGGTGCATTTTTTGTGTTGCTTTGTAGCAGCCCTGGCTTTTCCAGACCAGAAATTTTCACACTACTAAATCATGTGATTGTTTGAATATTTACACTTCAAGCAAGGCTAGGGCTCATCGAATTCCTTTCAGTAGTTTTTATTGTGCGGGAGCAAAAGGTTAACGCATGTGTTCGCTGTGGCTTCTTCTCCTTGGCCTTTTAAAAATAGTTCTGTTATTTGTGGAAATAGCTCAGTCTTAGAGAGCAAATGTTTTTTTAATTATAATTCATAAAAATCTTTGCATTAAACTTATTTAGAATAGACTTGGCTGTCTTTTGAAGAAATGTGTTCCTTGTCTCCAATCTGAAGTTGTTCAGGGTTGTTGGAGCGTAGCTGTAGAAGAGCTGAACCTCTTGACTTTTATTGAAGTGATATTATCCAGTTTTCCTTCTTTGCAGATGTCTCGGATGTACACAATTCCACTTTATGAGGACCTTTGCACTGGCACCCTCAAGTCTTTTGCCTTAGAAATTTTTTACCAGACCCAAAACCAGCTGCACCCCAATTTGCGGAAAACCATCCAACAGATCTTATCACAGGGCTTGAATCCACTTCCTGCTATAGACACTACAGCAGTCACTACAGACACACCAGCAATGGTGCTTGAGGACAAAGTCTCAGAGGCCACAAATGGTGCCATTTCACTCAGGGATGTTAATGTGTCTGCTTAGATCACCAGCTCATGCCAGCCATGAAGCTTGAAAATGGGGACAAGAACAGAGGAAGGATACCAAGTGTCGCCTCCTTTCCCTCAGCCCTGCAGCTGCAGTGTGTTGTTGTAACTGGATTTCTCTCCCAAAACACAAAGCAAATGTGCCTTCAAGTATCCAGCATGTGACACTGCCAGGTTTCAGAGATCTCCTTCAGCTGTGGGATGAATATTTTGATTCCGTTTATACTGGGCAGGGACTCCTGGGCAGTTGCTTCTCCATGGAAAGTGGATAGTTCCCTTTCCTGAGGCTCTTCTGGATGGTTTCTCCAAGTTTGGTTGGTGGTTTGGTGGTTTTTTTTCTTTTTTTTTTTTTTTTTGTCTGAGGCCACTGAGGCATGTCCTACTTGCTGTGTGTATGTTGCTGGGGAGTGTATATATGTCAAACTGCCATTATCCTGATATTTGGGCCGAAGTTCTGCAAAGGAGAGACTCAGGAATTGTCAGTGGCAGCAAACAAGTTTTCATGTTATGCTCCTTACTGTGACAGAGGTATTGTGATTTGGGAGGTAGGGGACTAATGCTTAAATAATTAAGAAACTAATTTTAAATAGCTCCTGTTCCCCCTGCCCCCAGGTGGCTAAATAATAATAATGCTTTTTATATATATATAAATATATATATAAAAGAGCAGGGAAACCTTATGATGGATTTGAAATCCTTCTGTAGTTAACCCTACCCTCTCAGTTTTCCCTTTGCACTCAATGGGACAAGCAATAAAGAAATGTGTAGGCTCCAATTTTCAAAAAAGTTTAATTTAGGTGCCCAAATGCCATCAATTCTGGTACTAGCTGGATGCCTAAATATTTTTAACTGTTCTGACAAGTCTAGGTGCAACCTTTGTTAGTGTGTTAGGATGTGTAGCACGTGCATTTGTCAGATGCACTGTCTGTCTTCTATTCTGTCCTTCTGGAAGAATTAACAGGACCTTTAATTTAATTTTTTAAAATATCCCTAGCATATGTTGGGCCTGTAAATCAACCATGGAGATATCCATGCTAAAATTTTACTGCCTTGAATAACGTTTGCCTGAATAACAGTTGCCCTGTCATACGATAGTCTGAGGGAAGCACCCTCTTTCTTGATGTGAAACTTTTAAGCCCCGCTTTACCCAAGTCTATTTTCTGACTTGTGGTGGTGGTAAGATGCCATTTCATTTACGCCGCATGCTATTTCTCTTGGTCACTGGCCAGGCATGCAAGATGGGGAGATGCTCTCTTCCATCTGCACTGTTTGGTCTCAGGAAGCTGAGGGCAAAGCATCGCTGGGTATTACAGAGTACAGGTGATGGTTCATAGACTCTGTGCCACATTCTTTTTAACGTGTGAGTAGCTGTGTGCCTCTTGGTGAGCTCCCAGGAAGCATCTCTGAGCTGATGTATCACCAGGATAGAGGACTAGTTTGAATAAAAGGTGAAACACTTGGAAGAGGCTCAGCTAAAGGAGATGTGAGAGAGAATCTGTTATATACTTTGGGGCAAATTTTAGCCCTGCTATGGGGATCTGCATAGCACAGGAAGAGGGGAAATTTGGGAGATTTTTTTTTTTCACCAAAATAATCTGTTTACACCCATGTGTGGATGGGGACTTAGGTGCTGTTACTGGATCTGCGTTTTCTGGCTTTAAGTTAATTTGGACTTCACCGTAGCCTTAGCCTGGGCTGAACTGGGATAAAGCAATAATAAACTCAGGCCTCCGTAGTGCTTCATTAGTTTTCGAAATGGGCCATCAGCGTTCTTGGGCTTCAGAACTCCAAGCTCTGCTCTTTGCTCCTTGAATGGGATTATCTTTTTTGTTCTGTTTTGTTTTCCCAGAAAGGATGGAGAATGATGTTTTCTGCACAAATCTCTTTCCTTTTTATTTGTTGTTCTATTGAAAGAGATTTGTGCAAGCTGACGTTCCACTTCCTGAGTTGCCGCTGTTGGCGCTGCGTCTCCTGGACCCCACTGCCAGCAGCGGCAGCCTGGCCAAGACCAGTAACCACTAGCATCTTTTGGAATCCCAGGCCTCTGTTTTAACATGTTTTATTTTGTGGGAGAATGTATGTGACCCTGGTGGGAATTTTTAATTTACATGGATGCCTTATGATGATTGTCAAATTAAACTAAGCTTTGTGACAAGTGTAGCCTTGTGGGCTGTTTGTCAGCGTCCCTGCTATAGATGTGTGGAAGACCTAACCTGGTACATTGTCTTTTGTTTTGTCCTTTTCTGGAGTGCAGTGCAAGAGGGAATTTGGGAGCTATTTAAAAGCTGCACAGCCAGAAGTTGGAGAGGTGGCAAAAGCAAATAATCAAAAGTAAATATTATCTATTGTTACTACAACTGACTGAAATACATCAGATCAGCTGTGTATTTGCATATACATGCATCAGAGTAGGGAAGTGCTGGCTGAGCCTAACAGACTGTTTCCCGATTAAAGAACATGAGATTTAAGTTAGTGTTTCTGCTCTCATCCCTGTGAGATCCCATCAGATGGCTATTTTCGTAAGACTTGTTCTCTGAAACACAGAAACAAAGCAAGATTTTTTGAAGGTATTCCATGCATCCTTCTTCAGGTACTTTTGCTCCTCCTGTGAGCAAGAAGTGCATTTTTATTTTGAAGAGACAAAAAATTGGCAGCCAGTTTGTGGTGATAAGCCTTCCTTTTGTTGACACAAAATAAATTAATGCTTCAGGCTACTTTATGTCTTGACTTGTAGTAGAGTTCACATTGACAGGCAAATTAGATGGAGATTAAATAGAAACTTTATTTGCCTTATCTGTTGTACGTTAATTTCTGATCTGTTAAAGTAAGATTAGTACAGCAAATCAGTTTTACTTAACCCTATCTCTTGGCATCTGCTTATCTTCCTTATTTTGAAAATGAAAGCTATTCCTTTATTTCATTGCAGCCTTGAGCAGGGCGAGATGGGATCCAGAAATATCACTTGTGGAAAAGCTCTGAAGAGCCAAACCCTTTAATAAATTGAATATTACTAACTTATTTTTTTAGCATTTCACAGCCAGGTTGGTTAATACGTTAAGTATAATTCTTGTTAGCAACACGTATTACTCTGTTAAGCTTGTATCAGTAATTTTGCTGTCATGATACGTTGCAACATCCTAAGCATGCACTTCATTAATCAAGAACAATTCTAGCAAGCATCCCAAACATTCCGATTTAATCAAAATTTTCTCATATTCTGGCACTGCAGTGACCTTGGCCATTGCCTTTTTTGAATAACACAGGACCTTCTGTACATCTGTACTAAGCACATGTACTGCACAGTTCACTTAGATCAAGTGTGCTTCTTCAGTCTGTTTTCCCTGTTTGTGCTTGTCCAAAGATAAAACAACGCAATACAGTCAACACTTAAATCACATGACACTTGTTTTCACACTTTTTACTATAGATTGATAAAAGCTTAAAGTCTATTATGGTCATAATATCAGCCTCTGCGTATAAAACAAATCACAGTAGAAATCACAGTATGAGACTTATCAAGCCACTGTCCTCTGAGAACCAGCACTATTTTTCTGTTGGGAGGACCCAATTTAAGTTACACTGAATTTGCTGAAGCCCCAGGTAAGTTGTTCTTGCTTTTGATTACATAAAGTCCTAAAAATTGCATACCTAATTTCTAGTTTGGATTTGTCTAGTTTCAGCTTCCAGGTCTTGAAGCTACTAGTTTGTTTGTGAAACATAAATTACTGTTACTAACCTCTTTCCCATGTAAGTACCTCTTAATTCTTAGAGAAAACAGATTGAGTTTGGTGTCTTGCTGCAAGGTATGTTTTCCATACTTCATGTATTGCTTTAGCTCTGGGGTGGAGCATGATGTTTCAGCATCCTTTTAAAGTGGAAATTGCCAGAACTGCACACTATTTCTCAAAAATTACCTTAAATGCTGCTGTGTATTCTGCACCAACTTAAAAATAATTTTTTATTAATATTGTGGATTTATCCTGTTCTTTCATTAATTACAATAATAATTTGGGCACCAGTTAGAACATGTCTTACATGGACGTGGCAAACTTTTCTTTCATAGCTAAAGGGGTGTAGAGCAAAGCTATTCCATACTCTGGAGGTGACTTTTTCTTTTCACTCTATACAGAGGGAGACTAGCTGGTTGCATTAAATGATTGAGCCTGTGTGAACACCTCCCCTCACTCCTTCTCTGTGTGCATGCACCTTCTGCACTGGAAAACTCAGGTCTTATACCTCTGATTTCTTGTCAAGAGAATTAGGATTGTTGAACATAGTATGGTCTGTGCCCCATAAGGAAGATGTTCTAATATACTACAGACAAGTGTCTCTGTAAAATTTAAGAAATTACATTAATGGGTTTTGCACAGCATTCGATCCTTTTCCAAAAGCATACTTACTGAGATGCAGGATCTTAAGGAAGAGTGGGAGGTGATAGGAAAGGATGGGAGATAGGGTATTCTTCATGCTCTTATGATTTGGTGGAAAGTGTCACCAGGATTAAGTCAAGACATAATAACTGGTTGACATTCTTGTGTATGACCTAGAGAAGCATATTTGTGTATTGTTTTAATTTTGGCATCTTGTACCACCTTGTTCTTGTGTGCTGTGGTAGTCGGCATGGAAGTTTGGAGCTGTGCTCTACCTCCGGGTGTGCCTGAGGTAGAGGGAGATCTTTATCTAGCAATGGGAGTCTTCCTCAGGTCAAGCCACTCAGTCTTTCTGGAAGAAGACTGAGTCTGTCTTCCCCGTAGCTGAAGAGAGCACTGCGATACCAGGCTGCTTCTGGTTGGCTGATGAAAACCATCAGAGACTTCTTCCATACCATGCTTTTCTGAGCATAAACCCCAGATACTCTTTCAAAAATCTCCCTTAAGCAAAATGACATTCTGTGCTACTCCTCTGACACAGCTCCAACCACTGTCAGCCTAGTGGTATTGTGGGACTAAGCCTGTGCCTGCCTAAGCCTGGGATCAGGATCCAAAGAATTGGAAGAGCTGCCCTGTGCAATTTGAACAACTTCTCCATGTCAGAGTTTGCAGAAACAAACACATACGTTGGGCCCAACCACTATTGCTTGGATCACTTTTACCCGTCTCCCTGTCCTTGAACCATCTGGAGTTGGAGACAAAAGCAAACGTGAGGCTGATGAAACCCAAAAACTGGAAAACGATCATGAAAATATCAAATGCTACTCTGTCAAAGGGTAGTCTTCATTCACATGGAAATTAGCTGGCTATTTAACTGGATGCAAATCCCTTTTAACTGTTTAAATTTCCCTAGCAACTTGACTCAGCCTCTCGGTGCCCGCTTTCCTCTTTTACAAGAAAATACAAAGCACCTATGTAAAGTGCACTGAGAAACAGATTGACAAAAAAGCAAGTGTCATTTTGTCTTAAAATATTCTCTTCAAGACTTAGTGTCTAAATAGATGTGTGTTTCTGTCTTCAGGAATATTTTAATCCAGTAGGATTGCCAAGAGGGAACAGAGAAAATTCTTTGCTGCTTTTGTTCCAAAGAGTATGGGGTTAATAGAAAAAAGCATTGCCAGCTGCATAATGAATGAATTTGCCTGTTTCCAGCTTTGCAGTGGGGCAAGGAAAGCATGTCAGATATCTTAGAGACCAAGATAATGTCCATCTCTTTCCTTCTTCTAATAGCATCATAAATAAATACCATTATGTGTTTAACTAGTTCACTGTTCTAGGTCAGATCTACTATATTTACAGTTAGAGCTCAACATTCATACTGCTTTCTAGAATCTGTCCTTTTAATGGAATTTATGCAGTTGTGATCTGTCATCGCTGTTTCCTAAAGAAAGCAGCAAGGGTGAAATCGCACAGATGAGAGCTTCACTGTTCCTGAGACAGAGGTCTTTTTTTTTTTTTTTTCCCCTTTCCCTCCCCCAACAGACCTCTCCTCTGTCAGCTCACTTGCAGCCTGTGCAGCTGCAGCTCTCTTGCATGAGCCATAGACAAGAGGCGTCCTTATTCTTGCTGACGGCAATGTTTCCTTTACTCCCAAAAGGGTCAAAACTCGAACGTGAAAAGTCTTGTTTGTTGATTAAATTCGCTGGATCCAGGGGAAAAGCCTTGTGTCTGTACAATGGGCGTAAGCAAGGGGCAGAGAACGTGTTTCTGGATCAGTCAGTGGTTGGACAGCTGCTGCAGTTACCTGCGAGTATTTCCATTCTGCTAAGGTGGAGGTTTGAGAAGAGGATTTCTGCATTAGTTTCTGATAGAAACGAATCAGACCAGTGTTTTCTGTGGCGCTCTCTTGTTAAGACAACCTCTCTGCCCAAGGACTGGGTGGTATAACCCTTAGACTCAAACCCATCATTATAGGTGAGTGTGAAAAACAGCTTTTTTTGGTAAACATCATGTCCTCTCATGCTGGCTCAGCAGCCTGCTTACTTGACCACACTTGAACTTCTTGAGAAACACTAACATAAAAGGCCCAAATATGAAAAAGAAAGCAGCCTGCTTCAGTATGCCTTGACCCGGCCCAAAGACCTTGGAACCCGCAGTGGTACACCGAAGGATGGCCTGCAAGGGCCTTGTATTTCTGCGTTTCTCTCCGTTGTCATTGTTCTTCTCTGTCTATAGCAAGTCAGTATTTTTTAACGTATTTTTTCTATTTCACTAGGCAGTAGTAGCTATCCAAGTATGAGAAGCAATGTATTTCTTTTGTCAGTTCAGCCCTTGGACAATTATTCAGTGATAAACTATCTGAAAATGTGATCTATCCCATTATGTCGGGAAACCACTTTGTGAGGGTCAACAATTTCTCTGACAGTTTCTCTCTTGTAACCTTCACGAAAATACAGTTTTGTTTCGTTTTCCTCAGCCTCCAAGAGCCGTTCAGGTGACCATTAACCTTTCCTTCTCCGGCTCTCATGAGGAGAATTTCCAGTTTCTTCCAGGTATTCCTGACTACGGGATACCGCCTGGGCTCGTGAATCCCGGGGTGCCCCGGGGACTCCCGGCCCCCGCTGACTCGCCTCCCGTCAGTGCGGGGCTGTGGGGCGGCCCCCGCCAGAGGCGGCCGCGGGCCGGGCCCACCCGCCGCGGGGCACGCTGGGACCTGTCCCTTCCCTGCCCCGCAGGCTACGGCGGCGTCCCATTGGCGGTGCGTGCACCACGTGCCCACCCGCCGCCTCCTCATTGGCTGATGGCCCGATCCGTTACCTCTGGGCTGGACAAGAGGCCGAGGGGGTGGTGAGAGAGTGTCCGGCGTTGCCGCGGTAACGGCTGCCCCGGGCATGGCGGCGGGGCGTACCCCGCGGTGCGGAGGTGGCTGGGGAGGCGGTGGTGAGGGACGGGTGTGGGGAAGGACGTCTGTGGAGGTGGCCTGGCTGAGGCCCGTTGTGGCGAAGGGTGTCGGGTGAGGGGGCTCGTGGGTAGGAGGAGGTGTGTGCGGAGGGGGCCTTGTTGGGGCCGGTTGTGAGGAAAGGGGTGCTGGTGGAGGAGTCCTTCTGGGGAGGGTGTGCGTAGAGGGGCCGGGAAGGGGTCTAAATGGGCTCCTGGGTGTAGGTCTCCTTTTGGGGCCTGCTGAGGGACAGTACCCAGGACCCTCTGATACCCCCTTTCTCTTTTCCAGCAGAGCGGGGACTCTCTAGGGTGGCATCAGGTGCTGAAAGAAGCCAGCAATGGCGTGGTTCAAGGTGCTCCGTGGAAAGAGTGAGAGGCTTTCTGTTCCTAAATAAATCTGTCTTGCTTATTTGTTTCTCAGTTACAGTTCCCCAGTAATGCTCGTTTGCATTCTAGGTTGGCACTTGGCAATATAAAGTCGTGGAAATAGCTAGCAAAGCTACTTAGGATTGTGTTGAAAATGCTGAGAGAGAAAAAGCAATTAATCGTGAAAAGAGACCTTTACACAGACCCCACGTTTCCAGCCAGTGATACCTCTATATTTTTTGATTATTGTACCCCGCTTGCTCAATTCAGAGGCGAGATATCTTGGTTGAGACCGAAGGTGAGTTTTTAGCAGATTTTAGCAGAACTGGACTTTAAGGTAGTAAATAGTTTTTAGCATTGAATATCTGCTGCTGGGTGTTTTTATTGTTTAGAAATTTAGAAGTGATAAAACCAATGTATGTCAGTGTTGTTAACATATATGTTATAGTTTCCAAGTTTGGGTGCTTGTTTGTAGGTTTGATTTAAATCCTGATGTAGAACTTTTGAATTTCTTGTCACTAGTAGAAATTCAGCTACTTTTTCATAAATATATTTCCTTATGCAAATAATATGCATACTAAGTTAAAAAATAGCATTATGCTGTTCTCAGATTTTTCAACATATTGTGTAACTCTTAAAAACAAATAACTGGATTTTAGAGTTTTTCAGAAGGATATTGCCTTTTTTTTTGCGATTGTTGATTTCTCTGATAACAAGAAAGAAAACTCTCTTTTAAGCTTATAACTTGTCATATGACTTGTATTGCTTTTAAACTTGCAGCTGGGTTTCACAGCAAGCCACACGAGAGCTAAGAAGTGTAGAATGCATTTCTGCAGTACGTTCATTTAAAACGAAGTATTTATGATACTGCCTTTGTGTGGAGGGAGGAAAAAAAGGCTATAAAAATGTAATGGAGAAAAAAAGTGTGTTGTCTTTTAGTGGTATTGTTTTTCTCCCCTGCATCTGGGGATGGCTGTAGAACAGTGATGGAGCTATTGATTGTCAGATAGATTTGGCAAACAAATGACTTCACGGATCCCAGCATGCAACTCTCTGCTTTTGTACCTGTCCTGGTTTTGGCTGGGATAGAGTTAATTTTCTTCCTAGTAGCTGGTATAGTGCGGTGCTTTGGATTTTAGTATGAGAATAATATTGATAACACGCTGATGTTTTGGCTGTCGCTAAGCGGTATTTACATTGGTCAAGGACCTTTTTTTTTTTTTTTCCCCCAGCTTCCCATGCTCTGCCAGGTGCCCAAGAAATGGGAGGGGGCACAGCCAGGATAGTTGATCCAAACTGACCAAAGGGCTATTCCATACCATATGATGTCATGCCCAGTATATAAACTGGGGGAGTTGGCCGGGGGGTTGCGATCGCTGCTCGGGGACTGGCTGGGTGTCGGTCGGCAGGTAGTGAGCGGTTGTATAATTTTATTAATTTTTTTTTTCCCCTTTTTTTCCCTCCCTTGGGTTTTGTTCCTCTTTCTCTCTCTCATTGTATTCCTTCTCATTATAATTCATTATTATTATTATTATTTTGTTCCAATTATTAAACTGTTCTTATCTCAACCCACGAGTTTTCTTACTTTTGCTCTTCCGATTCTCTCCTCCATCCCACCGGGGGGGAGTGAGAGAGTGGCTGTGTGGTGCTTAGTTGCCAGCTGGGGCTAAACCACAACAGTACCTTAGCCTTGATCGCTACTGAGGGCTGATTGGTTAATTTCCATCTCTTGCAGTGTTTACAGGTGAGAGAAGAACCAGTTTAAAAACTCACTTTCAGATCTGATTAAGTGTTCAGGACTTTGCATTTGAAATTACCTCTTTTTCTACCAAGTAATCTATTTTTATTTGTTCTAGGGAAGGTTTTTCTCTTAGGCTAATTTGGAGATTTTTGTAACTTGGGATGTGTAAGCAATGTGAATGGCATCGGTTCTGTCGCATTTGATCATATGTTTAGCAAGGAACTGAAGAATTACGTTGTTTTTCACTTATTGGTGCATCTGCTAAGGTTGCACCTGAGGGTGACATATGTGTACTAAAATCCATGTGGGAACTAGATTTACTTCACGTAAAGTACCTGCAAAATAGCCACAAGGCAGTAATTTGTTATTGCTTGCTTAGGCTGTGTCTGAAGAGGAAATGTTCTAGAGGTAAAAATTCCCTTATTTTGTGAGAGGTCTCTGGAGCCCTCCTGCTCCCTGAAACACAGACTTCCTTAGACTGTCATGCAGGATTTGGCTTTTAACTCCCCTTCTTTTAATTTTAGGACATTTGTTCTACTCCTCGGTTATTTTCAAACAATCCACAGGATGTGCAAGTGAAACAAGGAATTTTGGGAGATTGTTGGTTCCTGTGTGCCTGTGTAGCTTTGCAGAAGAGTAAATACCTGCTGAATAAGGTATAGAGAAGCTTCTTATTTCATATTTCAGAAGTTTTCTTCACCTAATTTACATTTGTATATTGCTCTTGAATCCTAGGCCTCAAAACTGAGTATCAGTTTTGTTATGCTTAGTTTTACTGTTTTAGTTGTGATTTTTTTTTTTTTTGGTGATTGTTACAAACAGTTAATATTCAGCATATTTTAAACTGTTTTGGTTTTGTTTTTTTTAAATAATTATTTGTCTTGATTTTGGCTTTTGTCATCTAGGTAATCCCTCCAGGTCAGCCCAGCTGGACAGATGAGTCATATCAGGGCTGTTTCACTTGTCGAGTCTGGCAGTTTGGACACTGGGTGGAAGTAACTATCGATGATCGTTTGCCTTGCCTTGGTGGTAAACTCTGCTTTTCCCAGTGTCAGACGGAGGATTTGTTTTGGCTTCCACTGTTGGAAAAAGCTTATGCAAAGTATGTGAACACTGTTATTGAGGGAAGTAAAGGGAGGCACAATACTCGTATACCTTCTGCTTACTTATTTTATCTGACTGCTTTGGGCATATATCTGTGTATTATTCAATATAAAGTACAACGGCTGCTAGCTTTCCCATACTGGGTTGTGCAGAAGTTGCTCTTTAAACTGTAGATCTATAAAGTGCGTTTCTAGTTGCATGTGAGGTAAGATAGCCTTAGGGAGAGAATTATGGTGAAAAGTAAGAGCTGCAATGAATTATCAGGATTCAAATGATGTTCATTGAGTCACTATACATTGGCCATCTAATTTATTAAAGGGAAATATTTTACTAGTGCAGCATTTGAGGGCAGCTGAGGGCTCAATGAAAAGCAGAAAGCATGCAAATATTTTCATGGAAAGCAACGATATTACATAAGTTTATTCTAGTTGAGGCTCTGATTGTATAAGTTTCACTGCTGCTTTCACTTAATTTGATAGTTTATAATTTTGAGAAGAAACAACCATATTGTTAATGTGTTTGAAAATGCAGCTATTTTAGGTTTTATGACACATCCATCAAAGTGCTGTCCAGATGGACAAAACAATGTGGAGACAAAGTGCACTGGTAAGATAGACATCAAATGTCCAAAAGAACTTGGACAAAAGATTGTGTGGTTGCCAGCAGAGGGCAGAAAAAGACTTTAAGTATGAAGTAATTCAACTGTAGATATGTTGAGCAGAAGTTGTGAAGCAGCAATGGCACGTTAAAGCTTCTCTGTAGGTTTGAAAGGTAATATTCTTTGTTTTCTGTAGAGTCTTACTGTTCTATCTTGCCTTATCATTCTATTATAGTTGTGATTTCTTTTGCTGTCTTTTGCGCCCACTGCATCGGGTAGGGTAGTCTCTTGATTTACTTAAATTGTTGAAGGAACTGCTACTCTGGTTGTTTGTGTAGAGTGAACAAAGAATAATTGAAGGAGAGGAAGAAATCTTGCTTATTTATACAGAATGCAGTTAGTATGTCACGAAAGATGATGTAATGCACAGATAATAAGGTATAAATGACTAGTACTAGACTAGAGTGGTTTCTATATAGGATGGAATGAATTGTAATAAACTTCCCATCAAACGATGGAATGTCTCATGGCTTACGTATTCTTTAGATGTTGTATTCTGTAAATAAAAGAGTATGTAGTTTCTCTTACCTACTTGGGGATAAGAGCTAGGGTACAGTCACGATTGTGATACAGGATGGGGTTGAAAGTACATAAGAACCACGTTTCTTTAGTTCTGCTGTTAGTAGAAGCTTGTTGTTGTTGTTTTGTTTTTTTTTAATAGAGTGCATGGATCTTACGAACAGTTGTGGGCAGGACAGGTGGCAGATGCTTTGGTTGATCTGACTGGAGGAATTGCTGAAAGATGGACCCTGAAAGGCCCTGGAAGAAACATGGAGAAAGAGAAGACTGGCATGGTTTTGGAGAAAGCAGTGTTTAGAAGATTAATGAATCTGAAGGAACAGTGTGTAATAAGCTGCTCAGTCCTCAATTCCAGACAAGGTAATAGTAAAGTTCTAGCTATTTTAAAGTAAATATCTCTATTTAACAGAGTTCAGAGCACAAGGCAGCCAGCAAATGCATAGTGCTGATTCTAGTACCATACGGGTTTCATGGCACAATTTTATATAATCTTGGATAAATAAAGATTTAAGGATGTTGTTGAGTTCAGGATGGAGGGTGCTTTTGAGGAATGCTTTTTATATTACGTGCTAATATGGTCAGTTCTCAAAAACAAACGCACACCCTCCACAATGTCATATTTTACGATGAATGTAATTCATTGTAAAATATGGAGCAGGTTCTTTTGTTTACTTTCAAGTATTTGGGTTTTTTTCTTCTATTCAGGTGCAAGCGAACTAGGAGAATTTCATGCATTTATTGTGATAGACATGTTGAATCTGTCTGAAGTGTCAGGCAAGGAAATCTTCTTACTACGAATACGAAATCCTTGGGGGAGGCGGTGCTGGAGAGGTCCTTGGTGTGAGGGGTGAGTAGGTTTATTTTTGTTTGGAAAATAATTTGTGAAAGTTCTGAAGCACAAAGCATATCTATGTATTGCAAAGGCAAATATTGCTAATAGGCTATAGCAGAGGAGAGAGACCAGTTTGTATGCAGTCCTTTAGAGAGTTCAGTAGTTCACATAGCTCGTTGGCTCTAAGGCTAGTCATTTTGATCTATTAGTTCTGGTAATTAAACTTTTTAATAATTTTTTTTTGTTGTTTATCAAAGCATCATATCTTTTCACAGAGATAAACTTAAGATGTTGGTTTATTTTCTGTCTGATTTTTTGTGGTGCCTTTTTTTTGTTCTGCAATTGATCTAAGTATCTTTGCTTATAAGATGTTTGTGACTTTTAAGTAGTCACTTGGCTTTACTTGGCCCTTCTCATTTGATCTTGTCTCAGTTGCAGAAGACAAGCAAAGTAGTATGTATAAAACAAAATATAGCAGAAGGAAGGATGCTGATGTTTTTTGCTTGTGTGCTCTCATTTCTGTAGATTAATATAAGGAGAAGCTGGAATCAAGTAGATATAAAGATCTGTTTTAAAGGAAATGCAGAAATATGTTTAGCAGTTCATATAGCAAAATAACAGGAATGAAAGGGCAGACCCTACTAGCTTATTTTGAAAAGCGTTAGCATATTTAGACTGTACAAAAGAACATGCAATTCTTGACCCAAGGAGCAAGCTTTCAGCATTAAAATATGGTAACAATATGATCATGTTAATAAACATTTCAGAGAAATAGGTTTTTTTCTCTGAGTTAAAAAGATGGCTTAATCACATTGATTGAGACTTAAGTTGATGGTTTTTGCTTTTGGCAGAGTTTTGGTTATACACTTGGTCTCTTGCAGTTTCTTGCCAAACAGTAAGTTGCCATGTAGTTGCAAGGTAGCATTTCACTGAGTGGCCTTAGAGCCCTGTTTTATTCAAGTGCAGAACTGTTCTTTGTTGTTAGTGAAACCATCAAAAATGTTGAAAGTACTAGCTTTTAATGGGTCCTAAATAATGAGGTGTTTAAATTCTTGGTTTATCATGACTTAGCCAGCAGATTTGTGGGGACAACTGGCTACTTCATACCAACAGTGGTTTTTGATGTTCACTATACAGCATTCAAATTCTTTCAGAGTAGTCACTGTGCAGCTTGTTTTACTTTTTTGTCCCTATTCTTAACAACTGTTAAAATCTTTATTTTGCTCTCACACTTGGGACTGTACTGTCTGTTGTAAGCAAAGTAGCTATTTTGCCTAAAAGTATGCTGCTGTATCCTATCTAGTGTTAGGTTATTTCTAAGTTTTCTTTGATATATTGTGATTCATACTTTCTATTATCCCTCTCACTGACTAGCAACATGTATACAGAAATATTCAAGTATTTGACAATAAAATGAAGAAACCTCTTCTTATTGTCCTGCTCCATAGGATATTTGATAGAACATTGTTATGGAACTTTATTGGGCAAAGAACTAAATGTTGACTTTTGTCGTATGTGCAGTGGTCAAGGATGGAGCCAGCTAGATCCAGTAGTCACCTCAGAACTGCTCTCACAGATCCAAGAGGGAGAATTCTGGGTTGATGAAGAGGAATTTTTCAGGGAATTTGATGAGATTACCATGGGCTTTCCAGTCAATGAGGAAGGACAACTTCAGAGCCTCTATACAGGTGTGGTATGAGAAAATGTTTTTCTCATACAAATAACGTTATGCCAATGGAAAAGACTGATTTGATTTGCAAATAGATGCAACTAGACCATAAATTCTCTTTCTCAGTCTTTTCCTCTCCTTTAGACCTATGGGACTTTTCTGTCTCTACTGGGAAGAAATAGAGGGACAAGAGGAGATTTAAGATCTTTAGAGGAGTCTTTGATATTTCTCGGAGATCTAGTTACTTGCTAGTTGGTTGAGAGATTAGTATTCTCTATGTAGAAGGCTGTTGTTCTGGACAGCCTTGTGATTTTTTTTTTTTTTTAATGGGAGATAAACTTCAGACTTCTAGAAAGAGTGTCTTGTTGTAAAAATCATGTCATCAATCTGCCATTACCAGTTGTGACATTAATTTTCATGCCTCTCAATCTCTGTCATGAATATCTGCTTGGAGAAAGTGTCAGGGCTACAACAGCGTGTTTTCTTGGGCTGGGGGAATCTCTGCCATATATCTGTTGTATAAAATTAAGTAGCCTTTGGTGTCTGAAATCCACACTTATGTTTTTCTTATTTTGTTAGAGAAAGTGCTGTATCACTCACAGAATCTTTTTGGATCCTGGGTGAGAGGCCAGTCTGCAGGTGGCTGCCGTAACAACAGCAGCTTCCCTACCAACCCTAAGTTCTGGCTGAGAGTCTGTGAAAAGAGTGAGGTGTGCATTGCTCTGCTGCAGAAACATAGGAAATACAGTGCTGACTGGGCCGGAAGAATTCAAAATCTGACTCACTTAACAGAGGAAAATCTGTCTTTGACTGAAGGCATACAGGGGAAGAATTATCAGGCTGTGGGATTGCATGTCTGGAAGGTAATAAGGGAGTGACGTTTTTCTTTTTGCGAATAGAAGTTTTAAAGCATTACTGAAACATCTGAGTAAAATAATTCATTTGCTATGGCAGTGATACAATTCAACTGTTCACACATTTTACATTGGATTTATGTTGGAATGGTCCTGTTTATCTCACAATGCAGTTACTGTCTGTACAAACTATTAGTGGACTAGTACTTTCTTCTTATCATTGAGTGCCAGGTGGTAGAACTTTTGGGACTGTTCCAAACTAGTGCATGGCATTTCAGGCTGATTATTTGATGACTATTCCTAAATTTACTCCTCCTGAATATTAACTCTTGCTACTCCTCTTTGATGTTCAGCTTATCTGCTGATACTCTTCTCCTTACTTGTTTCCTTTTGTAAATGTATGCATGTTTAAAAATGTTTTAAACAATATTTGATCATTTTTAGTTTTAATAAAAACTCCTCATTTTTCCTAAAACACCATGCATCATTATGCATCTATTCTAGGTGGAGAAGAAACGATTTAACCTTCCAAAGACCCTCTCTGCTCCTCCAGTTGTAGGTACCGTCTGCCATTCCTATGACAGAGAAGTGCATGTATGCTGTGACCTTTCGCCTGGGTTTTATCTTGTTGTTCCCAGCACTTTTCTGAAAGATGCAGTAGGGAATTTCTTGCTTCGTGTATTTTCAACGGGAAGGATCTCTCTCAGGTAGGTTTAAAACAAAACAGAAAACTTCTTATAGTCGTTGACATAAACGAATATATGAAGTATAGCACTAAGTGTAAACGTTCGAAATGTTTTGAAGGGTTGTGCAGAGTACCAAGTAACAGCATTGTTTTCTTTGAATTCATGTAAGTGGTGTTCTAACTCCTTGTTTTTTTCATAAAGCTGCTACTACTGCTTGTTAAAATATCAGTCGGAAGTAGTCAGATGAGTAGCATCTTGACTCTAAACTGCAGCCTAGTGTTTTGAGAAAGTGTGTGTTTTGTAAAAGAACTGAATAAGTTTTGTCTGAACATGTTTCTTAATATGTGCAAGTTCTTTCTTAATGTATGGAAAAAATGAAGATGTACCATAGAAGTTAGAAGCAGCTATTATTATTGCAGTCAGCGACAGAAAAGGAGAGCAGTATATTATCATGTACACTGGAAAACACATACTAACAGATTGTCTGACATATAACATTGTTATTAGTGAGCAGTACAGCTTCAAATGCAAATGGAGTGTCAGCAGTGGACTCAGATGACATAATGCTCACAGCTCATCTTTTCAGGACAGGTGTGGAAAATTAGCACTGACATTCATGCTGTTGTCTTTAGCTGAATGAAGAATTGTTTTTTGAATTAAAGCATTCAACTGACAATACAGCTGAACTTCTTAATTGTGAAGGCCTCAAGAAGTTTGCCAGCATTATGATAAAATTCTTGGAAGGATCACTGCATATTGTGTTCTGGCTGATCTTTCCTCATAACTTGTGACACAAAATAGACTTTTATAATAGACTTGGAACGATCTTTTCTTTCTATTTAACAATGCTTGCCTCTCCAACAGAAAATAGCAGGAATGTCAGACCAGTAGTTTCTGATGACTTTTGATTTTTTTAACTGTAGCAGACTACATAGCTATCTCAACAATTTAAAGTCAATTATTTGTGAGCAATTCTGTGTTGGTGACCATAGCCTTGAAATAGATACTTAAGAAGACACGATGATGAGTACTTGTGTGGAGTCAGCAAAATTGTACCTTCTTCCAATAAACCTGAAAAAAATCTGAGGTTGTCTAACAGCTTGCACCAGGTAAGCTATATGCAGAGGCAAAATGTTGGCAACATGTTTAAAAGCTGTTAAAATATTTTTATTTTCTGGTAGTACACTATCAACTCCTGTCTCCTTGGAGAGAAGCTGGCAAATCACACTACAAAGCCAGAACATGCATTAATCATTTACTCTGCAGACTTTGGAAGCAAGATGGCATCAAGTTTTAGACCGAATAAAGGTCTGCAAAACTGTGAGGCTAATTTTGCCTTATGGGTGCAAGTTTTGTACTTCCTATCAGCAATATATTTGGTTTCTGGACATATTTCGCCTGTACAGCATGTTGCACTTTCAATGATGGGATAAAATTTCTAGTATTGCTGTTAAGTATAACACTTCCTTAGACTGGAACAGAGGTGCCAGCCTGGGTATGTGTCTAGAATGGACAGACAATCACAGAATAACGTAACAGCTGTTATATGTTCTCAACTGGAAAATTGGAAATAAGGGCAGATGTTATGTTGAAATACGATTTCAAATGCTGCACAACTGATAATGATACCGAATTGTTCACATGGCTGTGAAAAGCAGTGCTGGGCTAGAATCAAAATAGGGGTTAACATTACAGTTAACATTAGAATCAAAATAGGGGTTAACATTACAGTGATCAAGTCAGAGGTAAAATGGTAGTTTCCTCTGATTAAAGATGTAGTGAATATAAAAAAATAATGCAATGTATGCTTTGGACTTACTGAGGTGCTCACGCGTACTCCAGAAGTCCCTGTCAGTTGTTTTGCTTTCAGATAGGACAAATAGCACAAGAGTATTGAGAAAAAATGTGTAAGCTGCATTACTTCGTGAATGTACAAGAATCTGTCTGGTTTTAGTGCGTAGTTTGTATATGCTATGTTGTTCTTGTGGAGTTCTGTGAATTACCTAAGGACTTAGAATTGTACAGTTCACTTCTTCATGCTGAAAGTTTGGAGGAATTGTATTTATGTAAGTTTATGTAATACCAGTTCATTTTTGTGAGCTGGTGTTAGAGATTCTGTGAAATCATACAGATTTTATACATTTAGTTTCTTTTCTCTCTTACATTTGATAGTGAGCTAAAACCACCACCCGCAGATGCTGCCCTCTGTGAAGATCTCCCAGCAGGTGAATGGGAGACAGTGCAGCTGCATGGATGCTGGAAAAATGGGCAAAGTGCTGGAGGTAGCAGGAACTTCCCCTCCTTCCATATCAATCCCTGCTTTCCCCTCTCCATTCCTGCAGGATCAGGAAAAAGCAGTGTGAAAGTTACCCTCCGTCAGCACTGCCAAGATAGCAAGTGTCGTCCAATAGGTTTCCATATTTTCCAGGTAAGACTTCTTCTGGTCAGTTTGATTGCTCATTTGCCAAGTGTGAAGGTAAGGGTTGTATAAACTGTCTACAAACACGGTAGGAATGATTATCTGTACTTGATACTGCCATCTGGGTTTTCTGGAAGCCTTCCCACCCCTCTCATATAGCTCTGTACAGAACAGTGACTATTTGGAGTGGAATAGATATGGAATATACCATACTATGGTATAGCAGGAATTTAACATTGTGAGGCATATTTTCATTCTTCTTTGCAGGTGCCTAACAGCAGCTGGAAACCACATACTTCCTCTTTTCTACACTTGGAGCCACTGGTTAGCTGTGTACCTCATTGCTATTCACAGGAAGTAAGCCAACTTTGCAGACTTCCTGCAGGAAGTTATGTAATTATACCGTCTACATACTTGCCCAATACAGAAGGCAATTTTACCGTTGTCATAGCAACCAAAATAGACAGGTAAAAATATGTTTCCTTCTGTTTGCATTTCTAGTATTTTTAGTGCATGCATTACAGGATGTTTGGAAACAATAACTGTAGCAACATATTCTCACTTTTGATAGAAAATCATCATCTTTTTTTTTATGTCTTTGTGTTGCTGTTAAGTTTGCAAACACTGCTTACCACTTTGACTATGTTGGAAGAATGACTAAAAAAGAAGTATTTGTTAATCTTCTTGCATCAGTTGCTGAGTAACATGTCTAGTGCTGGAGAAGATGGCACTAGAGCAACTAATTATCAGCTATATCCAGATATTAGGATTTATGCTGAAATTTTACTAAGTGTTTTAAGAAACAGGGTTGTTTTTGAGTAAATGCAATGACTAGCATGCCTTATTCCAGGTAGTTCCTCCTGATGTGAATAATAACAGGTCTGAATCAGAGTTTGTAGATTTGGTAAGATTCCATAAAATTGCATCAAGATTCCATAAGGGAAAGGATGTGGAACAAAGCCTAGCATAAGTCTTCTCTTTTTGAAGTGGGATAAATGATTGATGTTTACAAGATCCCTTAATGCTTTGTGCAGAAATAAATGTGGTTTGGGTTTTCAACAGGAAGCGTATTCACAGCCGGGAGACACTTGGACAAGTATTGCAAGAAGTAAGTGATAACATTTTTCATTTCACTTGTTCTAACAGTGTCACAGAGGCATCATTGAGTCTTATGTATTAACTAATATTGAGAGTCATGTACTAGTGGACTGGACTTTGAATGTTCTCATTTACTTGCTGCAAACTAGTAATCAGTAAAGCAGTTAATCTTTGGTTGTTTTGTTTCTCAGCCAGAAAAGTAGCATTTGTTAGCAGCTAACAAAATTTGTCTTTTCACACCACTCAGATATATGGAAGCTTCTGTATTACTATTTTATAAAGTCATTATTTACTCCCTCAAGTCATTCCCCAGTACCTACCTCTGCTGTAACGTCTGTGAGAAACTGGACTATTTGTGATGAGTAGGTGGTTGTACTTGACTTTAACACTGGCTTTCAAGAGTGTAAACACTCTTTATGCATTTGGATATATTTTGATGTATTCATTCTTGGTGTCACCATAGATCTGCTAGCTTTAATTATATGTTGTATCCTTCCTCCATCTGATTTGCTTTGATATTAATTTGGGATTCTCTATGTATTGCGATTCAGAAATTCTAATGATATTATAATGTTGTAAAGACTTAAGAAAACACAGCAAAAAGAGAAGAAAAGCAAACAGGCAATCCAAAGATTAGCTTTCACCACATTGGAGTTTTGTTTTTATTTGTTTCCTCGCAGCCAGCCCATGTAGCATCCTACCGTTATAATCCTTCTTGGTGTGCGAGCTGTTCTGATCAAGTTAACGCCACCTATTTAATATTTTGGTATTGTGTTTTGCTTGATTAGATGTGCATGTAATATTGAAGGGTTGGATGTGAATGCTGAGTACCTAACACTTACGGTATTTTTACTGGGTGGAGAGGAGAACTTTGAATGTATTATTTTAACAATTGTTTAAAGACACCTGATTTGGTTGGTGGATCAAAGCATGCCCTTGATAATACTCTGCTTATTAGGTGAGAACAAGACCATCTAGATACTTGGCTCTGAGGTTTTAATAAAAGCAAAATAAAAATCTTAGGAAAAACTCTTCACCCAAGATTAGAACTGGTTTACTAATTTTCTTAACCTAGGTCATGTTGACCAATGATTACATCTTGTCCTTAAAACCACAGAAACAGTCTGGATTTTGTGTGCTTCACAAAAATTGGTAAAGACCTGTATGTACTTTCCTCATGGTGCTTGTTTTAATATTTAGGAACTGAAATATGTAATGAAGTCCTTTTATTGCTGTTGTTTTGGAAACTAAACATTGCAAGGCCATTATTACAGAAGGAATATATTCAAAGATATGTTTCTTACATTATTCCATGAAAACAGTTGGACTTCGGCAAAAGGTGCTCCCTGATCAAGGGAACAAACAGTTTAGATTCTTCAGGGCTTGAAAACTTGGAGAATTTGGAAATGGCAGTCATAGTTTTCTTATCAGTGGCAGAAATTAATGAGTGAAACTAATCTTCAACAGCATAGTCTTTTTTTAAAGACTGGACTTTAAATCATTTGGTGCTTTCAAGGGTTTAACCTCTGAAGGGTCTAGGCAGTCTGCCTTACTGAGAAGTTGGGCTATTTGATTTCTAAGGGGTGCATCACAGCAGAGCTGGATGTCAGTGTATTTTTCTAAAAGTTTCTCTATGTGTTTTCAAATTACTGAAGTGATGGGATTTATGAGTTTTAGGGTTTTTTAAAGATGTTTCACAGGAAAAGCTTGCATTTTGGCCTTAATTTCTAAATCTTTCTTTTCCCTGATTTACTTTAATTCCTTATGAATTTCTTCTCTTTCTTGATGAAAAAGTTAACCCATGAAATGGCTTTTTATTTGCATTGTTCATTTTTCTCATAGATTTCATTTACAACTGTGATGAAAAGGTAATCTGGAACTCTCAAACTGTCATTTTGAGAAACATCAGAAAGCCGAGGAATGCCTCACCTCTTGCTGTTTTCAGTTTTAAATGGAATAACAAGAAGATATATTAGCCCAGCTGTTTTTCACTGGTACCAATTGTCAGGCCTACGATGACTTCTTTGTAAAAAATACCTCCTTATTCATGTACACTCTGAATAGTTCTTCCCATGTTTTTTTTAGAACCAGCATTGTACAGCAAATCTTCGTAATGTACCTCAGTTCTTCAAAAATACAGGTGAAGAATATGTGCATGTTTTAACCCAAGCTACAGTTTTAGAAGAAAACCAGAAAACATATGTGCATAATTAAATAATATTTGGGGGAGGAGGGGAAAATCAAGCTTACAGAATAACTTCAGGAGACCAAAGGGGCAAATATAGAGGAAAGAAACTGGAGTCTTTTTTCAGGTAGGACATACCTCAAGAATCATCAAAATACACTGGAGCAGAGAAAGTCCAAGCTTGTATCCTACACTGCCAGTCATGCTGCTGAGCACTTTATCATGAGCCCTTTCTTGAACCATGCAAATGATGGGTTGAAAAGAAAGATTTTTTTTTGGTGAGTTTTTCTTAAATGAACACCGCAAAGGAAAAAGATAAGACTTGAAACTTTTGTTTATGAACTATCATGTCAGACTGCTTTTGTAAATCTCTAAGAATGTGTTTTATGCAAGATCTGCTCTCACTGTAAGAAATATGACGTTTAAGAGATTTTTCTTAATTTGTGTTTGAAAGTATTTCTTATTCAAGGAGGATTTTTTAGATGTTATATTTTCCTCAATAAAAATGGAGTAATGTTGAAAGTTTTATGATACCTTTTATTAAAAAGGTGAAAACTGTTAATGATGTCAAGTCTGCATTTGTTCTGCAATAGCAAACTTTACAGCGTGTTAGAGCCCTGGGGTTTTCACCAAATGGAAGGGAATAATTGGAAATATTTGAGAGGAGAATCAAGTCTTCCATTAGTTTTATGTCAGAGAAGTATGTGATATTCTACTTCTCCTTTTAACTACATCTTAGCATAATTTATGCTTGCTCATGTTGAACTTTGAAAATTCAAAGCATCTAGGACGCTTACAGCTAAATTTTAAGTGGTCAAAACTTTCCACATCTGTTGTGGAATGATGAGACAACAAAAGAAAACACCATGAATAATAAATCTTTACTGTGCCTGCTTTAACAAATGTTGGCATCTTTATTTTCTTCATTTCTTGAAAGGCTGTTCCTTTCCCTTCAGATAGGAAATTATTGGATGATATAATAGTGTTTCTAAACAGAAGAAGGAAAGGTTCATGAAAGCACCTGGATCCGAGAGTTGTGATAAAATAGGAGACAGATACTGAGGAAGTAAAGAAAAAAGGTGTAAGGATTTCTAAATGGACTATGCATGTGTGAAGTTTATACTACAGTATATAATGCTTTATGGGAGTGTGAAAGGAAAAGGAGTCAGTACACTAAGCGCATATACTCTGTTATCTTCTGCAAAAGGCTAGAAGAAAAGACCTTCTGTGAACACAGAGGAGTAACAGCATACTGAAGAAAACTATTTTCTATTTGGGCATCCTTGCTGCATCAGAGCAGTTGTGCCATTTTAAGAGTGTGATACCTGACTTGAGCACATATGCAGAAACTGTGCTTGATACAGATCACTTCTCTAAAATCCTACATCTAATTTATTGCTGCTGTGAGTGTGAAAATACATTTTTTTGGTAACATATTAATGCATATTTGTATATGCCTAAGATGTGACTACACGAGCTTCAGCAAGTACACTTATTTTAATTTCAAAAAGCTCAACTATATGAGGTTAGACCTCCTGAATAAAAACACCCTATATTTGCTATACTGAGCTACCTACATTTGAATAGAATTGAGATAGTGATATGCGCTTTTAAAATATCTGCAATTATTGACTGAAGTACCTCTACATTATAGTATGTTGCAGACTAATGAGGAATAGCACAGAGTTTATATGGATGTGGCTGTAGTATTGCACCCAAAATGTACTCCAGATTGATTTCCTTTACTCCCTCAGGGAGCTGGAATGTGAATGCCCGAAGCAGGTTGGTAAAGAAGATGAACAGTTCAACTCGTGCCATCTGTTCCCCCAAACAGACACGGTGCCCTGCAGAAGAAGGGGAAAAGAGTTAGGTGTATAAAGCTAAGTTCTGGAAAAGAACTTCAAACAATATTCTACTGAGTTCCATAAATTCTGTTAATGTAAGATAATTATTTCCTATTTCCTTCTGTAAGGACAGAAGATGCCTTTGGAGGTAGGGGGAAACATTTATTTAACTGAGAAACTGTATACCTCTAATTATGTCGACTGGGATTTTTGTTTGTTTGGTGTGTGTTTGGTTTTTTTGGGTTGGTTGGTTTGTTTGTTTTTCCCTTTCACCGTAGCATGTATGAGATTTTTCCTTTTCATTTTTGCTTCTTGTTCTGTGAGAACCATGAATTGCATCTCGGCTAAGAGAAGGCCAGATTTTAAAAGGCCTCATATACTTCGGAGCCTTGTCTTTGGTTGTTGAGGAGGGAGGACTGGAGCATTGTGGGATTCAATTCTGCAGCTAAGTAGAAGGATGTAATCAGGCTTTCTTCTATAGAAATTAAGGCAGCTATAGTGGGTCCTTGTAGCCCAGTATCCTCTCTTTACCACTGTCCAGGAGCAGATATGTAAGCTAAGGGAATGAAACGTAGGCATGTGCAGTGATTTATAGACTCAGTGACTCATTTTGACATACTGTTTTCACAGTGTATTTCAGGATATCTATATATTCCAGACTAAAAAAAAAAAGATATATAGTCAGGATATATAAATACTCAGACTATATAAACAGAAAACAACCAAAGCAAGTTAGAAAAGAAAATTTCCTATGCCCGGGTTGAAATGGTAGCCTAAATTAGTTGTCGATTCATGTAAACTAGTTGACATTTGATGAGTAAAGGAGGTAGGATGTTAAGTACCTGGTTTGCAAATACAATTTTAGGATTTACAGGCAATTTCAGTAAATGGTGTTAAAATCTGTATTTACTGTGTTTAATCTGACTGCTTTGTACATTACGTAGTATACTGCTTGCTTTTTATGTACAACAAATGTGTAATAGTATAATCTGTCATAGTAACATAAAAAACCTCATCTGTTTTCCAGTGGTTTTTTTGTTTAAATTTTATATTTAATTTTCAGTAAATAACACCAGCTTCCTGTTTTGTGCTGCTTTTCTTCATAATCTGATTACTGGAGAAACTGGTAGTCTAGAGGAGTTAACTCCAAGGTTATGTTTTGTACTGCTTTTCACTCTTTTTTTAATTTTTTTTTTTTCTCCCGTGTCTTTGTATCACTGCATTTTGCATTGTAAATTAAGTAAGTTGTACATTGTAATATGCTTTTGAAAAGTTAGAAATTTTTTTTTGGTTGACTAATATTCTACTGAAAAGACTGGATTTTGCTAGTTTTCTGGAGATAAAAGAGAACCTGTTGCTAGACTATTACTGTAGGATTTGGGAGACTGACATTTGGTTTCCTGCTTTATCACAGATTTTCTCTGTATATTTTGACAAATCATATTACTTTTGTCTTTGGGTTCCCCATTTGTAAGGTGAGAATAAATTGATTTTCTGATTTGAGGGTGTTATCAGGATTTAATACGTTGAGGACTAAGAAGCTCAGAGACCCTTATAGTAGGAACCATACATATATGAAGGAGATAGCATTTATGTCTCTTAGCCTACTCATCCTCTGTTTGAATGTATAAAAAATATAAAATGCAAGACAATATTTGTGGCTCTTACAGTAGAACACCTGACTTTAAATCTGTGTCAAATACATTTTTATAAAAGTATGTTTTTAAAATTTTAGAACTTAGAAATGGTGGTTTTAGTCTTGCTGCAAGACACAGTGAACAGGAATATTCAAATGTCAGGGCATTACCTGCTGAGAAAGGTAAGAATGCCTCTTTGTTCACAAAGTTGCCATCCGAATCAAGAAAATGATTTGGGTTGAACTTCCAAGGGGTTGCCCAATGCTCAGAGTCATACACAACAGAGTGCAGATTTGGCAATACAAGTGTGCCCTGCAAGAAGAAGCAGCGGTTATATTTTCCATGTATGATTGATTCTTTTTTTTTTTTTTTTTGGACTTTCCTTCTCTCTAATAGATAATATGCCACCCTGTGTCTGCAGCCCAGTGTTTGGATTCAACTTGGTCTTCTATGCACATCCAGGCATGACAAACCCTTGTATCTTCTATTTGTCATAACGTGTTACATGTTTGCCTTTGTGTAAGTTATCTTATGTCAGGGCTACTGAAGTGTCTTCATGTCTAAGCTAGAGTGGAGCTTGGATTGTTTTACATACTTGCCAGACTAATCATAACACCTTCCTTTTTGTTGTTTGTGCTCTTCACTGGATCTTTCAATTCCATCACATCAATTTTATGCTTAATATATTTGGGACATTTATATCACGCCAACGTGACTGTCAGATCTGTCGCTGTACTGAGCTGCCATCATCTTAAGCGTGTGGTTTTTGTGTGTGTGTGTGCGTGTGTGTGTTTTGTCAGGGATGACTATAGGTTGCTCCAGGCTGCTCCCCTATGTGTGAAAGTTAGCTGGCTTGACAATCATTAAACTTCATTTCTTCATCATTCCTTAAAACACATGTTCTGCTTTGATGCCCAGACATCCTCCATATTTGGCTAGTGGGAAGAAAGACTTCAGTTTTCCTGATGTCTGTTTGCTACTTGTGCTGCTAAGCCTTTTCCCAAGCTTCCTTTTGCATCTGCTAATGTAGACTTAGCCCTGGTTCAGAAGGCTCGGCTTTGTTTCATGTCTGTGACGTGCTACCACATGCTCTCTATGCAGAGTTAGGAACTGTAGAAGCTAATGTCATATAAATGCTAAGTGTTAATAGCTCAGACCTTTAAGAAACATGGAGGTATACTCTGTACCTTTTTTATGTGAAAACCCAGCAAAGTTG
Organism: Ciconia boyciana; assembly: GCF_034638445.1. NCBI lineage: Eukaryota > Metazoa > Chordata > Aves > Ciconiiformes > Ciconiidae > Ciconia > Ciconia boyciana. The sequence goes on along the minus strand of NC_132940.1, from coordinate 56,533,250 downwards.
TATTCCTCACACATTGTCGAGGGACCCCAACAGAAGTAACATTGCTGTACCGCAAAGCCTCATGAATCACAGCATTTGTATATGGCAGTTTTTTACGGTCTTCATAGCTGATGAGATGGGAGGGTTCCAGAACAGCCTCTATCTCTCTTTGAACCTTTTCTGTAGAGAAATGAAAACATTTTAACTTTTTTCACCTTTTTTCCAGCAGATTTCTGTACGAGTACGGTCCAGGACTGGGCAAAAAAAGAAATTATGTTGCTATGAAATGCATTAGCATGGAGTTTGACTGCTGTGTTGGTTTCAGTTGATCAAGAAAGTGCATACTCCCAAAGCACAAGATGATCTCTCATTTAAGACACATCCCACTTGGTGATGAGGATAATACAGTTCTATATTTCAAAAAAAGGATTAAAATTTGAAATTACAGGTATAATTGCTGTTATGTTTATAAATACACATCAGACCAGGTATCTTTTTAAAGCTTTTCCACTTTGAAGGTTAGGAAGAGACTAGATTGCATATGAAATGTCTTTAGCTTGTTATTCTGTCTTTGCCATCCCCTTCTATTGAGATAAAGCAGTGGCTACTACTAATTTCTGCTAGTGTTGCTTCTTAGTGAGCTGGTGGGGAAAGCACATTTCTTTCATTTATTAAGCTTTCATTTTCTAGATCTCAATTGTTGATGTACCACCATTCATATTCATTGTTAAGGGTTATTTTGATGTATTGCAAGTGATTGAGCTAATACTTACACTTCAGTGGTGTTCATTATGATGTAATGTTGAATGCAGTTCTCTGATAATGCTTTTGCTCACCTTGTATTTCTGGGTATTGTACCATATAGAGCAGTGCCCAGAGAAGGGTGGAACTTGTTGTTTCTGTCCCTCCCAGCAAAAGATCAACCACAGTCTGAACCATATTGTCTTTATTAAATGTAGAAGTAGGGTCATCTTTGGTCTGTAGGGTACATTCACAAGAAGACTATGAAGTGGATAATTTCAGACATTTCATCAGTCATGTAGAAATTGTCATTGTTTGATGAAAACAGTGAGCAGCCCACCAAAACAAAAATCTTCAGTGCTAAACAAAGTATGCATGTAAAAATTCTGTAGCAGTTACTTGAACAGCAAGTATTTGTAGTAGACATTGAGGCCAAAGAGGGGATAGTGTGATAAACAGATACTTACTTTTGTTATTTGAGCTAGGTAGAAGTCAATGAGATCCTGTGGATCACCTATGTTCTCTCTCTCATGAGTCTGGACCTCCTTCATAACTAAATTGTGCATGAAGTCATTGTATGCAAACACTTTCTGATGAGGTCCTGGGAGATGGTGCATAAGCCATGGGAAAGCATCATACATCTGTAATTTTAAACAAAAAGGAAGAAACATGAGCTCTTTTAAATTGAGAATCCAATTCTAATTTCCTGATAACTCTGTGAAGTTACTGCCATGCAGGGGCTCCTAATTAGGATGAGAGGCAATAGACACAAGTCAGAGATTAAATATTGGGAATAAGTTTCCTGGAGAGCGTGTGCAATCTCCATCCTTGGAGACTTCAAGACTTGACCAGACAAGTCCTTAAACGACCTGATCTAATTAGGCCTGTTTTGAGCATGGAGTTGGATTAGCTGACATGCAGAGGTCCCTTCCAATGTAAATTATTCTACATTTCTAAGAGGGATTATGAAACCTTTATGTTGCACTCTTAAATGAACTGGCATTGAGGAAAACTTGGTATTTGTTAATGAGCTATTAGCAACATGCAGGAGTCTAAACTGTTATGATCATGTGTCAATATTCAATAACCACACTTTCTATCCTGAATAGATAGGTTGAAGACTGAAAAGGTATAGAAGCTGACTTGACCTCCTGGGCTTAGCAGGCTTTCCTCCAGGAGAAACTGGCATGTGTATTTGTTGTGAGGGGAAAAATAATTATTTTCATTTCTTTGTATTGTGTATGTTTTGTGAATGGACTTCAGTCTCTAGGGCTACTGGCAGAGCCTTTGTTTTTTTTGCGGCCTGTGATTAGGAAGCTATTGGCCAGCGCAGACTTCTCCATCCCCATCAACTGACCAAAAAGTCAACGCTGTGTAAATAATGGATATCAGGCCACAGGAGAGCAGGAGAATGATTATATTTTACTTTTTGGATGCATACCTAATAATGCAACAGGGGCTTCTGAAAATGGGTGAATCAGAGTAATTGAGGGCTGAATCTGGCTCACAAACAGATTTTCTCAACCTTGATTTTTACTCTGATTTTTTTTTTAAGGCATCTCTGTATGAAAGTGTTAGAGAACCTGATAGTGTTATAGAATGCCAGTATGCCAAAATCTGTGCAACATAAGCAATAGCTAGGCTTTCAAGAACTTAAAAATATTCTTCTTGATGTGGTGAAATTGTCACCTGTGTCTTATGGAGTTTCAGAATAACTCAGATCTTGGTGGTAATATGAATTACATGAGAAGCAAGATATCTTCTCAAAAGAGTAGGAGTTTGAAGGTTTAGTTCTTATTAACTGCACTTTTGTATTCCAAAGACTAAATGAAAAATCACATTTTAAAAGTTGCTTTCATTTTAAGATTTAAGAATCTTACATACACAGTTCTCTGCAAATGATTACTCATTTGAAATACATTATATATTTTGGAAACCTGTGAAAACCAGTGATGATCTAGAATTTAAATTTTAGGACACGTGTTTTACTGACGTAAGATATACAAGGCAGTAATCACACATACAAGGTATGTATTAATTTATTACTGCACAATGGCTCGCAGAATAACGGTATGGAAATCTTTGGGAATAATCGTCACTGACTTTTAATTTGTTTGTTTTGACTTGTGAAGTGCAAATGCACCTTAAGGAATATGAACAAGAAAATTAGATTCTTACCCTGCCCCAGACAGTAGCTTGAAAGTAGATCACAAAATAAACAGCTTTAATAAGCTTGCTGAAAGATTCATCCTCACTGGAGAAGCGATGACCAAAAACAACAGCACAAATTATATTTGCAATAGCGTGGACAATGAAAGTGTGTGGGTCAACAGGTTTGCCTGTGAATATAGGACGTACCATGAATATTTCTGAATAGACTGCAGTGAGAAAAATGAGGAAGAGGAAGATTTTTTTTTTAATGGTAAAAATAATAGTAGGTCAGACTACTTTTAGATAAATTTCACACAAGTAAACTCTAGTTTAATACGAATTAACTGTATGGCTTGTAAGTGCCATACAGTTGGCATACATACAGGAATCTTTATTTTCAATCTGCTTTTTACTCTTGTAAAATACAGTGATCATCGGTTTTGAGAAGACAAACATTAGGTCTCTTTTCCCCTCTTTGACTTGTGGTCTGGGTTGTGTGAAAACACAAGCAATTAATTAGAACATATGCCTTCAAATCTGGAGGCAGATATTTAAGTTTGGCAACTAAAAAACAAAACAAGCAATCCCCCCAAAAAACCAGAAAAAAAGCATTGTAAAGTTTTAATTTCTTAGTCATGTTGAAATGACTTGTCTCCTTTTGGTTTTCCAGCACAGCTTAACAATTCAACTATATTCCCCCCCACCCCCCCACCCCAGACTGAAAAGGAAAAACTCGCATAATGGCATGGAAAACAGCTCCCATTAAAAAAGGTTGAATCCAGAAAAAAATAAATTAAGTACACATTTCAATGGCAAGGACAACCTTTGAATTATACTACTGAAGTGTATAAATGGTGGATTATGCATCTCTGACATCAGTCCAATACTTGTAGTCCTTCGTGGAAAGAGTAAATACAATTATTGAGTTTAAAATTGAGGAAGGATTGCATGCAAGGTAAAGATTTGGGCTGTACAGGGACTCGGAGTCGATGGTTTGTTCATCTCTTACATTTTAAAGATCTGTGAATATGTTGCTCTCAGAGAGATGGGCCAATTTGCTGTGTCTAGTGCAAGGAGAGTTGGAGGGAGACCTTGGGCAACTTCTCTCTGTTTTTACATCAGTATGGAACATGATGTGGGTGAGGGATTTGGCTGTTCAGAATATTTATATTTAATTGCTTTATTTTGGCATCTTGCTAAAATTCTATTGGTTTCTATTTCATCCAAACCTTAAAAAGAAGTTTTGTTGGATAACTGAATGATACATTCCTTGTTTTGGGGTTCTTTCTCTGCCAAATTCTAAAGGCCTGCTGTCCTAGAATGACTTGCAGCAGGTCACAAATTGTGTACTTTATGGAGAAGAACATAGGGTTTTTCTATACTCCTTGAATGTAAGAATTGTTACCAGCTGTCCCCAAGACTGTGTTGATAATAAACATTTTTTTACTATCCTTAGTTCAAAAAACAATTTTATATTGCCTGCTGTGAAGACAAAACATTTTTGCGAAGAATGCAATTAAGAAGCCAGTAGAAGTACCGCTAATATGAAAAATATCTATATTACTTGTCAAAATGTATTGTAAAGCTTTTACTCCCCTAATCTACTATATCTCAGAAAAAAAGCTCTATGTGTTATTCTTCTAGTGAATTTACCTTTTGTGTTTGCAAAGACGTCCACAAGGTGACAGGCCTCTGTTTGAATTTGATGCTCCAAATTGTTCTTACTGAGTGCTAGGCTTCGTATAATTGTCATGCCAAAGCGCCTCTGTTGCTTCCAGGTGTGCCCGCTTGTCAGAAAAACACCTGAAGAACACAGAAACATTTATTTCATTGCTGGGAAGGAAATCCTTTTGTTGCAGGAGGCAAAATTTGATTTAGATGAGGTTATATTTCACTAACAAAGAAGATATCATGATTTCAGATAGTGCCTTTTGGTCTCTAACTTAGGTTTTTACGACTCCTGGCTATATAGCTGCGTATAAATGTGACCCTGGAAACTGAGCGGTAGTGAGTTTTGGTAAGGACAGAACAGCTTTGTCTATAGATGTCTTCTACATGAACAGTCTTCTGTTTTAGAAGTGATACAACTGAAGGGCAACTCCTCTAGGCAAATATTCATTTGAATCTATTGGGAAGAAAAAAATCAGCAGTATCCTTTATAAGAGGAAAAATTTTTGGGTTTTTTCCATTTCTTAATATGCTAGCTCTGCATGGAACCTTTTTGCTATGTAAGCCCAGTTATGTACTTGTATAGCAGTAACTCAGGTATGTGTGTATAGATAGGAAAGCCTCTTTCTCCTTTACATCTTGTTCATATTTCAGTATTGTCACATCTTGTACCTTTCTCGCCCATCATATCCCTGTAGAATGGAGTGAGAGGTCTTCCGGAAACTTCCTCTGAATGGGTGACGATGCCATCTTTTACTGCTTTGTATCCATTTAGTACAACCATAGGCGTCTGTCCCATCCACAATGTGTAGATATTTCCATAGATGTTGGTTAACTGAAGAGTTAATGAGTAAATTAATAAATATAAACCAGCAAATGCATACGCTTAAATACTAATTTTAAGAGTTTTCTGTAGTTGTAACTAAACCCGTTTGCCGACATCAAATGGAATTACAGGTTTCAGAAAAATTTAGCCTTCTATTGCAATGTGCTTTGGGAACAGAAGATAATCGTACTTTATGGAAAAGATACTAAGGACGTCTCTCAGAAGACCACCTCTGAAAACTTCACAGAAAGAGAAACAGAGGTCTTCTCTTTCAGCTCAGAATCAAAGAACAAATGAATACAGACAAAATCCCAGAGCTTTTCTGTTTATTTTATGAATGAACCAAAATTATTGTATTCTCTGACTTCTGAAGAAAGAAAAGCAATGTTTTTTGCATTCTTTCCTATAGCTTCCGTGTGTTTTTTCTTATTTTTCTCTATTGTCTTTCCTCAGATCATGCTTGCATTTTTCCTTAAAATAGTTTGAAGCAAGTTCCTTACTTTTTAAAATAGTTTTAATTGGTTTATATAGGAATTGTGCTGTGAACATAACAGCAATCAAATTTTCCTGCTTTGTTTTAGCAAATCTGCAATCTGTTTACTGCAGACAGTAAATCTTTTTGCTGTACAAATAAGAAAAGAGTCAGTTTAGAGTATATGTTTGGTCTTCTCACGGAGATCAGACCACTCGTGGCCTGGAGATGTTCCAGTGACTTTGGTGTCAGGCAAAGGGAGTTCTACTAGAGGTGGTTTATAGGGCTTAGATGTCAACACAGAAATAGAGAATGAAACTGTCAATGGAATATCATGCTGTTGACAGTGCTTGTGATAATGTTATGCATGAATGTTACTGTATCCAAAAGAGAAAGAAAATAACAAGGAGCAAAGCGATTATGGTGTTTGTTACTCAGAAATATTTTTAATAATGCAGGGTCCTTGGATTCTTTGAAATTGGCTGATAATCTAGCTTGAGGTTTTAAAAAAAATAATTCCAAGTTTAGACTGTTCCTATGCAATGTGCAATTTAAGTTAAAATAGATTCAGACTGATTTTCAACCATAGAGATAAATAAATAAATACCTTAGTGAGGGTTTCTCGACGAAGTTTGAAGTCCAGCAGCCACAAATTTCCGATGATGGGGAGGGGAACTGGTCCTGGAGGAAGCTGGGTACGCATCCATTGCAGCTTTAGGAACTGCAAAATCAGGAGACATACTACTAGAGCTATAAAAAACTCACCAATCCCCAACATCTTGGCAAAATTTTAGCTTCTTGCCTTTTTTTTTTTTTTTGCATATGACTTCCTCTGAAAATTTGGAGTTGTGTAGATGAGTTTGCTTCTACTGAAGTCAAACTCTTTCTAAAGAATATAGAAAGAGACGTCTATTCTATAAAAAGAATATATGTCTGCTTTAGCCATCTCTCTCTCTCTGACCATCTACAGTTTTCCCAAGCTGAAGTCCTTAGAAAACTGAAATGTGTGATCCTTTGCAGGTAGCCAAGCCACACCTACTCCCTTTTATGATCTCTAATTGTGATCTGTCTCTTTTTTCCCTTAGAATTTTGTTTCCTTCTTAGTATTGATACTGGGTCTAAATGCTAATTATTGAACAGTTATCCAAGGATATCAAGTGTCTTGCATAAAGGTAACACCTCATGCAGTTTCCTGTAGTTAAACATTAAAAATACCAAGGATGTATTACTCATTACCTTTCTGAAATACTACAATTATTATGTGGTTTCTTTTCTAGAATAAGAAACATCTACACAATACCTGTCTGTTAGGATATGGTCTCTGAGATTAAAAAGAATTAAATTCATGCAGCATAAAGCCAAATTAATGTCTTAAATTACACCTTTTTTTTTTTTTAAGTATTAGGAGACAATCTACTTTCCCCTTTTATCATATTCTAGGTTAAGTTATGATCTTACACAGAATACAATGGAGAGATGATTGTTCTGTCCAGTGGATTGTATCGTGTTTTCTGAAATGATTTTTTTTAATGATAAGGATTAAAATTTCCTGGTGCAAATTTTTGAGGTGAAAAAATGCACAGGTTCTATGTTATCTGTGAAAAAGAACAAACACACTGAAGAAAGAGGCAAAACTTTTAATCTTTATTGATTTGTGGACCGCATCAGCTTTCCAGGAGAGGTTTGTACCAATGTGTAGCAAATTTTAACTGAAGAGGCTTACTTTTCTTATGTGTTATTCACTGACTTTGATGTAATCTATGGACTGTAGTAGGTTGCTTTGAAAGTTTTGGGAATCTCCACCACTGGAAAGCAAACAGAAATGGCATAATTCTGGTGTTTTGGGACAAGATGATGGATTTAGGTAATCTATCTCTTCAGTCTCCTTTCAGATAATTTTTTTTAAATTATTATTCATTTGGGACAGGATTTCAGACGTCATCTCCCATTTTATCTACTCCTGTTCGGATGGCAAAATCTGTTTTCTCTCTTAAAGCTGCTTCTACTCCTTGCTTTTTCAGCCCCTAGGCAACATAGAAATTTGAGATCTTGCCAATTTAGAAGTGCTAAAGCAAGTTGCAGTGGTGAACCTGGAGATGATTTAGGGTGCCTCTGTCTGCTAAGTGATTTGTCAGGAACCATCTCCTTTGGAATTTAGGAGGCAAAGGAAAGAAGTAGTATGACTCTCAAACATATGTGGGACTTCCCAGCTTGAGTCATTTTAGCGTGTATGGTGCTTCAGACTTTGGTCCTAAATACCATCTTTTAGCTGAACATAAGCCTTAGCTACAGTAGTTTACATCCCTTAAACTGTGACTGTAAAACAGCTTGCTTTATCTCTTGATTATTTGGTGCCCTGTGGGTCTCTGTATGAAGTCTTACTTTGTATAGATTTTTTTTTTTAATTAGCTGATATATTACATTGGATTTTTCAACACTTTGATCAAGAACTCAGCTAATGTTATATCTTCAAGTAAGTATAGGAGATTAAAGGAATCCATATAATTGTACAGGTTGCCTGTTTTAAAATTTTATCATAATTTCTCTGAGCAGGCTTGCTGAATTTTCCAGTCTGCAGTTTCCTGCTCAAAACTCTTCAGCAAAATCAAAGTTATTGTTTGGACTCAGTGTACATTATGATCATGAAATAAAAAGGTTTAATGCTATCCATGAGCTTCTTAAGAACTCCTCTGAATTCCCTTAAACTTCAAGCAACTATCTGAGAGTTACAGGTATGGACACTCATTTCAGTTAGTTTTCTAATGAGTTTGATTTTTTTTTTTTTGGTGGGTTAATAAAAGAAAATGTGTTAAATACAGTCTGGCATCCTTCAGTCTTGAAAAATGTGTAGATGAGCATTTGTCTTTTTGCTTTAGTGGAATTTAACAATTTCAGATTCAAACATGAAGTATAGGGCAGTTTCAGGGGGCTGCAGACAAGCAGTGACATTGCAGCATCTGTTTTCTGAGCAGCCACCACTGGACTTCTCTGCCCAGTATCAGGCTGCTCTTCTGCTTTAGTGGGCTGCACATGCAGATGCTTTCCAGAAAGTGCGGAAGTGCAGAAGCTATCAGAGGGCAAGGAGCGTGCCTGTGTGCCTTTTTAATCTGTTTGTTTAGCTTTTTAGGCAAAGAAGTGGAAACAGAAAAGGTTAAGGAGCATCATTTTCAGCAGCATGGTTCTATGAATCTTACACTTAAAGAGTTAAATAGAAAAAAACTGAGAGAAGCAATTTGAAATTAAATACCTTTTATGGTTTTATCAGCCAATTCTGACTGTTACAGGATAACTCTTATGTTTGCCAAAAATTGCAGAGTTACTGAGTTATGCTATTGAGCAGTCATTTATCCACCCAATTTTTCAGGTTTCGATGCTATTTGAGACTTTAAAGTGAGTTACCTGATGAAATTACCTAACTAACTTGACTTGCTGCTTGTGTGCATCAGAACTTCATTTCTTTGTATGTTTTTTCCCCCCTTTTCATCCAGACAGTCCCATCTGGTTAAAAGGAAGTGAGCACTATTCTATTTCTTACTGTTTGTGCACAGAATCATTTGCCACGTTTGCAACAGTGAAAGGCCACTGAAAGCTGCTGATGCATGCATGCCACTAATGAGGGTATGGTTTATACAGTTCAAAATTACCAGAATTAAGATTAGTTGAGCCTTGAAATTACCTATTAATAATGGTGATTATGATGAAACTTTAAAAAGAAAAGAAAAATAAGAAAAGAGCCTAGTGTGAAATATTCAAATTTTAGTGAGCTTCTGTACTGACAGATTTAAAATCACAAAATACTCTCCTTGTCCCTCCAGTCCACTTTAAAAAAAAAAAAAAAAAGTTTTATTAAACCTTTTTCTTTTTTTAAATCTGAGTGGTCAGGCTTAGTGAGCAAGTCATTGATTATTAATTTATGCTCTGTAACCCTGTTGTTTTCTAGCTTAATGTTTTGTGGAACCCATAGGTGTCTGTGCCCTAGAGCAATGAGGAACCGAAAACATTATTATAAAAATAAATACACTAGGACACTTCTGTATGGCGATTGCTTGGTGCCCACCGTACTGAATGAGCAGCAGCTTTGCTGTGAGGTCTCTAAGTGGTTGCTTCTTGAAGCAGTCACTGGCAGTTTCTAAAGACTGAGTGCTGTGCATTGCGGCACGGCGTGGTGTCTGCCCAGCCTGCATGGTGGTGTTGAAGTCGCTGTTTTCTGTGACATTTCTTGCCCTTGCAACCCCTCTGATCAGTGTTGTAATAAGTGTTGCTGTCTTGCTTTGGCCACAGCAAGGGGAGCTCAGTGATGGATCTAATACTACATCTTTTCTGTATAGGTCTGGCATTGTACTCCATTTGGATTAAATTATTCAGTCATAAATCCGTGTTCTCGTTACCATGATTAGTTAATTTGACATAAAGCCTTCTCAAACATATGGGGCTACTCCATTACTAGCGAGGTCCCCTCTCTTTGCTGCATACTTTGCGTTGCAGTGTTGCAGTGTATGCTGTGTGAGTGGTCTTGCTACTTCCACAGTGACCCTATCCTTCTGCCTGTTTTCTGCTCTCCTAGACCTTTCTGCAGAGTAAATCTGGGTCCTGCTGGGTAAGGCTGGGTCCAACAAGAGGCTTAGTCTGATCCTGCCTTTTGGACACTGTGGGCAGTGTTTTCCTACTGCTAAGTGAGAGCTGTGGGCATGCTGAAGTATGGTGAGTTATTTCAGAAAAGCTTAGGCTGAAGTTTACAAGGAAGGGAAAGGCAAGGAAGCTGTTCTAGAATTCAATATTACTTATTTTAATATTTTCAGTCTATGTGAGCAGTAGCTCTTCACATAAATCTTGCTTGCTCTCCTCTGACACAAATACTTTTGCAAGAGTTCACCAGTCAAGATGACAGATGTTAAGTTTGGTTGTTTTGAACAGATGAAGAAATTTTCTTTTTTAATGAAGGTTTCAGGCCATAGGAGTGGGAAGCAAATGCAACCACTGCAGAGGACAGTGAAAGAACAGCATCTTCAGAAAGGTGTGAAGCAAACAAATGATGAATGTGGCTTGCTGGGGGTGGAAAGGGTTCCTGGTACGCCTCTGCCCCAGGTGTGTGTCATCTGCTATGCCATAAATACGAGGGCTCATTTTTTTTCTGTTGAAGGGACAGGCTCAGTGTGTGTTAGAAAACACCGACTGGTTCCATGCTGTGCGTCTATTGCTTGGCATGGTAGTGTGTGCTTGCTGCCTGGCCTGATGTCAAGCTAAACAGAGCAGACAATGGCTAAGCAGGGTGGGTTTTTTTTCAGTGGAGACACTAATTTGGATTTCTCAACTTAGCTGTGTCTTTCTCCCCTGCACCCTCCGGTCTTTCAAGAGCTTCATAACAGGAGCTGTTAATTGGTCAGTGGTGTCAGAATTTCTCTGTGGGAAGAGAATTACACAGACACAGTATGTCCAGGCAAGCACTGAGAGAGTGTTGCTTAGAGCACAGGACTAGAGTGAACACAAGACTGGGAAATGTGAGCAAAGAAAGTTTGCTTTCTGTGTTTCTGTTCAGTTCAGGAAAAAAGAACTTTGCTTACATGCATTATAAATAAACAAGATAGGTTTTTGCCCCCTACTGTCATATGTGTTGTTGGGACCTGAAGATTGATGAGGTGTTCAGGTTGCATAGACAAAGTACTGGAATGGGACTTGGGAACTTCAAATTCTGTTCCTAGATCTGTTCATAGCTTGTCTGTGACTCTCAGGAACTTGCTTTATCTCTCTGGGCCTAATCAACCCTGACGTTCACTTTTCAAAAGAGCTTTGATATTGCCTAATGGAAGCCAAGGTGTAGATGGCAGCTATGACTGTTTCTGTTCTGTTCGTTCCCTGTCCCTTGCATTTGCTTCCCACTCCTATGGCCTGAAACCTTCATTAGAAAAGGTTTTCTGAGCTGACTAAACATCTCTGTCATCCCTACAGGTGAGCTCTTGCAATAGTATTTGTCAGATAAGAATGAGCAAGGCTTGCATGGAGAGGTGCTGCTCACATATAATGAAGATATTGGAACAAGGAAAACTGATTTTCCCCAAAACAACCTGCTTGCAAAAAGCTTCTCTGTAAACACCTGCCTATACCTGCTTGATCTCACCGTTACTTTATTTGTATTTTGGTCCTTAATTCACAGTTTGTGCACATTAACTGAGTTCATTTAAATACTATCACTTCTGCATTACAATGAATTGTAACATCCATCGCTTTAACTCTTCCTGCTAGTAATAAGGTACCTAGTCATCCCAAAGTAAAACCAGATGGTATGTGTAATCTTAGAGAGATTTACCAAGGTTTTCTCAACACAGGATTGTAATTAACTTATTAATTTTCAGGCATATTTCTGAGGGTGTAGCAGGCTGAGACAGTGTGCATCGCTGACATGCAGTGAGACAGAATTAGTAAAAGCTAGAGCCCTAGCTACTAGGGAGGAAAGTGACTGTTGTAAACATTCCTCATATTTTGTTTTTCCATTGTGTTTTGGTTTTTTTGTTTTTTTTTTTTGCAATGCAGTGCTACTTTAGGTGAAAGCAATGCAGGCCTTACACAGGTGCTGTGGCACTGTATATCTTGATGGTGTAGGAGTTACAGAAGTCTAGTGCCCTTTCAGTGTTGCTGTTTTGTGAAGTGCTGTGTAGTCTTGGCAGCACTCTGCAGTCAGCTGCAGAGGAATTGACAAGAGACAAGACTTTTGTAGGCTAAACCACAGTACATCAAGTCAGTTACCCTCTTCTCACTGAAGCGTCAGGAAGAAGTAATTAATGTTGTGCAGACAGTCTTATTTCTGGCATTTCCTAATGTTTGAGTATTTGCAGCTTCAGCATTCTTTTTGACAGTTTTTTTGAGCAGTATCTAGTAGCCTAGATGTTGTACTTGGAATGTCAGAAGTCATGGACAGAACAGAAAATTTGAGAAAAGACTTGCTGAAATAGGTATTAGAGTTCTGTTTCTTCCTGAAAGGGAAACAGTAACCCTGAGCTCTACAATGCTAGCTGCGAAACGTTCAGCTGTTTGCGCGTTCGAGACTGGAAAGAAGGTAACAACGCTGATCCCGTTCACATGCTTATTCAGGAAGCAACCCAGGCTGAAATATTGAAGAGTTTCTGATTGCCCAGGATTGGAAAAGATAGAATCCATTTTCAACAGTGTGGCAGTGCCCCACAGCTAAACAGCAGCTGGCACAGGTCTACATTGTTGGAGGACATTCAGAGAAGCTAGTAATTGTATGTATTCCTTTTGATAGAGGGAGCTCATCTAGATGTAATTGAAAGGAAAAGCCCAGTATGGTGTGCAGGAGGTTTTTTTTAATGTTTTGTGCTTAATGTTATTTTTCTCACACCTTTCTTTTGTTCTGTTACTGGATGTAACATACGGTAAGCAATAGCTGCAGAAATTCTGAAAAAGGTGCAGCGTAGAAACATAATAAACGAAAAGCCTGGAGGAAGATGTGAAATATTTGAATATTGTTCCTGCCTCTGATGTGAAAAGAAAATGAAAATTTAAATATTGAAAATCTGAAATTGTTTGAAACCACTATCTTGCAAATACCCTATTTCAAAAGTTATAAAAATGAAACAAATTCAAAGTCTTAGTGATTTTTTTTCTCCTTTTATGACCACTTGCATTGCAACATACCCTCACTGGATCACCTTTGTGCAGATATCTTTTACCATACACAGAGAGGCTCTGCCAGCGAAATAAACACGATTTAAAACTATAAAGGAATTATCTATTGGCTAATATAGTAGCTAGCTGTGGTTAACGTGCTATTGGGCTAAGCATTAATGCTCACCGCTGCTCTTAAGACACTTTGAGTCTCTGCCCACCAGACAGCCATCAAATGGGGGAATGTCAGCCCCTGACATGCCTTGGATCTAGCTGATTCTCAGTGTTGCTGACTTGCTGTCTTCCAGTTCTCTGCTTTTTAGGTTTTACTCTTTTCTTGTCAGTTCTTTTTCTCATCAACCTTGAGCTGCTAGCTATTACAGTCTCAACAATTACATTTGTATCTGTTTTTACCTACTTCGCAGGGCTTTAGTTTATGTTCTTTCTTGCACCTAATTTTCTCAGCAAATTTGAAGCTTGAAGCTCACTGGTGAGACGAATGTATCAAATGAAGTTTTGCAATCAGGGATCCTTGTAATATTGAATACTTTAATCAATAACTTGTTTGATAGATGGAAGAGTGTGCTTATACATTTACAGCTGACACGAAAACAAGCACTATGAACCGAAAAAATGACCTGAAAAACTCATCTGCTGTTCAGTAAGGCTAGGAATACTGTAATTGTATACTGTGGATTATTTCTAATTATATGGTGAAGAAAGTAAGTCTAAGCAGAAGCTGTGCAGATAAGGATCTAGGCTTTATAGCAGATCACAAACTTAAACATGAGTCAATATACCAGACTCCTTGACAAACGCAAGCAGTTGTACCTGGATGGGTTAAGGGTTGTTGTATTCTCCAGTCAAGTTGCTATTAATAATGTTTTCATTTAAGTGACTAGTTTATTCCCTGTTAGAAAAGGATGTAGAACTTTAAAACCCAAAGTTTGACTTCTCCTTGGTTTCTCTGAATGTATAGTGAATAAAGGGATGGTGACATTTATCTGTCATAAAATACAGAAGGATTTTGAAGCTGAACTTGGAGAAAACACCCTTAAAGAGACTCAAAACTGCAGAGTACTGATAAAGTGCCTTGTGATTTTTATGGATTTATTTGGATGAGTTACATGTGCTGAAGTATGTGTTTCAAAGCAGGTGCCTTTGTTTCCTCTATTAAGGAGAGATTCAGCCCCTTTCTTTCACAGGGGAAAGAGATTATTACCTGCAGACTTTAGAAGCAGGGAGATAGAGAGCATGGGAAAATCTGCAAAATGTTTAAACTCAGAGAATCTATACTTGTCTGTCGAGGCAGTTACTGTTTTGCACATGTAAATCTGGTGTTTGTGGGGGCAGTTGACTAGCTCAGCTTTGTGTATGAATGACTACCTTCAGCTTTTATTTTAAGAAGAGCATCTACTGGCTTCTGCCATGGGTCAGGCCTCTGCAGGTATAGGACTCTGCAGGCACTTAATTAAAATTAGGTTTTGCTACAAAGACTATGGTAATTTAACAAATGCAGAGAATAGGTAGTGAAAAGAGCTCTGGAAGTGGAAGAAAACATGACATTGAAACAACTGCATATGATAAGCTAAGTAGAAGTTGCAGCACAGTATCGGGTGTGCAGTGTGCACATGGAATATTTCACTATCTGAGGAAGATGTGCCTGTCTTCCTTCACAATATTACACTAGTGACTATTCCATTTGTTTCCAGACCCATACAGCTCTAAATGTGGAACTCTTCTTCCCTGTGCTTGCAATCAGTTCTTCAGAAATTTGCTCAGCCTATGTGGCTCCACCTCACAAATTTATCTCCTGAATTATCTGAAGGAAAACTGTTTGTTCTTTAATTGCAGCCATGATTCTTATTGTCATAGCATGTTGGGAGAGAAAAGCTTGTTGAATAAGCTCCAGTGAATAACTTTTCCTAGTAGTCTGGAAGGATAAAAGGATCTCAAAAGGGAAGACGATGAGATACCTGTTAATTCTGGATATGACAAGAACTCCTTCAGAAGTGAATGCTTCAGAGCAGAATAAAGTAGCTTCAGATGGTACATCCACAGCTGTTGCTTCCCTAGTCAGACCTCTGTTGTAAAGCAGCAGCAATCTGCTCTGTCAGCGAGGCTCTCGTGTTCCTTGTCATGTCTATCCTGACTGTACAGCTCCTGAAATTGCCATGAGTGCATAGATGCTTTCCCTGGGAGCTGTCTTCAGGTCCTATCCTTGGAAACCTCAGGCAGGTGAGGTTTAATGCAGCCTATGATATTCTCCATACAATGATGTGCATGTGAAATTATTACCTTTAGCTGAAATGATCGACTGCTATAACTGGCTAAAAAAAGTTTTATGCTGAGTACTGTAGAATCAATTTTTAAGAGACCTGAGAATCAATTTTTAAGAGATTGTAAAAGCAGGGAGAAATAATGGCATTCTTCCCTCCCTGATGGCATCTCATGAAAACCTTACCTGTTAGGAAGGGATAAACCACATTATAGTAAGGTGAATTGCTACGCTTTAATTCTATGTAGTTATGCCAACGCTGCTTACCTATGGGTAGGTGCTATGGAAATGTGGACTAACCAAACGGCCCCTGTTGCATTGCTGAATGCATGAGGCAGTGTACTGTGTGATGTTGCACCTGGATTTACTCTGAGGTGGCACCACAGTATCAGTCACCTTGTTGCATGGGGAGATTGAAGCAAAAAACACACACAACTCTTAAGAATTCTCACTTACTGTGCTCAATTATTTAGTAAAAGATAATACTTATAGTTGCTGAATCTGCAATAGCAAAATGTGGCAAGTGGCAAATGAAAAAGCAGCCCTGTTTCCCTACTCACAGGGAGGACAATACTCACTGGAATTTAAGTAGAGACATAGGTCGGACCTGATGTCCTTGATGCAGAAATGAATTCTGTCAGAATTGTTATTTGGTCTTTTTTTGGGTTGTGCTTTAAAATATTTCAGAAAACCTGGAAAGAAAAATTTTCATGATACTGGCTGCTTGTCTGATTCCTTCATTGAACTAAAGACTGGCTATGACAATATGTCATGAGCAAGTAATTCTGTTTTCAAGTTTCTCTTTCTGCTTGGGTTTTTAGGAAGAAGCTGGCAGTGCTAAATGTGTCCATGAATCCTTCAGATGATTAAAAAAAAAAAAAGAATCAGCTGTCATACCTGGACAGAAATGTGGGATGAGGAAAATAGTGCCCTCCATATGAAAGTGTGTGTGTAGGAACTGTCCCGCTGTTATGCAACTAAAACTTCCGTGGACTGAACTACAGGGCTGAAGTATGCAGTCGTAGCTGTGTTTACAGAAATGGAAACCTGATCAGAACTGAGAAGTAATTAGAAAGTTGTGAGTGATTTCAGACAAGGTGTTTCTTTTTAAATTCTTCCAGATGTGGCAATGGACATTGTCAAATACAGTCATTGTGTATGTCTGGGTATGTAGAACACATCTGAACACTTTTATGAAGCTGTTGATTGTGTATCCCTTTGCATTATAAATCTTGTCTCAAGATTGCCTGTGATGCCTGACCAGCAGCAAGTCAAGATGACAGGAAAAAACCAGCATGTTCCTTAGTTGCAGTGCTGCTTGCAAACCAGGCAGGGATTATCAATCTTGTTTACTAATCAAAGAGGGGAAGGAATATTCAAGGAAAAGTAGCTATGCCAATACGGTATATGGCCTTCTGCTCAGTAAATAAAACCTGGGGTTTTTCCTGTGTCTCTTTGTGTGGATGACTTTGCCAGGGAGAGAGGTTAAGAGACAGCCTAGGACCAACTCCTCCTTCTTGCAGGACAGTATGGTTATTGCAAATATATACCGTCCTGACTGATTCCTGAGCACTGGAAGAAACCTCTGGAGTCCAACCCCAGTCAATTCCTGCATGAGGAAGGAAATTTTTTTCTCCAAAGAAGTTGTCTTACCCTTCTCAACAGGCATTGAGATAGGCACCTTGAATGCTACTGAAGAACTCGGATGAGGGAGTAAAATGTGAAACCATCTTTCAAAATGTGCCTGATGCCCTTTTGCCAGCTAATAAGTAAAACCAATGGATTATGCAAGTGGAGTTGCAAGGATGGGTTGAGTTTTGTTTAGACAGCAAACCCTGAGCGATAATGACAGCCTGCAGGGACATCTCTGCTTTGTCAAGGAGCAAGAGCCTCAGGGAATGTGCAGGGCAAGACAGCAGGAGGCATGGTGGAGGGCAGCAATTAAGATCAATAATTGCTCTTTCAGGTCTTTTCTGCAGGGCTCCGTATATTTTTGGGTGAGCAGTTGGCACACATGGAACTCTTCATCTTCTGCAGCCTTTTGCAGGCATTTAGATTCACCCTGCCTGATGGAGTTAAAGAAGCCAACACATAGTATCTTTTGGGGAGCACATTCCTATAAGGAATGTGCTGCTCCTGTGCAGCCCCATTCCTATAAGGTCTGTGCTGTTCTTCATGAGACAGCTTGGTACCAACATCCTGAACTACCTATTCCACTAGCTTCACTCAAGAAATCTTCTAAGAACTGCTCCTGTTTGTAGTTTCAGGTGCTGTGAATTAAAAATAAAGCAAAGACTTACAGACTCTGGCATTAATTTTGGCTGAGCAGGAGTCCTGCTACTGAGAGAAGGCAGAAACTCTAATGCGTAAAGCTTTATAGTGGACAAGAACTCAGTCCCAACAGGGAGTTTGAAAACCTTGGCTGCTGAAGGAGGCATCCAGCTCTAGACCTGGCATGAAAAGTACCCAGCAGAGCTGTCAGTCTCTGCTTCCAAACAAGCAACAGCGTTATCTAGGAGTATGGTGATCCCTGAAGAGTGTCCTCCTGTACTTTGTGGGAGGGGACAGTCTACTGCTTTTAGCAGAACTTGGGCAGTACAAAAGCAAAGGCCATTGCATTTGCAGAGGAGTTCAGTATGATTACCTTGCTGGGACTCCTGCTGCAGGTGGAGTTACGGGCACAAGGTAAACTGCTGCCCATCAGGTTGTTGAATCCACATCTGTGTTGTTCTGAAGACCTGTACCTCTGGCAATGCTATCCTTCCTCTCCCACCACCAGGCTTTTTCCACCTGTAAAATGAGGATAAGTAAGAGCACTCGTTCTCCTGGAATTGTTACAGACCCCCTGAGATAGCACACTGCAACCTCCCCTCGGGATTTCCAGCATTCTCCTAGAACATCTGAAACTTGCTCCTTCTTTTACTTGCCAGTCCCTGAGCAGCCACTGTTGGGAAATGCTGCTCTAAACAGATGTAGGTGAGGTGGAGTGTGTTGTGGTGCCAGGCAGCAAGCTGCTGCAAGCTGTTTTTAAAGGGAGCTCCTGGGATCTAACAATGTCCAGGCTAAAAGTCTCTTTCTTGACCTGTCTGTCCTTTAGGCTGTGGTCTCTAGTAATTACGTGACATAGAGGTATGTTAGAAAAATCTACCCTGAGTTCAGAAGAGAGGCCCCAGCTGAGCAAATAAAATGCTAGGGGCTTGTGGGGTTAAACCAGAGGGAGATTCTTTGACCTGTTAGCATTTGCTAGGGTAAACTGGGAATAAGCTGCTGGGGGGAAACCAGCTTCATGTGCTGTGTGCCACCTTTGTTTGCCATTGTAGGCAGGTAAAGAGTTTGCCATGTGAAATGTCTGTGCTAGTTAGAGGGAACTGGAGGAAATTTAGGAATTAATTTGCATCTCTGAATTATTACAGCTTTGACAACAAATTTTGTAAAATCCTGCAATTTCCTTAGCTCCCTTATTGCACTGGAGTTTAGTCTTAGACCAGTCATGGTAGGGGGCTGGAGGAAAAGAGAAAACGGTGCTTGGGGCACACTGATCCATGGCCCAGCCATGCTGGGTCTGCAGTAGCCCTTCTCAGTTCACTTCCCTGAGTATCCTCTGCAGTGTAGGGAGCTGTGAAAGGCACTTGGCTGCCTTTTTCCAGGTGCACTGTGCTTGCAGGCCAGACATGGGTGAGCGCTGGTGTGTAAGACCCGAGGAGCTCAGAAAAGCATGGATCAGGGGTGCAGCCAGGCCTTTGGTGGGTGGAAGAAGATTTTGATTCCACCAGAATCTTCAGAATCTTTCCAGAGAAAGTTCAGTGGTGTCTCCTGAGATGTGATGAACTTGGGGTTTCTTTGCATATGAGATCTGTTATGGTTTTTGTCAACAGTACTAGCTACTTCTGATTCTTCACTGTGCCATTTGCAGTTCATTTGTATTGTTTACTGTGAAAACTCAGATTACAACACTTCCTTGCTCTTAGTTCCCAAATCTGCATTTGCGACCACTCTTATACAAGGCTACTGACTGCTTCTCAAGAACGCTACCTGGTGAGTGCTCCTGTCCTTGTCTGTGTACACAGTACCTGGATGACAGCTGCAGCTTCATATCTGAGCTCTTGGCTTGCCTGTAGTCAGTGCTTTGAGTGACACGTTCCCTCAAACTGATTGCTCAAAGGGATGTTTCTGAATGAGGTGCCCGCCTTCTAGCCTCTACTGAATCTTAAAGTAAAGGTAGCTATTAGGATATTGCAGCATAGTGATGTATTAAATACACTCAAGAATGGGAACGCTTCTCATTTTCTGAGGTCAGCAAGTGTGCTAGGAAAGAAGGGAGGAGAAAAACTCAGAAAGCTTAAACGTGACAGGGAGGAGCTAAGAAGAATAATATAGAGTCATCTCGACAGACAGATTCATAGTAGTTTTCTCAGTGGTAGAGTAGTTTGGAGGTGTGAAATGATGATAAGTGTAATTCTCATTTCCCTAGTTTTGTTTCTTCTGGGTGCGCAGTTCCTGAAATTGCAATGGAAAAGTCATGGATTACCTCCTGGACCAACCCCACTTCCCATCATTGGAAGCATGTGGTGGATAAATTTTAGAGCTGATCATGGGAGCCTGAAAAAGGTATGCATTTGCAGATGTGAACTAAAGAGCTAATGAGGCAAAAACTGTAAAAACTAGTGATGGCTGTTAATAGGCTAATGTGGTAGCAGGGAGAAATTAATCCTGAGGGAAGGTGAATCGTGGAAGTTAAATTAAGTGCCTAAACAAGTTAAGTAAAATCTGCAGAGGGTCTAATTCACGTGAAAGCTAATATGTGTGCAAGTTAAACAGAACTGAGGACAGTAATTTTGCCTCAAAAAAGACTTCTGTTTTTAAGGCAGGCTTTTTGCCTTGAAGGAAAAAAAGTGTTTCTCAGATTTCCCACCACAGGCGCGTACAGAAAATCTTCTAAAACAAGGCATCTTGAATTCAGAAGATGTGAAAAACACACCAGTATGTCTTCTGCTATCATGGGATGGAAACAAGATTGTCTCCCATATGCAGCCAAAACCTTAGCTCCATTGTTTTTCTGAAGTCCAGTCTGGGAATTGCTCCTTGTGGATGAGCTAAGGATGTAAATGATAGTGAAAGGAAGGAACTGATGGGAAGAATTAGGTCCACGCTAAGCACGTTAATACAGGTTCTTTCAGTGCTCAACATCCTCCACTGAGCCAAAACTTCATGGAAGAATCCAATGCATTTATATATTTTTCAAGTCGCAACCTTTCCTTAGGTGCTAAGTGCAGCCTGCATGTCAGGGGGTACCTGGCTGCAGCTGGAGAATGTTGGCTTTAGGAAAAGGGAACTTAAAAAACCTTGATGTTAAACTTTTCTGATGGGTCCATGTTCATCACTGTGGGAGGACAGAGCTGTACTGTTTCTTTGCCTAGAGTCAGGGACTTTGTCCTCGCTGAATACCCACAGGGTTGCCTGAGAGCAGGCCCCATCACTAGTGAACCAGAGGTGGGATCTATGCTCAGATGCCTCAGTTGACAGTACTTCTGTAAAAGAGAGGAAGAGGTCCTGCCACTGAAACTTGACATCTGCAGTACTAGGAGAGTTACACCTGGAATACGTAATTTCAAGAAGTTCTAGTTGTTGGCTGAGGAAATGAAATATGGAGTTGGAAAATGTAATCAAGAATGGGCAGGTGAAGTTTCATGTGAAACCTCATACCGATCTGTAAACACTCGGTCAGGGGCATTTTCCTAATCGTTAATATTGCAAAGGCAACCCAAGCCAAGTTTTAGAAAGGGGAAGAGCATCTATTCTTTTATCATTCACATTGCTGTGAATAGTGGGTTCCCAGAGAGAGCCCAGAACCTTAATGTGATAAGCACTCTCACTGCAAAACAAAATCACCGTCCTTTTCACTTCCTGAACCCCTGAGTAATGTCATGCTGGAAGAGAGCAGCCCATCATGTGTGCATTTTGGTTGATGTTTCTCCCATGGGTATTTTTTGGGCATTGATCTAACCTACAGCTGGCAAAAGTCTATGGCAACATCTCTACCCTGTGGCTGGGTCACAAACCGGTGGTGGTGCTGTATGGATTCCAAGCCGTGAAGAACGGTCTCACCACCAACTCAGAGGATATTTCCGGGCGGCTACAGAGCTATGCCTTCAACAAAATGGCAAAGGGAAAGGGTAAGATATTAATATCTGTAGAAGGACTTCATCCTTGACTTTGTTTCCCCTCATATTTTTCTTACTGACAAGCCCTTAGTTCCCAATTCACCCATTCTGTCTGCTCAGGGTGAATGATATAATTCTGCAGCATTACTCTAAGTTGTCACCAAAGTCCCACTGTCACACATGTATTTCAGAATCTCATCAGAGCAGCAATATTTGTACCTAGCTAGGTCTTGCTTGTCCATTCGTAGTGTCGTCTAAGTATGTGTCCTGATTTGAAATAATCTGGAGCTTGCAGCCTCCTCTGCAAGCTGAGGCTGAAGTAATTCTTTATGCTCCCAGTTGTTTATTTACAGCAAAGGCTGCTGTAAGGAAAGCATGTACAGAACTGTTGAACAAGGTCTAGCCTTTTAGGATGTCCAAAGGCACAGGAAGGTCACTGAAACTTTAAATGTGTTAGCCAGGCTGGAGGTGCAACATAACCTTGTACAGAGCTTCTTATTGTGCTATCATTTACATCACATGCTGCTGAATTACGGTGGATGGAGAATAAAGAGGGTGCTGCATTTAAAACAGAAATGATTGAACTTATTTCCACCAGCCTCTTATCCAGAGGATATAGAGCAGATGCCTTTATCCTCAGTCAGGCTTTGTTGCGTGTGTACTACAGTCTGGAAAGCTTTTATTTATAATACTAGCTAATGTAAGTAGAGAAAAACATCTTTAAGGAATAGGTATGATTAAGTCTGGGGCCATTTCAGTCCATTTGGAAGGGTCTTTATTGCCACATTTTATCTGGGTGATGTGGAGTACAGTAGCTGGGCTGTGACAAGCTGCCCTAGCACTAGCAATTTATAGCAGGGATGGCTTTAACAAACAGCTGCAGCACAGCTGCAAGTTGGCAACTCTCTGCAACACAAATACCTGCCTGTTGGGCTGGCTCCTTTTCTGCTAGTCCAGGCTCCCAGGACAACAGAAGGAATAGGGGAGAGTTATTCCAGACTGTGGTCGAGCAGCTGTCTCAGGGAGCAAGCTGGCTTTCCCAGGGGAAGCATGGGCTGGGCTGGTGGAGGGAAGTGATTCCCCATCCTGTGGATTAAATGGTTTATGCTAGGCTGTCTGCTAGAACACAGACTCACAGCCCAGGGGCCTGGGATTCCTTCCTGTGCCACAGTGAGACCACTGCTCCTAGGAAGCTGTTTGTAGACTGGCTAAACCCTGCTCTTCCTACTCTGGTTCTTGCTAAGTGGTTCTTGCCCTAGCTTCGTTGTCTTTCCAGGAGGGACCTGGACCAGGACAAGAGCTCGATATCTGGTGTCAACAGCCTGGTAAAAGCAGGATCCCTTAAAAGCGAGAGACTGTGTAGCACAGACAACATGTGCTCAGAACCGGTTATCAACTCTAGCCATTAAAGAGTTTTTCTTTTTGAAGCAGTACCAACAGGGACATGCGATGATCTCCAGAAGGTTTGCATAAGGTTGAGAAGCACAAGCATAGGAAATGCCTAGACCTCTCCAATGAGCTCCACAGAAATCTCTGTTGGCTATGAGTAGCTTGGTGAGAGACACCATCATATTTCCAGGTAGTAGAAACCTGAACTTAGTGTTTGTTGAGGAAAGCTGTCTTTGCCACTCCTGCAGAGTTGACATGTGGCAACATCTGCAAGAACACAATGTCCATATGGGGATGTTGGCAAACATAGCTTACAAGTAAGTATTAATTGTATTAGAAGATTGTACAAGATAATAAATGAGATCTTGTAAGAGATTGCATGAGCTGGGCTATAAGCCTTTCTATGTGAATAAGGGTTTAGATTAATTTCTGCTCAAAGTATGGGCAAATAGAAGGCAACACCAACTCACAGTGTCTTTGCAACTTGCAGCAGGCTGCTGGGTGGAGTTTTGAGTAATGACCACTGTTCTTGGATGCTTCAGAAAGAATAGGACTAGATTTGGAAGGGAGGTGTGTGAGTCCTGAGATTTGAGTGGGCTTTTTGCAGGGGGGGGGGTATACTAACCAAGGTGGTTTCTCTGTCTTTAATAAAATACAATTAAAAGAACACTGCCCTGATGTGGCTCTCTTCTTTATGAGTGGCAGCATGATGAGAAAATGACTCTTAATGTGTATGTAATTTACTATTATATGAACATTAACGTGACATAAAATTGATTCTTGATGGCTGAAGGTATCCTGGTCTCAAATGGTCTCACCTGGAAACAACAGAGACATTTTGGAATTGGAGCTCTCCGAAAACTGGGAATGGGGAATAAAGGAATGGAGCGCGGGATACAAACTGAGGCCCATTATCTGGTTGAGTTCTTCAGGGACAAAGATGGTATGCCATCGACAAGGTGCTTGGGAACTGGATTTGGGCTTTTGACGTAGTACATAGTCTGCATGACCCTAAGGGTAAAGACTATTTTTGCTCCAGAAAAGAATGGGTTTGGAGCACAGCTTAGATTTAGAGTGCAGTCAAAACTGTTTGTACAGTCAGACCTCAGCAATGCCTATTTTGGTATCAACACCAAGATCAACATTTGGAGAGAAAAAATAAAAAAAAGAAAGAAAAAAGAAGGCAAACAAAAAAACAAGGCTGGGAGTTAAAGACTTGAGGCCTTCCTGTCCTCATTTTTGAATGAGGTTTATCTTTTGTTACATTTGCCGGTGAATTTTGGGTGTTTCAGTGTAACAGTCTAAATAGCATAGAGGACATCTATTATAAAATGTCATTGTGATCTTGCTTCCAAAATAGCAAAGGAGATAAAGAAAGTGCTTTGGAAATGAATGCTTGTCTCTCTCTGCAGGAAGAGCTGTCGACCCTTCCTTCCCCATTGTTCATGCTGTCTCTAATGTGATCTGTGCTGTGGTTTTTGGACATCGTTTCTCCCTAGAGGATGAAAACTTCCGCCAGCTGATTGAAGCACACAATTGTTTAGTGGCTTTTGGGAACAGCCACTTTTACTATGTGAGAAAATGACTTATTTAATATGCAAACTATTTGATTATTGAGGACATTATTCATTGTACTATTATGCAATATATTGTATTATTTTATATATTATTATAGTTATTGCCTTATTTAATACACATTAAATGCTGATAAAAATTCTGGCTATGAATATGAACTGGACCTGCAGTGCTTTGGGTTTGACATCGTTCAACTATTGTATCAATATTATATTAATAATCTTTATTAGAATTTCTCAGCAAAGGTGATGTGCTTGGGATGCTGAACTTTTCTGTAATGGGAACACCAGTATTGTTAAGGTGAAATGGTGATACTCTTTGTATCAGAATAAAACAAAATTATTTTTTTCTGTGTGCTAAGGTAATATATATAAACGTTTATTAATATTAAATTTATTAATATTAATACATGTTAAATCTGTCTGCGAAAGTGGATTCTTTTGTTGGTGAATTAACAGGGCAAATACAAGTAGAGTTATGCAGTAAGGATAGGAAAGAATCCAGGGTGGAAACTGTGTTGTCCTTAATTTGTGGTTTTAACGTGTGTTCATGTACTCAACATTTCTCTTTGATGCTACAGTATTTTTCCTAGGGAAATTAATTCAGCAATTTAGCACCAAAAATGTCCACACTGTATCTCTATAATAGCCTTGCTCATGTCATGTAACTTACTGCATCTGTGTTGAATGCTTGCTCCACAGTTGTCTGAAGTTTTCCCATGGGTTGCAGAGCACCTCCCAGGACCTGCACAGAAAGCATGGTTCTCCTGTGATTTTCTTCGTTCTTTCATAAGGCAGGAAATCAAAAGCCATAGGGAGAGACACATAATAGATGAACCAGAAGATTTCATTGACTTTTACCTGGATCAGATAGAGAAAGTGAGTAATTTGTGCTGTATGTGATGCAGATCCTATCCCTGCATGGATTCCCCGCACCTTTCCTACAGTTGTCTATACATAGCAACATTATTACAGAGCTCTACAGATACAGTTTAAAAACTCTGCTGTCAAATTCAAATATGACCTTTGAATAGTTAGTTTAATAGCTTGTTTTGGAAGTATAAATTACATTGGTTTGTTGTTATACTGTGGAATCCTTAGTGCAGGCTGGGCAGTGGGTGGTAGGGCGGATTTGAAAAGGTGCAGATATTTGGATGGCTGTCTAATTCTGATTCTCTGTGTCTTATTAATATTTGCATTTATTATCTTTGTGCTTTGTAGTGAGCTTTTGTGTGCTTAGTAGTACTGTATGATTATCATAACAATCTTAAAATGATGGCAGTCTCTGCTCTGAAAAAAAGCATAAATCTTTTAAAATTATAACATTATATATGCAATAGGTAGCTGAAATCAGCAAATGTGCAGAGAGTGGCAAGGGCGGGATAAAACTACTTTGAAATGGTTTTTTTGATGTGGAAGTTAGCAGCAAGGCAACAAGTCACTCTGGAAGGCAGCATAACAGGACCATAGACACCTGACACCTGTAATTTAACAGTATCAATGTACTTACTTGAGGAAAATCTTTGCATAAATCTTTTTTTTACTCAAGTACCTATATTTTCTCCATTCTCTAGAAATATTGTTTGGTTAGGTATAGTGATCGCTGTCTGTCTCAGTGCTAACTGTTACACAGGTATACCCCATTCTACCTTTCTCATTGACTCCTGTAGACTAAAAATAATCCCAATTCTACATTTGATGAAGACAACATGGTGCAATCTGTTTTTGACCTTTTCCTGGGTGGCTCAGAGACCACCGCCACCACTCTGCGTTGGGCTCTGCTCTATATGGTGGCTTATCCTGACATCCAAGGTAAGTTGTAGACACAAAAATGGGTGTGTTTCAAGTAGAACAACTGTCTGTTACACTTTTTTTTTTGGTTAAGAGCAAGTGTTTTTGAAGATCAAGCTTTCTGTTTTTTTTTAAGATCATGTTTTTGAGCTTTGCTTTTAAGAAGCCAGTGAAGTAGAAAATTTTCAGAGATTTTTACATAATTTCAGGGATATTCAGCTTCTGATACTGTATTTTGTCTTGTTGATTTTGTCAGACTGTTTCAGTATTCAGTACTGTAAGCATATAATGGAAGATACAGTCCGGCTGAAAACACTCAAGGTGAAATACAAGCTTGGGTTAGGGAAAAGGGACGCTTTTCTGGTACCCAGAATGTGTAATAAGAATGTATTATTTGCACTTATTAACTAAGACACCAGTTGTATTTCTGTATAATAAGTATATTTATTGTAACATACGGGAATGTTAAAGAGAGAAGGAAGACAATAATGGGAAGACAAAAAGATGACTGGAATATTCTAGAGAAGGGCATAGGCGCACACTAGTTTCAAAATTTTTGAATTATTTGGTACAGGGCTTTCAGAGGTGATGAATCGCTAAGCCAAGTACATGTTCTCAACTCTCAGGTTTAGAGCTAGAAATCCTTCTTTTCATGCTTTTGGTGCCAGAATGCTGGCAGAACAGAGCCCTGTGCACACACATACTTTTCAAATTCTAATGAAATAAAAAGCAAACAAAACCTCTTAGATTACTAGCCTAATTTTTAGCATGAAATTTGACCCTGACCCCTCTGAGACTGTATAAGCTATGTTACTTGCTGAAGCCTAGATAACAGCCAAAAGAGATTAACAGTGGGTGATGGTGTGGTAATATTATCCTGTTCCAGTTCTCAGCATTGCATATGTGTATCAGCTTGATACGATGGCTCCCTTGCAACATGCTGATTAGTGTGCTGTGAGTCTGTATTTAGCTAGAGCAAAAATAATAGCTTGAGCAACTGAATTGATCTCTTAATAAGAAGTTGTTGTTTTATTTAGAGTTTGCTCCCCTTCCTTTAACTATGAAGCTCAATAAACCCTTTGGGCTTGTGGAAAGATGATCTGAACATAGAACCTATAAACTAAGAAATACTAGAGTGTTGTAAAATAATAACTAGATAGTTGTATAAATGTATTTACATTTTAAGATATGGTAAGTATAAATTATTTGCATATTGTATTTTTTCTATCACTACTATAATACAAAAAGGAAATGAAAGCTCTGTTTCATGCAAAACAGCGTTCTTGTATCTATAATATCTATAATGGACTTTTTTTTTTTTTGTGTAGAAAAAGTCCAGAAAGAGCTAGATGCTGTTCTGAGTCCCTCCCATCTAATCTGCTATGAGGATCGGAAGAAACTGCCTTATACAAATGCTGTGGTTCATGAGATCATGCGCTTTAGTAGCATTGTTTTAATCACAATTCCTCGAGAAGCAATGAAGGATACAACTCTTTTGGGATATCGGCTTCCAAAGGTACAGATACCCTTTCTATTCCAATGTGATCTTTGGCCATGAGTTGAGTTCCTTGCAGTCATGTTTACCATTAACCCCTTTTCCCTCCAGTTCAGGACAGATGGGTGTTGGTGACAGCACTGGCAGACAGCACTTTTCCCCTCCCGTGCCCTCTGGCCTGTGCCTTTGTCTCATAGACAGTGAGTGAAAATGCTTGCCAAAAGCCCAGTTTCACAACAATTAAACTAGTGTTCTGTGAGAGTGCTGCAGAGTCTTACTTTCCAAGAGCCTGTGATTTTGAAATACTTTCTAAGCATTTGAGCTCTTATACTTTCAAAAGACCTCAGAGAAGACTTATCCAAAATGTACAGTAGGGAAGGTGCAGCGGACTGTAAATGCTGGGGTATTGTCTGCCATGTGGACAAATGGGAGATGGAATGTTTTCTTCATTGGTGATGTCTGAGACAATACCAAGTGTCTACTCAACTTCATTCACTTAGGACTTCTTTTTCTTATTGTTACCTCTCTGGCATCGTATTTGAAATATAACAAAGATGTTTCCCCACAGCTTCTGAGCTGCCATGTAACCTCAAATAAAAAGCTTCTGCCAGCTTCTTCAACTTGTCCAGCCTTTCCAAACTTAACCTCAATGCCAAACCTCCCCAAAGGCACACATGGAGGCATCTTCCTGCACACCCCTGCTCCATGGTGTTTGTCATGCACACCGTCCCCACCTCTACCTTGAGAAAGATAATTTGAAATATACTATTTCATTTCCAGGGTGTTTTGTTCTTCATTTGTCAAAACCTGTCAAAGCCTGTCAGAAGTGGGAAAATAATTTTACTAGATTTAGGATAAGGTGCTAAAGAACCACAGACCACTCCTGTTGCTAACAGAATGGAAAAGAAAGGAGACATGAAGGAATACAGCAAGGAAATTCCTGAACCTGCAATACTGAAGTTTCTTATTTATTTTTTGAAGAACAAAACCCCTCAGAACAGTTTGAGATTAAATTTTTTTTTCTTAATAAAATAATCTTTCATTTCTGCTGCCTCTCCTTGTGACCAGCAGTGTGCTGAATTATAGCTGGAATCTGTTTGTGTCCTTTTCCTCTTGATGTGTGAGAGAGAACTGAGCCAACAGCATGTTCCTTTCAGGGCACTGTGATTATGGTAAACATAGACTCAACTCTTTTTGACCCTGCATACTGGGAAACCCCTCACCAGTTCAACCCTGGTCATTTCTTGGACAAGGATGGAAATTTTGTGACCCGAGAGGCCTTCTTAGCCTTCTCAACAGGTAGGTGTGCTGGTAACTGGGCCCGTTTGTGCGGGTTAGATTGTGAGTGTGAAGCTGTATTATTTTCATTGCAGAGAAGGCCAAAGGGAGTGTAACCCCAAACTACAGGAGCATATGGTTTTCACAGCCCAGAAAAATATTTGACTACAGAAATAAGTTGTTTGGTAATTGTATAAACCCTTGATCTTAGATTTTTGTGAAAATGCAGAGAGCGTAAAAGGAGTAAGGCCCAAGAATTGCCAATAATTTGGGGATTTGAGTTCTTACACTGTTGTCCTCCATCATCCTCTGCATATGCCAGGTTATGCTATTATAGTGGCTGTTCTGTGGCAGGCTGCTCTGCTGGAGCCAATTTATTTTGTATAAATAATCCAATATTCATCAGTGCAGAAATTTGAAGCTGGATCAAATACGTCCCAGATGGCTGTGTCTTTCCTGGGGAGCTTCTGGAGTCACTCTTTCACCCAGTGTGTGATTTTATAGAAGCTGAAACAAACAAAAGCTTTTGGGGCTCATGCCAGGATGGAGTAGCCTGGTTGTCAGAGCCCTCTGCTGAGAATTGGAAGTGTCAGGCTCAGGTTCCTGGCCTAAACTGGGCAGAAGAGAAATTTGAACATTGGTTTCTCACATCCAAGTTGAATGGCCTAACCACTACACTTCAGGGTCTGTCACTGTCTCTGACTGGAAATTATATCCTGGACACAGCTGACAAATTTGGGACAAGTTGATAAATTGGGAAAACTTTTTTCTTTAACAAGTTGTTTTCACTGAAAACATTATGTAGGAAAATGTCTAGTTGGATGTAGAATGTCCTCTGTATTCTGATTTTTCACTGCTATTAGTGAAGAAAAGTCAGCCTGTACTAAGTGGAAGCTGTGAGGGAACCTAAAGATGCTTTCTTGTCATTCTCATTTGGAATCAAGAGACTGAAACTCAGTTCATAGAATTGGGGAGTCCTATAGATTAGGAAGTATAGAATGAAACTACTGAGAAGCATCTCCGGTATCTTTTTCTATAATCTGGTCAGATCCTGCAAAGGAGGACTGCAGGTATCTCAATTTTTTGGTCAGTTCAGTCTGAGAGGAAAATGTCAAATTCAGCAAAGCCTTTTGTTCCTTGATGAGGTTGAGCGATGCTCTTTTGAAAAGCTGGGAAGCAGGTGCTGGTTACAGACCTCTGTGGGGACTGACTGCTCTTTCCCTTCTCCCTGGGCAGGCCACCGTGTATGCCTGGGAGAGGTGCTGGCACGGATGGAGCTTTTCATCATCTTCTGCAGCCTGTTGCGGACATTCAAGTTCACTCCACCAGAAGGAGTTAAGGAAGTCAACACAGACTTTATCTTTGGGAGCACAATGAAACCCCATCCATACAAGCTCTGTGCAGTTCTTCGCTAGGTTGCAGGGGTTACAGATTTGAGAAAGAGGCGTTGCCACAGGCTTGCTAGTGTGCTGCTTTTATGTTTTTCATTTCTAGCTCAAATTCAGCGTGAACCTATCCTTGTCGTGTTATATGTCTAAGAAGCCGGCCTGAAAAATACTCTGTTTTTCCTGTGCCTGGAAAATCTCTGTACATTTTTTTTTCTGCTATATTACAAATGAAATAAACATGGAAAATTATTATGGTGTCTGGTCTTACTAGAAACTCAACAGCAATCTTACTGGAGAGAGAAGGAACATTAAAGCCAGGTGTTGGGCGGGCTTCCCTTCATTCCCATGCATTCTCAAATCTAGAGTGGGGTATAGAAATGCTCTTCCCAGAGGTGGTGGCTCTGGGCATTGCCAAGGTATGGTTGCATGGGGGAACAGAGTTGTGGAGGGATGCCCCAGCTAGGTGTGAGCCAGCTGGTTTGTCTATTTAGCGGAGAGCCATGTGGAGATGATAGCTTGAATCTGGAAGTGATAGAGCTACAACAACGCAAGCCTTCATTTGAGTGTGAGGCTAGTGACTCAGGCTGGAAGTGAAGGCAAACCCCTCATATTCCCCGATGAAGAATTGCAGAGGGGAGCCCCACTGCTGGTGAAACAAAGTGGGTGTAAATGGTAACGGACCAGTGGACTGGCCTGAAAATGGTTTATTTGCATATATTGTTGTGGTGCATTTGAGAGGCATTTCTATGAAAGAGGGAGTCCTCTCCCACAGTGGAGTTTGTAGTGATAATGGTGTACAGTAGTCTAGGTCGGCCATGTCTCTTTATTGATGCCTGAAAGCACAGTTAAGGGGACTGCTTGCAGTCTTGTGAAGCAAAGCTTGGCACCTGCAAAGGAGGACAGGGCAGTAGAAATTTATGTAGTATTTCCTGAGAGCTGTACGAGAATCAAACTTCTTGAGAGTTTTCTGTGAGCCCAGGGGCGGTTGCACACAGCCTTCCAACAGCTGAGCTAAGGGAGACTTAGCAGAGCTGCTGAGTTAAGAGTGCCTCTTAGTAAGGCATGCACATCAGGGGGAAGAGCTGTGCAAGATGCAGCTGGCAGGAGCAGGAACAGTGCCCAAGCAGGGCTAGCAAAGAGCAAGTGCCAGAAACCACTCACACTGGGAGGCTGGCCTTGTTACCCAGCAAGATTTAAAAATCGAGGTCAGAGTGAGGGCTACTAGTGGATGTAGCAAACGCTCTGTTGCTCTACCAGTTTCCTTCCTTGAGGAAAAGACTTTACAACTGTTATTGCAATTATACTTCAAGGATTAGTTGTCATTGCCTTGTTTATCCACCATGTTAGAGTATTCTTTCTTTAATGTAATGCTGTTGGTTAAAAAAATGTATTCATTTTTGTGAAGGAGCTCAGTATCATAAGGTTCAGTACTCTTTTCTCAGGCTTCTGGGCAGGGGCTCAAATGGATGCTTTTATCATGACTCCCATTGATTTGAAGCTGGCACTTGCTGCTGCTGCAGCTAGCCAGAGCTTGGCAGAAGAGATGTGTAACCTTAGCAGGTCAAGCAGATCAAGCTGATGTGGCTCTCCCGCTCTCTAATCTGTATCTAGCTCTGGGATGCTGTGTTGTGTTGTGTTGTGTTGATGTAGATGCTGTCGGGAGTGGAGGGTAGGTTGTGCACTACTGCAAAACTAGGATTCAGTTTTTCTACTAATATAAAGATGATGTTGCAAAAATGGGTATAATGAGGCGATTGGGTAGCTGGTGTCTGCTGTGTTGACACCCAAGTCTCAGGCATCCCTGTGAATATATGCCGTATGAGAGACTGAATAAGAGGTAAGGTTTAGGAACAGGCACAGAGGATCCGTATGGCTTTAAAACTTTTTTCACTTATAGTCTCCTAAAAAAAATACCAATGGAGATACAAGTCCTTTTACAATTTTTTCAAAGGATTTGTATCTCCATTGGGAAATTTTTTTAAGAGACTACAAGTGAAAAAAGGTTTTTATATGTTGCTGGATAGCATTTATGAATCTGCATTTCTTAATTGTCTTTCACCACGCCTTAGAGGTCATCTGTGGACCCATTGGGGTCTGGAGGCCCCAGGTGAAAGCTGCTGGTGTGGATTGCATTATTTCTGCTGTTGGTAGCTCGATATTGGAATTTCATTTCCCAAATGGGAAGGTAAAAACTGTGGTAGGCAAAAGGAAATGTGGTAGATAAAGCAGGAAACTAGCTAGCACTGGAAGAGTTTTCATTCAGAAGTAATCTGGTCCATTTAACTCTGTGTTTTTAAATAGACCTCCAAGTCTTGAGCTGTTTGAGACTTCTGCTCTGTAGTCTTAGTGGGACAAACTTCAGTAAGGAATATTTTGTGCTCATCTCTGATTGCCTGGCACAACATGCTGTGGCTGTCTCATTCCTAAATTCTGTCCCAAGCAGTACTGAGCTTTCATACCATTGTTACCATGCCCAGTGTTTTAAAAACTAATATTCAGGCCTGTGATTCACAAAGTGATATGCATGTGCTTAGTACTGCTCCTAAGTGCAAAGCAACCTGCTCTTTCAGATTGTTTGTAATGCTGCAAAATGGTCAAGAAGAAAACGTACCTCAAATTTAACAACAAACAAGAAAGTGAAGAGAAATCAGTGTAAGAAAAATAAGAAATCAGTAGAAAGGGGTGCGTATATTTGTTTAATTGGGGTGACCTGCCAATGAGGGATGGTGCAATGGTCCTTGTTCTGCCTTTCGTGTCCCAAGAGTTAGCAAGAAGTGAACATCATGTGAGATTTTTTTTTTTTCCAAACTTGGTCCAGCTCTATCTGGTAAGTTTTACATTCCTTGTTAAAGAACAAGATTAAGAGTGTAAAAAAAAAAAACAAACCCTAGATAAATGGCTATAACATCTGCAGTTCTTTTGTCCGAAGCAGATCAATGCTGCAGTCTGACTCTATTGTGTGAACTGATAACAGACTCCACTGCTTTTTCTGCTTTGTCCAGCCTGAGGAACTTCTTGACCAGTGTGCTCTGTTAGAGCTTTTCTGCCAACAGGATGGTCCTGCACCTCCAAAAGGCATAAACTGACAAATCTCTGGTAGCATGATCCTGTCCACAGAAGGGACTTCATCAGTGCGGCAATGTCAGCATGGAGACAAAGGTTTTTCACA
Source organism: Ciconia boyciana (assembly GCF_034638445.1). Classification (NCBI taxonomy): domain Eukaryota; kingdom Metazoa; phylum Chordata; class Aves; order Ciconiiformes; family Ciconiidae; genus Ciconia; species Ciconia boyciana. Next base: position 56,499,270 of record NC_132940.1, on the reverse strand, counting down.
TCTCAATCCAATAGAGCTAAGTCAGTAAAATTTTAAGCACCGGCTTGACCTGTGCAAATCAGTGTTCAAATATTTCATTGTGCTAGGAGTTGCCACATGTAAACAATCTTAACTAACAAAGTACAATGTGAGAATTACTGAATGGCTTTCATAAACATCTAATCCGAGTATTTAAAAAAACCTTATAATTAACTTTAAGCTGGTCAACAAAGGGATTTAAGTTTTCTCGTGCAGTTGACTGACCCACCCTGGTATTTTTGATAACACCATGTTCTTTAATAATGATTAGTTTGTGATTTAAATATTGCCTATATTATTATAATATTAGTGTGATATTTATTAATTTATGAATTTAAATGTCTTGATTTTGTTTGTATATTAAGCCAAATTCAGGGCAGATGGACAGTATTTATTGGTACCATTACTGAGAAGTTTACATAAACAGGGATTGTAATTTCAGTGTCAAAGCTGGATTTTTAGTTTTTAAAAAAATGGTGAGAGCCTTTGCATGAAAGGGCAAATTTATCAGAAACACAAATTTGAGCATGTTCTCAAGCTAATTAGCTAGTGTGCAATGCAATATAGCAAGACCTGTATGTAAGTGAAGGCTTAATTAATACTTTTTGGTCTTTTGGCTGCTGGACACCTCCATCCTCTCCCTCTGACCTCCAGCTGTTATTTGTTAAACCACAGATACTATTCTTATTGCCATTTGCTGGGAAATATATTGAGGCCAACGTTGGGGATTCATGGAACTAGATGAAGAGATAAGATCCATTTTTGTCTGCCTCTTGCAGCGCCTTTCCTACATTTTCTGTTCCTTTCAGTTCTTCCTTCTTCTCTCCATACTTTGGCATTATAAAATTTATTGGGAGTTGGATAAAACAATTCTTAGAAATATCAAACTCAAGTATAAATACACTGAGGACAATATCTAGAAACACATGAGAAGAAAACTATGTTTTAAACAAAGAAAACTTAGTCTTGGTTGTGACAGTAAATTCTACCAAGTAAGTTTCAAGGAATAAAACAATTAGGTATAGTCTCTTGTATAGTTGTTGGGGAGAGAAAACCAAACCACCCTTGGAATACTGAAATGCCTAAATCTTTCTGTGGGAGAAGAATGAAGATCAACCAACACAGGAAGGGATTAAAGGTATTTAAACTGATGCTGATCATCTGTTAACTGGAAACACAATTAGAAATGCCATTTAAGTTACATTGCTTTAAATTAACCCACCTTGATGTCAGAGCAGTCTACTTCGAAGAATTCAAGTAATGCAAAACACTTCAGGACCTCAAAACATGATTCCTTATGCTCTCAAATGGTCATCTGAAGTTAGCACATATTTGTGACAGTTGTCACTGTAATGGTTTATACCTCATTTTCTCATCTTTCCTTTTGTGTGTGTGTGCTGTGTTGCAGCCCTATCTGTCTGATATTTCTGCTCTTAGCAAGGCTGCAGCTCATGGCTGTCTCATGCCTTGGAGCTCCTGACAATGCTTGCCTCCCCTGGGCTGTGAGAGCACCAAAGCCTCCTCCAAAGGAGGACTGATCTGTGGGCAGTTCATGGAGGCTGATCTTCTCAAGACTGGCACCAAGATGGGGTGAGTGATCAGTGTTGTATAAAATTAAAGAAGTCTGTACTTAGTCCAGTGAAACGTTTTTTGCTCATTTCCTACCACGGCCAGCCTCAGCATCCCCCGTGTGCCAGGGAGTGTGCTTCCAGCCTGGGCAATTGTACTGCTTTTCTGGGCTTAACCTTAGGGGGAGGCACGTGAGGGTCCTGGTGAGGTGAAGACATTGGTCTCAGGTCTGTGGAGGGACCGTGAATGTGGCTGCTCTCACTGCTTGTTAGAAGCACAACCCAACGCTCCGTGTCTGAATTAAGGGGCCGTCGCAGTGATGCTCCTCCTCTCTCCTCTCTCTCTGTGGCAAGACACTTGCCCTCACTCAGAAAATGGGGGAGAGCAGAGGAGCACATCCTGCTTCTGTGACTTCCCCTGGCCATGCGAGTCCTCCTGTGGGGCACAGAGACCCTGTGTGGCACCAAGTAGGTACTCCAGGTTCTCAGGAAAGGTGCTGGGTGCAGGACCCTTTCCGTCCCGTTTTGGCGGGCAGCTTGCAGAGAAGGCAGCTCCTACAGAGTCTGTCTTTTTCCTTCTAGAGCCCCCATTGCTGCGCTCTGTGCTGGTTTTGTCTGGGGTAGAGTTAATTTTCTTCACAGTAGCTAGTATGGGGCTATGTTTTGGATTTGTGCTGGAAACAATGTTGGTAACACAGGGATGTTTTAGTTGTTGCTAAGTAGTGCTTATACTAAATCAAGGACTTTTCAGCTTCCCATGCTGTGCCAGGAGCACAAGAAGCTGGGAGGGGACGCAGCCGGGACAGCTGACCCCAACTGGCCAAAGGTATATTCCATACCATATGGCGTCATGCTCAGCATATAAAGCTGGGGGAAGAAGAAGGAAGGGGGGACGTTTGGAGTGATGGCGTTTGTCTTCCCAAGTAACCGTCAGGCATGATGGAGCCCTGCTTTCCTGGGGATGGCTGAACACCTGCCAGCCGATGGGAAGCAGTGAATGAATTCCTTGTTTTGCTTTGCTTTGCTTCTGTGCGCGACTTTTGCTTTACCTATTACACTGTCTTTATCTCAACCCAGGAGTGTTCTCACTTTTGCTCTCCAATTCTCTCCCCCATCCCACCAGGGGGGAGTGAGCAAGCAGCTGTGGGGGGCTTAGTTGCTGGCTGGGGTTAAACCATGACAGCCCCCAAGCAGTCAGTGGTGAGCTGATGCAAGAGGAGTGAAGAGGAGGAGGGAGAAGGCTGGTCTGATGCTGGGGAGGGACCTCTGCTCTCACCAAGGACTGCCATGAATCCGGGGTACTGGAGTCTGTCTCCCTGCAAGTTATGGGAGGTGTTGGCCCTCTTCAAGAGTCAAGTTTTGTTTGCATGCTTTTGCTGCCCTATTACTCTGTAGCTGTTGATGTTCATCCCTCTCAGATGGTATCTAAAAAGATTTGCTTTCCTAGCATCACTCCTCAGGGTAGGGTGGCAGGCAGGTGAGATAGGGAACATGTCCTGAAAACCTATTATTAGCCTGGGAGGGTGAGTTCCCTCTCTCAATAGCTGCCTCCAGATTATGCCTGGCAGACACCCTAGCAGCTATGTTCTTTGTGGGTGAGAGGTGGAGGTTTTTCCTGAAACGGAATTTGGGGCATGGAACATAGGTAATGGGGTGCAGACAAGCTGCCATAAGGCTGGTAGGGCACAGGCCACAGCGTGTGTCAGTTCAAACGCCTAAGTACAGGGCAAACGGACCCTTCTCTCTGAGAGCTGAAAGGAAGGGGGGAGAAGAGAATGGGCCAGCAGCTCTCCTGAGGAGAAGGAAAGGAGGAGGATTCACTGGTAAGAGGGATATCTTTCTGTTCTGCTGAGCTGTCAGCCAGCTCTAACCCCTGCCTCCCCAGGCATTCAGTTCTCACTCATGGAAACTGTGGCCATCTTATCAGGCTTCCCTCTTCCCTGTCCTCCAGCACCATCTTGTATGAAGAGGAAAGCAAGTTGTAACCCCTTTAACATCTTCTCCCAAAGACATGGCAAAGCTGTTCGGCAGCTGCCTTTCTAACTGCAAGCAGTTCATGTCTAGGCTGTGAGGTGCAATCACCAGAACATGGCTAATATGTGTGGAAAAGTCAGAGTGAGCCTGGAGAGCCAGGGGAGATGCAGAGCATCCATCCAGGATTGCTCAGAAGGAATGGAGGGGCCTGATGGGGCTGCAAGTGGGCAAGGCAGGCGAGCCTCAGGGGCTGTAAAGACATTCACGTCCCTTCTCCCAGCGATACCTATGGAATCTGTTCCTTTTTTGTTCACCCTATGAGAGTAACAGCACTGGGGAAAAGCATCACTGATAGGTCTTGCAGTCCATGTAGCCATGTGCCCTAGGCTAGAAACCGTACAGAGCCTGGCAGAGACCATGCCATTCAGGACTCATGTGGAGCCTGGGTTGATCCTCTCGAAGTCTCCCACTGCCACTATGCAGTGCGAAATCCAAGGCTTTGCAGGCTATCCTCAGAGATCTTGAGCATGACTTGTGGTGGACTTGGTCCCCATGGTTGGGCTAACACCTACCCAGGAAGAGCTGGGGGCATGAGAATCTGCAGGACAACAGCCGTGCCCTTGAATGTGGGTGTGGGCTCTCTGGATGGTGAAGCTGTGATACCGGCCTCGACGCTGCCCCTCTGCATGCTAGAGCTGGGCACCTGCAGCTGGTGTTTTCTCACACCCCCGGGGATGAAAATCCCAGTAAGTTAACCACATCTCCTGGATGCCAAACAGCCAGTCAACCAGGGCCAGAGCAATTGCCATGACAAAAATCCCCAGGAAATCCCTGTCCGTGTTGTCTTCCTCACAGAGAATATCCAGGAAGGACAGAGTCGTTTTGTTTGGGGTGTCGTCCCAGAACAGCTGCCGCGGTCACAACTGTGACTCTTCCTCCTCCCAAGGAGACTTTGGAAAATACTAAATTCAGAGTTGGGAGTAGTTTGAGTTGGGAGTAGTTTGAGATGGAGAAAATGGCAATGCCACAAATGAAGGAACTACAAGTCACACCAGTGGTCTCTGAAGTGGATAATTTAGTTTCTCAATTTGATCCCAGCTCTCAGTTCAATTGCTGGCCAGCAAGGCTGTGTAGATGTTAGCTCTCTGCCCCAACTTGTGGAGAACCAACATGCTTAACACCTCACAACTTTTATTTTCAGCTGTGCCAGCTCTGTAAGTTTGGCATGTGAGCAGCTAAGCCATCTTGGTGACTTCCCAGAGTGCCACATGTTCCTGTCTATGCCAGATGAGCTGAGTCTAAGCTAGTGCTGTTCCTGAGCAGGTGCTGAAGAAATGCCAAAGCTCTATTGTCCAAAATGACCCCCTTTGCAGAAGCCTAAGCTCTATCTCCATAAAGGAAAACCAATCCTCAGCTCCCAAACGGATTTGCTCAGTTGCATGACAGTGCTTGTGAAAGAAGCTCACAAAGACTTTTTGTCAGTATGTCAACTTTAAAGTATGTCAACTTTAGTCCTGCTACAGGCAATACAGTGGGAATTAGCCAGAGGGAATGAAGAAATTTTGCTTTCTACTTGGTCATGAAGAGCTTGCAGCCCCACTTGTCTGTGCAGCTGAATAGGGAGTGTGTAGACACTTAGGTGTTATGCCATTATAACCATCAAACTCTTGTTACCCAATGACAGATTAGAGTCTTTTTTGGTTTACTTGCACAAAATTAAAAGGTCCAGCCATCTCCCAAAGAGCTTACAATTTAAACCGTGAGGAAAAATAAAATATTAAAGGAACAGCAGAGAACATCAGAATCAAGCAATAATATGAGATGAGTGAAGAAGCAGTGCATGTGGTTAATGCATGTGATGGCTACTGATGAGCCTGAACTTTTCAGTATCCCACTGGCCTCGGATGTGTAGCCAACCCTCAGGAAAATTTTTTTCTCTGTTCTTGCAAGAGGCTTTTTATGAAACTAGTACTGTTGGCGGAGATTTTTGTCACAACTGTCATGGCACAAGGAGACGTATAATTAACCCACCTTTTGTATCCCTTGAATATTGTCAGATTTGTAGCTGCAATATAATGGAATGATGACATATATGCTTAAAAATAAGAACATTTCATTCTTTGGGATGGGGAATTAAAGTAAAGTGATAAAGAGGGAAGGACTGAGAGGTACAGAAGCTTCAATGCCTTTTTATCTTTTTAGGGAGGTACCAGCAAAGCAAGATAAAGTGGATCTAGCCTCTGTCTATATAGCAGTTGTTCAGAGACAATGCAGCCTTGTAAATCAGAAGTGAAATGTTAACAGTAAGTGTTGTGCTGGTATTTTTTGTGGTGTCTGTGCTGCTTATGCAGTTTCTGAAATTGCAATGGATGCGAAAACGATTTCCTCCTGGACCAACTCCATACCCCTTCTTTGGAAATCTGCTGCAGATTAACTTCCAAATTCATCATGAGATCCTTAAAAAAGTATGTATTTTCAAGCAACTAATTAATGGATTCATAAGCTGATTGAAAAGTAAATGTGAGTGTTTAACATAGTCTTATTTTGAGTGCTAGGGAGGGATTTATTCTGAATTGTATAAATGTGAAAATAGGTGGGGATCATTAAAATATCTGTTTCTTAGTATGAAAATTTCCAGCTTACTATGAAACATGTCATTAAAACCTTATGTGCAGAAGAATAAAACAATACTGACGATAATATTCTGTCTTACACATAGGAAAAAGATACATTTTAAAGTAGAGTCTTTAATTCTTTTGCACGTCTATGTGTTGACTGTTGTTTCACTGGCAGTTTCTAAATATCTCATGAAATAGCTACTGAGTGCATATGTGTTTCCAGTATAGAAAGGATGAATTTTTTTATATTTAGTCAACAGATTTTTCAAAAGATCTTAGAATAAATGTTTTTTTCTGACATACAATTTGGTCAGATTTTCACAAGAGACTTCAGTCTGCTGAGCCTGATTGAGCTTTCAAGTAGCTGAACTAATTCACTGTGTGCCTACGCTCAAACTCTTTTCTAAGTCCCCCTGTAATGCACAGCACTTCTAGAATTTTTATCCTAGTGTTTTATATTCCTCATATATATATTTTAAATATTTAACATTTAAATATATAAGTAATAGCACCTCACTTTCACTCTTTGTTCTCAACCTTCCTTTTCCCTGGTTCTTCCGTGTCCTGCCAGTTCTCTTCTCCCGAGTTGCATATTTCAAGGCAAAGTAGTACGACTCCACAACATAAAATTATAGCCAGTGCATGTCTGTTTCTTCTATTTCTGACCTCCCAAACCTGAAGAGTAGTATTGCTCATCCCAAGATTTCAAAAGCCATGAATTAGTCCTTCCAAAAATGAAATTAAACACAAATGTGCAAGCACATGTGTATAAATTTTTGCTCAGCGTGCATATCTGTTCCCTCTTGTTTGCTCCCAGGCAGCAAAATTTTGTAGTCCTGTAGTCCTGCAGTTCCTGGGATGTTTTGGCAACTCCCCACTCTTCCCAGACTACTTTGCCCCATGGACATGCTACTTTGATCTATGCACTGTTGCACTTCCCTCAGCCTTTTACTTTTCCAGCTCCCAATTCTGCAGCCAGGGAAAGGACAGCCCTGCCTACTTCTAGTGATGCCTGTGTGCGTGGCATTGTGGAGACAAGGCTATCACAGCTGAGCTAGAAAGGAGAGGGTGATTTCTGCTTTATCTACCTCCTCAGCTGCTTTTTCTACACTTAATACACAAAGGGGAATCTCTAGATGGTTCATGTAAATCTCATGAGCTAAAGTTTTCTTCTTACAAACATGTAAGAATTCATCTGCAATGAGTTTGAATTGTAAGACAGGCGATAAACAACATCACAGACATTGGCAATATCGGCTGTCTTACATTTTAGGAACATCTTGATCTTTATTAAATGAGACTTTAGATATAAACCTGACTTCAAGCTATATTATATGTAAGAATAGATTTGATGCTCTCTTCTAAAGGTCAATCACCCCTGGGGCATCTGCCAAGGGAAAAGATCTGGTTCATCTTGTTCGATTTAAATGTACTGGTTCTCACCCATATTGTTCTGATGCTGCTTCGTTCTACAGATGGCCAAAATTCATGGTAACGTCTTCACCTTATGGCTTTCAAACGTTCCTGTAGTTGTCCTGCAAGGGTTTGAGGCAGTGAAGCAAGGTCTGACTGTCCATGCTGAAGACGTTGCTGGAAGGCCAATAAACAATACCTTTCACATTTTGACTCATGGAAATGGTAATTATTATTTTCACAAATTCTTTTCATGTGTTCTAACCCTGGTTTTGGAAACTGATTTAAAGCCTCAAAGTCCTTAATTTACAGTGGGAAAAAGGTTAATATTCTCATGAGTTTTTATGCAACATTTTTTTTTTATTCTGTCGGAACAATAATGGCAGAATATAGCTATTCTAAGAGTTTCTATACAGCAAATAGATGGCTAAACCAGAAGAAGAAAGGAGAGGAAAGAGGAATGCTGCTAGACTGCTGGCAAAAATTTGAAAAAATTAGAATGAAAGAGAAGCTTCTTTGATGTATTAACTATATCAATTCATTAATCTATAAGGCATTAACAGCATTAGTTCATTATGATCCTAGGTGTTATGTTCTCTAGTGGTCGTCTCTGGAAGCAACAAAGGCGTTTTGGACTTGCAACAATGAGGAAAATGGGAGTAGGGAAAAAAGACCACGAGTATCGACTACAAGAGGAGGCCTGTCACCTGGTGGAATACTTACAGAAAACAAATGGTATGTGACTCAGTATGCAGGTCAGTCTGTGCAATGGGTGATTTTGCTGAAGAATGGGTCACCTGTAGCTTTTGAAACTATTCAATTACAAAAATGGATTTAAAGTGTAATGTCGAGCTGAGTCTCAAAGGTCTGTATCATATGATCTGCATGAGACATTTCCTTGCAGAAGTGCTACATGTGAAACCCCACAGTATGAACTTAGAACTGAGACTCCATGGTCCCTGTCTGTTGGTGTTATTACTTCTTAGTTTTACATTACTCATGGTCACAGAATCAGGGTGACAGCAACCATTAACAAAACAGGTGTCACAACACTCCATATCCCTCTGCAGAAAAGAAAACCAAGGCATGAAATATTAAAAGCTTTGACCAAGGCTGCACAACCCTATGGCTCTGCTCTGGCAAGTGCAGTGGAAAAAGATCACCTCACCTCACACGGCTTGTGGTAGCCGCCCCAGTAAGAGAGAAGTTCGTTCAGATTGTGCTGATGAATAACGGGGTGATTCTATAGGTATGCTCAATTATTCTGTTATTCAGGTGTAAAGGATATGAGCAAAGAATAGCAGGTGGTTCTCTTTTCAGTGCAGCTGCTTATTCATACGATGTCTCAGCTGACCTTTTTTGTACCCTGGTTATTGCCAAACTTGAGACCTACTGACGCCAAGGTTCTGTGAAATCTGGGTATTTTTATAACTACTACTAATTCCATTCCCACCAGCAGTCTTGCCTTTTTTTAACCAACAGGGTTTTTTAGATGTCTGAAGTTACTTTTTACTTGTGCCTTTTACCAATAAATTGCAATTTGCTATCCGGCAATCTAATTAATGTCGGAAGTGTTTATAAAATGTTATCAGCTCTCCTTTCAGTGGGCAAAGCAGGAACAGTAAGTGTTAATGGTGAATACTGTTCACTGTGTTTACAGGAAAACCTCTGGACCCCACTATGCCTATTGTTCATACTGTCTCAAATGTGATTTCTTCTGTGATTTTTGGACATCGCTTCTCTAAAGATGATGAAAATTTTCACCGCTTGATTGAATCCATTGATACTGTAACAGCATTTGGGAACAGCATCTCTTTTTTTGTGAGGAAAATGATTTTGTTTGTTTGTTTGTTTACTTTATATAGGTAGACAATGAAAAAGGCAACTTGCTTGTTACTTTTATAACAAAAATAAATACTACTGCACCTGGAATTGCTGGAGTATGCATGGGAACAGTACTTCCAGATGCCTAGTTCAAAACTTGTTTCAATTGCTTATGCTTCATCATAGCACAGAAATTTCCCACGTCTGGTGGACAGGGATGGAAACATATAGGCTTGATACCTGTTTGGGAGATGTACAAAGGACTTTCTTGCAGAAGCGCTACCTGTACAACTCCAGTGTTTGAACCTATAACTGAAACTCAGTAGTAAAATATAGGTAAAAATATCTGGAAAGCTCTGAAATAACAGGCTTATCTTAAATTCTGTCTGACAAAGTGGCTTTCTTCACTATATGAAATCATATGACTGCCAACAAGTGTCAAGAGTAATATGGGTCTTCACTACTTCCTTCACTACTGTTAGTTAGCTTCATAGAAACTTAAGTAGAGCAACTGTTTTGCACAAAGGTAACATATCATGAAATTGCTTAATGGTAGCTTTTTCCTATAGTTTTTGGCAGCAACACCTGCACCACCTCTGCATGTCCTTATGAGAATTCAGTAACACTCTGGAAGTCACTCTCCATTAGCTGCTGGATGACAGTTGTCTCCATTCAAGACAGCAGATACTAATTTCACATCTGATCCACTGGACAGAAAAAATTGCTACCTTGCTTCTGTGTGAAGCTGTGGCTGCAGCTGCAAAACCAGTGGAACAGATTGCCTCAAACAAGGGCAGTTTTATCATTAACCATTTATGAATGGGAACCACAATACTGTATGTAGTCAAGAAGTCAATTTACCAATGTACAAGGCAGCTTGCTTCTGCAGAACTTGCTGAAACTCATCTGGCTCGGTATCTTGTATGATTTCTACCATCTTCTAACTGGAAACTGCTGTAATCAAGGTCCTAGAGAATTTGAGGACTAATTTGATATTTTTGGTAAAAAAAAAAAAACAAACCACCAAAAAACCTGCTTATGATTTTCTCTCCCAGAAGACGCAGGTAGAATGATTCCTAAGCTATCTTTTAATCAGGGTAAACACAGGATCAGATATTTCCAAACTGCCCTCAGGAGGCATTTGTATAAGCTGTCCTTAAAAACACTTAAGTAAGTCCACAGCTAACAAAAACATTCTAGTCCAATATTTCATTCTCTCCTGCTCTCCACAGTGCTTTCACAGTGATGTACAATCCTTTAATGACGGTCTGTACTAATCTGTTTCCTGGTAAGTGGACAGGTAGTTTTAAGCAAAATTATGCAATAGGACAAAGAAGAAATACAAGCCAGGAATCTGAAGAGGTTTGTGGGAAGATAAATCTTTGTAATGCAGCTGCCATTTAAATAGGTGAGCCCAAGAGTTATGAACTAATGCATAATTTAAGCTGCAGTAATTCTGTAAACTGGAAGGACATGGTGCAATCTGTAAAAGGGGAGAAAAGAAAGGGAAATGAAGTAGAGGAATGGAATTAATGTAAAAAGTGCTCTGTTTCTTTTCTGCTGAGATGTCATTTTATTAAAGGTATGAATGCAAGAATGTGAATAGGTTTAGAACAATGAATAAACAGTAGGGAATACACACAGCTCAGTATTTCTACTTCATCAAGTTGTTTTGCATATCACACAGATGTGGTATGTTTGCTTCCTATCTATGAGAGGTGTATCTGAGTAAAATCCCTGTGCATTTGGTATCCTACAGTAAGAA